>NC_089725.1:5503128-5816878 GCF_035083965.1 Branchiostoma lanceolatum
CATGCTCGAGTTGTTGCGTTTTTTGTGTGTGAGTGTGTGTGTGTGTGTGTGTGTGTGTGTGTGTGTGTGTGTGTGTGTGTGTGTGTGTGTGTGTGTGCCCCCCACGCGCGCGCGCGTGCGCGCGCGTGTGTGTGTGTGTGTTTGTGTGTGTGTGTGTGTGCCCCACGCACACGTGCGCGCGCGAGCGCACACGTGTGTGTGTGTGTGTGTGTGTGTGTGTGTGTGTGTGTGTGTGCGTGCGCGTAGAATAAGAGCCCATGCTATTTGCCATACGTCCAACCGCCATACTCGTAGAGGGCTTATGTAGACTGGCCGATTTACGTTTCGATAAGATTTATTCGTCAAAAAAGCTTCTACAATCGTCACAACCTTCTACAATCCTCACAAACTTCTACAATCCTCACAAACTTCTACAATCGTCACAACTGTACTTTATACGTTACTTGTTATACTTTCGTTAGTCTTTCTAAAGCTATACGTTACTTTTAAAAACTTTCGCGACGTCTACGACCTATCTCACACACATAAACACATAGTTCTACTAGTTCATTCGAAAGTGTTCAAATGATCTGGCTATCTGTCGCATGACGTGGTTCATGTCAAATACCGGGGCATCAATATCGTAATGATGTTCTATAAACTGTGCTACACACACATCATTCAGTTCTAGATTACGGCTAAACATATCAACGATGTCATGTAACGAGTTATTTCGACATCTGTGTAAGAGGTAAAACAGACAGTGTTGTCCGCAAGTTGTCGAATATCTAGCTTGTATCTGTCGCTCGTTAGAAATCCAGGGCAGACGTGAGTTACGACGTAAAAACCTTAGTATAGGTTGTGGGTAAATACCGGGCGAACGTCCATACGAATCAAAGAATTCGCCACGACCTTCTGTGTCGAAATAGATGGCCAACCAGTGTTGACCTTGTTTATAGCTAGGGTCCGTATTCACGACGTAAACGCTGGGATAGTCTGGTACACGTGACGGTAGCCGATTAGAAGCTAAAACACCACGTAGGTATGGTGATGTGTTCTTGTCACTCCGCAGGACGCTGTAGATCTGTCTCGTGTCCATCTCTCCCCACCTCTCTCTCTCTCTCTCTCTCTCTCTCTCTCTCTCTCTCTCTCTCTCTCTCTCTCTCTGTGTGTCTCTCTAGTTGCTGTAGTCAAAGCTGATGTTCCTCTGTCTGTTGATTTCCAACAGGTTGTCGAACTCTGCAAAGACTACGGCGACGACCGTTTGCTCCAGAGCCTGGCCAAAGTGTAGTTCCAACCTGAGGTTCCCCTCTCTGACAACATTGAAATGATCCCCACTTAGACCAGACAAATCAGCCGACAGATCGTAGCAGTAGATGGTGTAGCCTTTGTCGAAGTCGTCTCTGGCGATCTGATTTCCACAGTCCTGTCCCTGTTTTCCTGTCGGGCCGAACAGGTTCATGTAAGATCTGATGAACAGACCCTGGTCATAGTTAGGTGTCAGCGCTTTGTGAGGAACCTCCTGCCCGTCGACACAGAGACTGATGTGGTTCAGGTTGAAGTGTTGGAAGTTGAAGGGGTTGGTACCGTAGGAACCTTGGAAGGCAGCGTTGTCCACCAGGGCAATGGCGACACGTTTGGGGATCTGGCCCAGGAACAGGTTGTCGTTAGATACGGAGTGATTTCCCCTTGGGATGGTGAAGGGTTTCACTTGAATCCTCCTCAGAGGGTACTTGGCAGTTTGCTTGTTGAGTTGACTTTCGATGGACAGCTGATAGGAGGGCAGCAGGTTGACTTTCCTGAGAAAGAGGGAAGCCTCACTGATGACAACTTTGTACTGTTCTCCTCCGTGTGACATGAGACTGAATTGGTGTTTCGAACGATGCAGTTTGATTTTAACGTCGACTTTGTTGAGCAGATAGCGGTCTTGAAAAAGGATATCAATATGTAATGGACCCCAGAGATCGATTTCTCGACTCTCACGGGTCATGTGGGCACGCTTGGCCAAGCCCTCGTTTGCCACTGCCCCTTCATCTGTAGGGTAAGGGTCAGCCAAGTGAAGCCGTCCGGGTGTGTCTTGATAGAAGAGGGCAGAAGTCAGTTGTGTCTGCTTTGCTTCAGAACCAAAGTTCAGCAGAGTCTCCAGGTAAGCTCGATAGGGATAAACATTTGATGCATCGGTGACAAGCTTGCCTCCCAAAGTTGCGTCAACTTGTGAGAACAACGAGTGCAGCCATAGATTGACGGGTCCTACTTTTGCATCGTTCGGCAGGTCTGCACCGTTGGCACGAACGATCTTGGCTCTCACGTACAGTCGAGTCTGACTTAGGTCCGTAAATTCTTCTCCTGCTCCTGGAATGTCAAATTCTATCGGGGATGCTTCGGCAAGGCTGGCCACGGGATGATACTCTACCCATCTACCGGACTGGATGGCTGTCTGAGTTGGGGGTACTTCGAAAAGATCCAGTTCTGACTTCGTGCAAGAACACGACATGGGATGAATGTGAGTCATGGCGTCTGCTTTTCTTTCTAGTCAAAGATATCGCGATGGGTACGTCTGCGTCCTGGGGTACGTCTGCGTCCTCCAGCACCTTTTGTACGACTGGTAGATCGTTGCGGTGCTCTCCGTTTAAATACTCTTCTTCCTTTAGATGTAGCCCCCGTACTGTGTGTTTTGTTCTTCTGCGGACGTCCAACGGCCCTTGCTCTTCTTGTAGATGTTCCGGATCTCACACTACGAACACCGCCTCTCTGATTTGTACTCGACGTTAAACGTTGTCCCAATTCTTTTACACGTCGCTTGGCAGAGCGTTTGACGTCTTGACCGTTCAGAAGGTCTTGGGCAAAATCTATACCGCTTTTCAAAGCCTGTCTGCCAACGGTTTTGCCGCTACGTTTCAGAAAAGGTATAGCTGTTCGTAGTATTCCGCGAAAAATACCGCCTAAACCAAATCCGCGCTGTATGGAACGCCCATAATACACAGGTAGTTGACCTCCCCGCTGTTTAAACATCTTACACTTATGTGAAGTATGAAGATCTCCTTTGTCTGAGATGTAATGTCACGATCGCTCGTCCTTGTACAAATGGCACGGGATGACCTAGCTCGTTCCTTATATCGATTTCCACCGTTTCAAAACGTCTCTTGGACAGGGGTATGTAGTGCGGTGTAATGATTGGATGATCAATTATCTCACCATCCTCTCCCGAGACCTTAATAATTCGTAGCAGTGGAACCTTCACATCACCCACCAGACGGTGTTGCACGATATCCCCGTATACGTACAGGGAGTGAAAACCCAGGTTAGGGTCGGGTGCGCGTGGTGCCTTTATCCAGCTACCGTTTATGACAGATTTTGGGTCCCATCCTAGTTTTTCGGCCAATGGTCCCATCAGATAAGACGTGGTAGTCGACAGATTTGGTATCATAGGAGGGAGGTCCATGGTCACTCTTTTCGTAACGTCGTTATACGTGAACATGTCGTGTTGCTTGAAGAGATCTGGGTAACGCGTGGAGGCGGATCTGTTCAGGGCTTCTAAGAGATGCAAAATGTTCTTGTAATATCCTGTAGATATTTTGACAATCTCGTATGCTCTACTACCCTCAACGTCCTTTTCGTCCTCTATGTAATATAACAGAGTATTTTCACCTTCCCGAACGTTCATCCAACTGTGGGGATATTGTATCTCTACAAGTCCCACCTCCCACTCTCCATCAAGTTCTACGGGATGTGCCAGTTTGGTACGATAGTTGGTGACCGTGTTGTCTGGGAAGACATCCATACTGCTATCGCTGGGGAGCGTCACGTAAAACGAATTGGCCATGACGAGATACGTCTATGCAATGCCGTGGTGGGTGATCGTGCGACGGTATTTATCACAACGTTACCACGTCTTCCTCCCGCACCCAGCTGTTAAACTTATCCGGGTATCCTTTCCATTTGACTAAATATTCCGTCTTTCTGCGACGTCGCCTCGTGTCCAGGATGGTTTCCACCTGATAGACATCGTCGTCTTTCTTGATAACCCTCTGTAACTCCTTTTCGTAAAACGTTCCCTGCAATTCCTCTCCATCATAATCCTTTACACGATACACTGGAGGTTGACGTGGTATTCTTGCACAAACGGTGAAAAGTTCAGTGGTCCAGTTGGCCGTGTAACCCTTTTCCATTTTCATCTTGGCTTTACTAATTCGAACCACATCTCCCACTTTAAACTTAAACGTCGGTTTTCTCTTGGTTTTTTTCCACGATTGATCGCGACCATACAGTGTGTGCCACACAAGTCGCTGGTTCTCTTTGTTCACCTCCACAGGTGCCTTTTTGATACTGCTGTGTCTCGAGTGATTGTACGCATCCATAAGGTCGTCTAACACGTCAACGTATCGATGTGTGTTATTTGCAGTAAAATATTTCCACATGCGAGTTTTTAGAGTACGGTTAAACCTTTCGACGACACTTGCTTTTGTCTCAGCGTTGAACGTCGTAAAGAATTCAACATCCTCGTTCTTTAAGAAGGTTTGAAAGTGACGATTCAGAAATTCCGTACCTTGATCCGTCTGCAATCGCCAGGGTTTTCTACCATCGTCAAAAATGGTCTGAAAAGCTTGAACTAACGTTACACCTTTCTTGTCCTTGATGGTGACAGCCCAAGCAAACTTTGATAGCACATCGATGCATGTCAGTATGTAGCGATACCCATCGTTGTGCTTAGCCAATGAAGACAAATCTGCAAGGTCTGCCTGCCACTGGTGATCTATACCTCCAACGACTACACGATTTCTCTGAAACCGACGTCTTATCGGTTTGTGTAAGGTGTAGGTGTTTTGAGAACGCAGCCAGTCTGTCACTTGCTGTCTCTTGATTCCTCGTCGTTTCACAGCTCGATGGAGTTTGTCAACACTTCCAAGTCCTGCAGGGTTCCTGGGGTCATAGTAGATGGTACGGAAGATTCTATCAAGGGATTTTGAATCGTTGTCTCTGGTTCTTTTCGCTTTGCTAATCCTTTTCCTACGATTCGTGGAAACCATCCCAGTCCCTTAACGAAGACAAAGAGATGCCCACCAACACACATACATGCACAGTGAATACGTTCCACTGCCCTCCACAAGACGTCCCTCAGCGGATACACGTTTGTTAGACACCCCATGAGTAATACTTCACGCAGCGGTGTCGCTTTTAAACTGACGATTCACGCGGTGTAGAGACACCTTTTATACGCGAACGTTCGACTCTCCTGATAGCATCGGCACTCATCACGTAACACGTTTG
The DNA here is from genome assembly GCF_035083965.1 of Branchiostoma lanceolatum. Lineage (NCBI taxonomy): Eukaryota > Metazoa > Chordata > Leptocardii > Amphioxiformes > Branchiostomatidae > Branchiostoma > Branchiostoma lanceolatum. The sequence continues at coordinate 5,508,376 of NC_089725.1, forward strand.
ACAAAGACGGTGAACGAACCAACAAGGTAGACGTCGCCTACACCAAAGGCACTGGTCTCCATTTCCAGCACCGAGATAGGCAGGTTTTACACATAACGTACAGCGTTCACATTTTTCAATGTGTAAGGGACACAGTATTCGACACCGTGTGATGCACCTGTTACAATACCTCTCTACGCAAGAGCACGACTCCAAACCCTTTTTACACGCCATGGTCGTCAAACTGACTTTACCTTTACGTCGCTAACACTCTTTATATACCATTCACGAATCGTACTAACCATTCATCACAGTCAACGTATCCCATTCACCATCATCATTCTAAACACTGAGACGGACACATATTTCATCTGACCACATGTAGTTTTATTCATGACATTTTTCTTTTCAATCAATCTACACGGGGATGCCTTCAATAACCTCTAGGTCGAGAGGCATCTTTCCCTTGTCGACGGCCTCAAGGATGTGGTTGACTGTAGCCTTTCGTGAGTCTAGCGCCTCCCACTGTGGCAGTTTCATAACAACCCCTTTGTTGGTGGGTTCGAGGTTGTTGAACGGCCTCTCATACTCCCACAGCTTCAGCGCCAACTGTCCTTTCACGGTCTCCACGACCAGGAAACGTAGATTACCTAGATGGAACTTGCGCGGTTTGAAGGCCTGGCTCTTGCCCGCCGACATCTTTGAGGTGGTCCAGTCGGTAATGGCCAGCATGACTTGTGCTTCTTCCAACCTTTTCCATTGGTACGGTTTCAGGCATAGGCCCCTCTTCCCTGGTTTCAGGCTTGTCGGGTCCTCCTCGTCCGCCAAGTAGAACTGACGGACGGAGACCAACGGCGTGCCGTTGAACACCCCGACCGTGAGGAACACGTTGTCCCCCAGCGGAAAACGAACCTCTTGGGAGTTCTCACCCAAGGACGTGTAGAACCCACCATTAGCCGGGATGATGCCGGGTTGGAGGGCCGGTGCTGCCGCAAACTTAGCGACGCTGCTGACGTTGGCTGGTAGGGCGTTCGGTACTGCATCGACCGTGTTAACACCGGAGCTACTGGTACTGGGAACGGCTACAGCGGAGGTTCGAGGGATCGTCTTTCCTCCAGACGTACCGGTGCCGCCGCCGCTGCTGCTGCTGCTTGCGACGGGTCCTTGGATCGATGCATCGGCGTTAGTGACTGTTGTGGTCGGCAGGGTAGTCGGTCCTACGCCGAACGCACCGACGCTGCTGGCGGTGGTGGGTAGAAAGGGTGGTAGCTGTACAGTGTCATCATACGGCTGAGAACCATCCATCAACGCCCACAGGTCGTTGATGTCCAGCGTACGTTCATGCATGTCTTGTGTGTGTTGCAGTTGTTGCTCCAGCTGCTGCTGTGACAGCGCGACGTAACCTGACTGTTGCGGCTCTTCCATCGACAGCTTCCGTCGCACTTTGGAGCTTCCCTTCTTCCCCGCAGACTTCCGCTTTGATGGCTGCTGCTGCTGCTGCTGACGTGGTTTGCCGTTGGATGCCATCTCTTTGTTCTTCGGTCTAGCTGAGACTTCAACACAGGTTTGGTACCACTGGAAGGTGACGACCTCTCTAGCAGTTTCGCGCTCTATTTAAACCATTTTCTGACCCCTCCCATAGAACGCCAGCCAATCTCTACACGGCACGTGACCTACTTTACAAACATATCCAATCGACTATTGAGATGTGGAACACGTGCCCTACTTTACAAACATATCCAATCAGTTATCGCATGTCATGAATGCATTTGAATGTCATGAATACATTTGAATGTCATGAATACATTTGTATCTCATGAATAAATTTGTATCTCATGAATAAATTTGTATCTCATGAATGCATTTGAATGTCATGAATAAATTTGTATCTCATGAATAAATTTACATCTCATGAATAAATTTACATCTCATGTATAAATTTGCATCTCATAAATAAATTTACATCTCATGTATAAATTTGCATCTCATAAATAAATTTACATCTCATGAATAAATTTGCATCTCATAAATAAATTTACATCTCATGAATAAATTTACATCTCATGAATAAATTTGCATCTCATGAATAAATTTACATCTCATGAATAAATTTACATCTCATGAATAAATTTGCATGAATTGATCTAGACTACCCTTATCTCTACTTGCGACATAGAAGCGCCCTCTTTGTCTTGTAAGATACTTTTATGTTAAAGAATCTAAACAAAATAAGTTATCAATAACCTCATAGTCTTTCCTGAAACCGATTTGCGATTCATCGAACTTCTCTTCTCCCTGAAACCAGTTGTTTATTCGTTTCTCTAATACCGATACAAGACAGAAAGTAATATTATACTTACGTAATTATTTACTTTGACCTTCAAGCCTGATTTGAACAGCAGATGTATGATACTAACAATCAATTGCTTTGGGAATATACCTAATTTAAAACACTTGTTGAATGATATATTTAGATGGGGCAATAAAATCGGTATACACTAGCGAAAAATTCTGGTAACAGTTTATCATTGCTGGGCGATTTGCCAGGCTTTTTAACCCGTGTCGCGTAATAGACTCTCTAACGGTCCATGAATATATTCATCGTCCTCGTCAAAACTACCATCAAGTTTCTCAAAAAAGTTTGCAAACTCCTGGGCGCTAATGTTGTCGATCGTACTTAGTATACCCGTTTCCCCTAAGATTCGCTGCCTGTGCTTTATATTTTGCTCTAATCAAACTTTAAACTCCATCTTACTTTGTTAAAAAAAACCTACCAATTAATGTCACTTCGTTGAATCTTAATGAGCATTAGGTTTGCCATGTCTGATAGTGCGTCCTGCGGTGGCTGATAGCAGTCGATTTTTTCCAGGTATAGCCATAGAACGGTATCGATGGTTGCCCGGATTACATTGTGTCCATATATGTCTGGCCTTCTTGATGGTGGCCTCAAGCAAAGCTACCCATCTTCGACTTTAGTTTTCTTTTTATTGTCTCGTAAAACCGCTCCCCATAACTCTGTTGACTCGTACGCAAAACACCAGCTTGGTACAGCGGACCCACACGCTCTAGGGTGACGCACCGACGGTAGACATCTTAAGTCACCGGGACCCTCGGGTCTGACGTAGTTCGGTAGACGGCTCAGCTGGACGTCATCCATTCCTCCTAAGAAGTCGCTCTAAGCCCACTGGATGAGGATTTAGACGTATTTGTGCAATGAGTCCTATTTCCTACATGGATGAAAGAGACTGCTTACTCCATTTTCCACGCCACATTTACATATATTGGCAATGTACAGGGCTATTTGGTCTGTTGCTATGAAGTCATATGGATTTCTTACCAAGACGTACAACGATGTCATCCTCACTCCGAATGATGGCCATGAGTTCTGTTGGGCCGATGTTGCATGGGTTCTGCAGTGTCACACCATCTGGCAGTCCATCTACTGCGATTGTCATATCCAGCTTACTGTACGGGAACAGATTCTGCTTTGTTACAAGATCTGAAAGAAATATTGTATGGACTTTTTTTTTCGATATTTCGTTCATTAAGTGAAATTGAATAGATATATCAGATGAAATAATTTCAATTCCATGAAGGAAAAGTTCAGTTCCAATCCAAGTTTTCAAATTTAAGTAGAAGACTTTTGGGTATCGTGATCACTTACATGCCTTGTTGTTAATCATCTTTCTTATCCTGAGGTTTTTAGTGCTTTCCCTCTTTGCGGCATCTATAAAATGTTACATCATTGTCATTGTCGTCTTCCTGGTCATCAGTCCTGATTAATTCCTCTTTTTTGTTCAGTAGGACACAATAGTACAGTCCTATAAGCACACTGAAGTCTTAGTTTCTTGAGCGCAAATGTCTTGTTACTTACATTTGGTATCGGAATCCAAGCGTCTAAACTTAGAATCGGTGGTTTGGTCCTGGTCCAAGAAGGCTTCGCCTTTTGGGGCCCTAAAATAATTATTCTAAGTCCTCTGGAGTTGGTATCCTATCTATCTTCCTCTGTTCTGTCTGCCTGCTGTATGTAAATTCGTATATTTAGTAGGTAAATGTACATCTATGTGTATTGACTTAAATTTTGTTGTTGTGTGCAGGTCTCTTGCCTGCAAAGAATAGAAAGATACTATGGATATTTCTACAAGATTAAACAGGAGCCAAAACTTTATTGTTCCTACTTGCCCATGTTATGCGCAAACCTAAAGAATAACTGAGTACAGTTGAGTATAATTTAAATGTGATATATCTGCTGCATATAATGTTCATGACGCTCTCCAACTTGACTTACATTTTTACACAGGCTTTTATGAAGCCGGCGGCCTTCCACCTCCTTGTCATCCTCGCATTTATTGCTTTGCGTTAACTCTAGTAATGTCTAGAGCAGGATATGTATTGGGTGGTGGCAAGCCCCTTTACACGAACATGGGTAGTGTCTACCTCATTGTTGTCCTACCTCAAACTCCCTTAATGGAAAATGAAACACAGGACGCCGAGTGGCGTCAATGGTGAGGGAACTGTTCATGTTGTACGCACAGTTTCGGCATTATCTTTTGTATGTAGTCATATCAGAGTAGCCATACCTCTTCATGAACTACAAAGAATGGGGAAATACATGTATAACACACTATGTTATGAATGATTTGTGTTAATTTGGCATAGTGAAAAACTCGGCCCATCACCCTAGTCAACTGGGTCCAACACTGGAGACAGTAATTTGGGCACAAACACAGTCACACAACGCAAAAATGATTCTCAAACAAATATTTTGATCGGCAGTTAATTCAACTTGCGTTTTCTATTTCCACAGTTATAACGATTAGAACTGGCGCTGTAACTCTAAGTCAACAACGTTTACAAAATACGTAAACTTACATTATCTACACTATAGCAATCGGTCAAATGATTCTCAAACAAATATTTTGCGGTAAAGATGATATTTTTACCATCAAGAGAACTAAGAACGCACGATGCCGTTCGTAAGACGCCTATCTAATTATCTTCAACCACATAGCAATTTTACAGTCACATTATATTTACACATCGGCACATTGGAGAAACTGGTCCTGACATGCGGTTGGAAAAAAATACTTGCTTACATGTTCTGAGCGTGGAAATAACAAAAAGGTTAACTTTGAATCGCACTTTAAAAAAATATATCAAGAAAACTACTGAGCAAGTGTACTGCAGTGCCTTTTCCCCTCGATCAGCATTCATTTTTACCTGGTATGCAAATAGTAGGTATTTGTCAGTCTCTTGGCAATATGAAATTGTAAAAATTCCACACAATGTACATACAAAAATAATGAATGACAGAGTGTTGACTCCTTGTTTGTTTTTATTGAGTTATGAAAAAATTACTGTAATTCACTTAATCTTCACGGTAGCATTTTTACGATGTAATTAGACATATTCACTGAAATTTAAACACGGTGGCGGCATGTAATTTACAGAACTAATGTATGAAGGAAACATAAATAATCACAACAGGTTTTTCACGGCTATGATAAGCTCACGGTATGACCATGAAAACATGAATACTTAACAGTACAGTAAAAGAAACAAGAATTACAGTGACATTTGTTTTGCATTGACGTCCTATGTACATTTGATTGCTGATTATTTAGCAGTTTTAAGCAGTCATTCTAAAATTGCACTGACATTTAAAGTTCAATACGAATATCAATGAATCAAAATATGGACGGTTACACGTCAAACTGAAGCTTCTTCTTGGAATTCCTTTTTCCCACTGCTGCCTTAAAAGCTTTGGCCGGTCGCGGTGCCTTACGGCATGACATGTACTGCTAGAACTATGCTGACTTAGGCACCGGTTTCTTTGCTACCTTTCTACACTGAATTGGCTCCTGTTTTGGCACAGGTGCTACTCGTGCCTTCTTCTTTGGCACAGCTGCTACTCGTGCCTTCATCTTTGGCATAGTTGCAGTTGCACTGTCCAGTTGCATAAGTTGGTGGTGGTGGAGTGGTGGTTGACTTCTTGGTGTTATCCATCGGCCAACAGAATGTGTCCTATTCCTGTACAAACAGCAGACAAGAAGACAAACAATAAATCAACATGCATGCATAAAGTGACAAAGTTAAATCATTATCTGATGATTTGCCAAACTGAATCATTAATACACATGTACATGAATGACCACTAATATCATCATGTTTTTCAGGACCCATATACGACTAGTAAACTATTCTATGTAGTCTACACTAAAACCATATAGTTTAAAAAGGCACCCACCTGAATCTCTGACAAGGCTGTGTCATCATTGAGCACACTTTCCATTGCCAGGGTAGTTGCATTGTCATGACAGACAAATGAGGCCTTCGCAACCACTTCCCCATCTTTTACAACATCCAGAAGGTCACTGCAAAAGTAATAAATGTAAAATATCTTGTCATGTACATGCTTGCTGGGCACATAAATGTAGTATATTTGAACAAGAAAAAAATCGTCAAGCAACATCTTAGCAATCTTTGTGATTTAAGTACTTACATTGTTGCATACCAGCCGGACTGTTACTCCGAGCATTTTGTAGAGTGATAATAGTAGGTTGGGTCTTCCTACACGTGTACTGACTTAGCCCCGCGAGCGGATTGGTCCTTCGCTTCATATTTGCAGCCAAAACACGGGTACCAAATCTATTGATATACGTTTACGTCTGATGCTTAGAAAGCACTCTTGATCTAGAGTCGACAAATTTTGAGTTGTCGATGATATGGACGTAACTGGTTTTATCGGCAGAGACTTTTAAAGGAGTTCACGTTATCCCCCATATGTTGTAGAGAAGGGGAATCCCTTGGTAGAATTGAAGTTATAACAAGACTGGTGCAGGGGTATTTGTCATGAGTACTTCAAATGAGTTTGATTTGGTGGATCCTGATCTACGGCTTGCTCTTCTGAGGTTTGCGTTTCCATTGATTTCAGTTCCACTGGAGCATTACGGACAACATCAGCTAACTCTTCAAGGCTTACCGATAGGGACCTGATTTGGTGTTCCAGTTCGCACTTCACAGCTTCTAAACGTAATATGTCCTCCTATACGTTTTTTCCCTCTACAACAGATAGACTCAATCGCAGACAGTAGATATTTTATCAAACAGGTTTTCACCTTATTTAGTACGTTGTCTTGGACTCGAACATAGAAGTTATTAGCGGAAATGTCGATCTGGGTATCACTTTCAGGAACATCCAGGGCATTACTGTTGACGTTGCAAACACTCTTAGCTAACCGTATTCACGGTACATTATGCAAATATGGTCATAGTTAAGCACCTTCCACAATCTACCGCCGGATGTCGGCACTACATCGGCATAAGCAAATACATTTTTTGGACCGTCTACGGCAGCCAGCTGAAAGCACCACTCGTTGTAGTATAATAAGAGTATTGTGAATAAAACTATAAGCATCTGGCATTCATTACATGTACCCCTGACCCCATTTACCAAACTGCTTTGTGACTGAGTGCCAGGCTATAGTGTTCTGCTTTTGTGCCGGCCAAATAGTGGTGAGGAGAGAAAGGAGGAAAGGAGAGAGATATTTTTACACTTAGGTTCTAAGATCTCATATATCTGGTAAACTATTAAAAAACCTGGCCAGGAAATTACAAGGAAATTATATTACATGTATCAGTACACTTACAGCGGGCAAGAGGTATGCCGCGAGTGGCGCGTTCGGACCTCCTGGGCCCGTTTTCGGCAACCAAGTAGAGCCACCGCTCGTTGTTTCTCCTTCGCTATAGTACAGGAAGAGTATACAGTGAATAAAACTACAAACACCTAGCATTCAAAGATATTACATATTATTCATTCGATGTACCCCTGACCTCATTAACCCACACTGCTTTGTGACTGAGATACGTTTTAAGGGCAGATGTCCCTAGTACAGTATAATCAGACCAATAAGCGATTTTGTTACTGGCACTTAAAGACTATTATAAGCTGACTACTAAGTCTTATGTACGTTATAGAAGTCCCTTTGTAGTTACTTTAGTAACCCTAAACAAATTTCTTAATATGGTAGATGTTGCACCAGTGCACCCACAGTCCAAAATAAGGTGCACGGCTCAGGTTCTTGGTCCACAAAAATGCACATGAACCAAATATTTCGAGGCATGCTGACATTTTTAATACATTAAGCACAGTGGATAAGGTCGCAAAACACTCTCCGCCCCCACCCCAATAGTACGTATAGTAGTTAGGGTATAAAGTAGTCACTGTACTTGAAAAAGCCGTACTACTAGTTCCTGTGCACGTCAGGAAGGCCAAAACTGTAGTGGATTTTATGAAATACATACGTTTTGAGACTATAAGTGGGACTACGTTTGTTTAGCTTGCATAAATTTTGGCTTTAATGTTGCTTCTGTCAAATGCTGTGTGTCGGCTGCAATATGATAACCTCAACTGACGGTCATATTTTAGCTCAGGTTCTCACTTTGGCCTATTTGGGATCCTTAATCATGTAAATTCCAGCCCTTTGAGTAAAATACTGTGTTCTGCAACATTAAAACCTGTAATCGGGATAAAAAATATTTGTTGTGCATACCCGATTTCTGCGGTTGCGGACAGGGCCTCCGGTTGTCATGCAGATGGGGCCTTTTTATACGCCCTTTCTAGTCTCTGGTCTTTACTGATAGCTTGCCATATCATAAGTGTGTTCTCATCGTTGTCGTCGTCCCTTCCTTCTGTATTGTTCTCTCCAGCAGCTGGCTGGCTCCGGTCCATTCCGGCGGGGACACAGATGACCAGCTCACTGTCAATGGCTGCTAGCTCAGTGAAGCCGCACCGAAACAGGTCCTGTGCCTACATCTATCTGTCCCCATCTATGGCTCCACTGCAGCCTCTTCCTGGACGGCTACTGTGCAACACAAATTGATTGCAATTTTGGCCAATTTGTAATAAGAAATTATGGATAAAAATGGATGGAAAAATTGGATGTGATAAAGCACATAATAGAAAAACAAAGCAAGCAGCTTGCAACATCATAAAACAAGATTAGATTCTAATAAACATTAACTTACCAGCAAGACTGGCTGGCCTTCCTAGAACACTTCTCGATCGTCTCTGGGTTCGTCTAACTCCAGGCCTTACCGACCCACAGGGTGGCGTCCAGGGCAGTCACCTTTTTGGCGATGTCTCCCTGTCTTGCCTGATTACCGCCAATTAGGTTGATATTGTCTGTAATCTGAAGATTGCATTTCCAATAATCCTGGGCTGTTACATTACTTTGAAAGTCTTCACACAGCTATCAACTAAGAATTTTTTTTCCTTAGCATTTCAAACCATAAATGTTAGACTTTTAGTGCATAAATAATATATCATAAACATAAAAAAAGAAATGTCTTGCCCTTTTATCCAAGATGTAACACAACTTATATCATCAAAGAGACATAAGTACAAGATAAATAAGATTCTTATTGTGAATAGTGCAAATATTCATGTTTAAGGCACTGAAATTCAACAGTTCAGCAAAAATATATCTTTGGCTGTATTTTTTAGTACTCTGCTATTACGGTAGTAGAGACATAATGGGTGGCAAAACAACTTTAATCTTCATGCCAAACTTTGCCGCTGGCTAAACAGAGATCAACTCAATACTTACGTTTTTTCACCACTTTATTCACCTCCGCCAATTTTTACAACCAAAAAAAAATCATAACATCATATCATGACTATCTGTTACAAATAGGTGCATAAAATAAGAAACATGGCATCTTTACATACAAAACAGAACTTGAACTAGTAAGTAAAAATTGTATTACATGTTGATTCTCAACGGGTGTTTGGGCATTTCTACCGGTAGGTGTAACTACTTTTTCACCACTTTATTCACCTCCGCTAATTTTTACAACCAAAAACAAAATCATTACATCATATCATAACTATCTGTTACAAATAGGTGCATAAAATAAGAAACATGGCATCTTTACATACAAAACAGAACTTGAACTAGTAAGTAAAAATTGTATTACATGTTGATTCTCAACGGGTGTTTGAGCATTTCTACCGGTAGGTCTAACTACCTGTGACGGAAAGGTGCATAGAATAAAGCTTATAACATCATTACATACAAGACAAAACTTAAACTTGATGGTAAGTTACCAACTAAATGTAGCTTAATGTTGACCATGCAACAATGGCAAAATAAATCGGTGTTCAGTCCGAATGCAATGCAGCGTCTATAGCCCATTTGATCAGAGAATCGTTTCCATGCAGGGCTTTGTTGGATGTCCACCATCTGTTCGCTTTTACTGTGTCATACTTGGGGAAGGTGTGTTTGCAGAGTTTTTGCAATCTTGGGGATGGACATCCACCTTCTCAGTCGGGACGTGGGGCAGAGAGAACTTTGAAGATTTCGGCGCATGACACTTTGGGCAGCAGTCTAAATGTTGGGTTTTTGCATCGTACACAATACCCTTGTTTCTGAACATCTGTTCCTTTTCGATGGGCGTTAGAAGTGGTTTGATGACGGACTACGCCTCTGCTAACAAACGGGGCAAGATGTTGGGAGGAAGTGAGTTTTCAGCGCACGAAACAACGCTGTCTTTGTCTACTTGTCGATGTCATGAAGGCCTGCAATAGTGCAAAACTGTGACAATTATCGTTTTTTTGGGGGATAAACTTTAGGTAATCTGTTGTTCCCCCTCTCCATAAGGATGCGTTTTTATATTTTTGTAGATCTTTAGTCAACAACGAAACACAGTTTATGTCCCATTGCTTATATTGCTTATACACACATACATCCTCGGGACCCTGACGAAGCAAGCATCTGAGGCTTCATTGATAATGCTTTCTTTAGGATTTCAGAAACTACATTCATACGATTATCTCCTCTCGTTACAGGTATGGCTACAATCCTGAAGTTATTCCGCTGGGAAAAGCGTCCCAATGATGTTAATTTTTTCCACTTCGTTATGCTGTTTGGTTTTTTGCCTCAAATGTTTCCTTTTGTGGAACGACCAGGGCATAAAATGACGCCTGGGTGGTTGGGAAAAGACCATCGTCTGGTCGTATATTTACCATGATAGTGCTTACGACGTGCTGGTCAGAGCCTGGGACCCAGATGTTGGGGCTTGGCTTGTGGATAATTAAAAAAAATGACCTGTAGGACAAAATTGGCCAAATTCTGAACTACATGTTTGAAAGGTCTATAAGATTGGGAAAATCCAGTTATAACCTCATGGGGAAGGGGACGCAATATTAGTCAAGGTCTAAATTACATTTTGAAGGCTCATAGATTGGGGAAAATACCCATAAAAATAAAATTGGTGTGACCTTATTACAAACTATAATTCATTACAATAATACAGTAACACAATTTATTTACAAGACAGATTGAAATGACAGGATAGAAAGAGCAGACTGACAGACGTTGGACAGACAGACTCTGAGAAGGCTCTAAACAGATCTTCGAGGGAAAATGATGACGCCCGCTGATTTGTCCAAGTCTCAGCGCCAAATTCGAAGCCCCCAAATGTTTGCTAGTGAACCACGAAAACAGGCGTTCACAGAGAACAGTACCCCAGATACATGTCATAGTGGCTATAGTTTTTTATTATTTTTTACTTTAGGTGTTGTTGTGTTAAAAGGGCCAACTATAGACCAGGTGGTGGTGCTTTAGATGGTTAATTCCACCGCCGCGGCCATGACCGACACCCGCAACGTACGCAGTTTTGTGAGAACTGTTGAAATCTCCAATCGGATCTGTTGAGACCTACTTGGAGATTTGCGGCTAAAGATGATATACTGTCCAGAATATTGCGGTGATCTAACATTATGTGTGCCCATTCTTGAAAGGAAAACTTTCGGTGCACAATACTTCATATATGAGTAAAATACAAACTGGTAATCCATAAAACGATTAAATTGTAATTCAGACATTTGGAAGCAAAATTACATAGAAAGTCCAATGCAAAATGTAAGCGTTTAAGGGGTTTCCAAGAGTTCCATAACCAGTTTGCAGATTGTGTAGAAGTCATGGCCTGCTCAACAAAACGCTGTATTACTCTTCATGCCCAATTTGAAAGCTAAAGTGCAAAAACTTTAAGTGCCACAACAAAAAGTGCATGTCTCAACTGCAAAATGTAATTTCAAAAGAAAGACTACTTACAACACGATACAGGCTGTCTTGATGTAATATCTCAATGCAATCAGGTCAAGTGGGGTTAGTGGGTTTCAGTATTATCTCCAGATCGAGACGTTGGATAACAAAGCAATACTTTGTGTTTACCTATTTTTGCATTAATATGTGAACTGAAATCTAAAGATCCATTCGAATCTGCTTCTGGTGTCGAGTTTTTACAAATCTCTGAAACTGATATCTTGGCTTGTCGCACTTGGATAGCTAGCTATCGACATATTTACTTTCTACCTCTTCTAAATATTCTTAGTAGCCTCTATCAAAATTCCTTTTCATTTAGCATTTCCAATGGCCGTGGTTACTCTTGCCCTAGCAAGACTTGTTAAAACCAAACCAGGCCACTAACTGGATCCAGACTTCTGGTTCCTAAAGGAACATTGCAGAATATCAATGTAGGTGCAGCAGAATAGGTAACAGATCAATACCGATATCTTAAGACCTATACTGACTTAGAACTGAGCGAAAAAATTGTTTAATATTACACAATAGAAATACTAAGGAATTTATCAATGCAAAATTGACGGGGCAGCCTCAACGTGCACGTTTTGCTTTACCCATGGTAGCGATAAGCTGCCTCTACTAGATAGATATCAGTTCATCCCTTGTGAAATTACACTCTTCAGAACTGGTGGTTTCTGAGAAATTAATAGAACATTATTACAGTTAGGATCATCATGCTACAATCACTTAATGTATTAACAGAAGTCGTTGAATAAAACCATAAAATGTATTCTTCAGATGAAATCATTTATTAACAATAACATCATTTTGATTGTGCCAGGATCTCAACATGTTCATCTGATCTCGTACTGTTTTCAACATTCTATATGAAAAGTCCTCCAATGGCTCTTTCTTCTTATGTTATCTGTTCGGCACAATTTTTTGTCCCTCAGCAATAGTAGATTCAGCACATGCTATGGTTTCCTTTGTCTTTGTGAACCATGCGTGAAGAGCTCTTTGGTGTGAAGCTTTAAGAGCCTTGCCTTGATTCATGTATTCTAAAAGTGAGCTTGTAGGGGTTCTGCTTTCAAAACACAATTTGACCTGGCGGATCCGTCTGTCAGCTAAGACATTTTTGGGTTCTTCTGGCGTTTGAACTGTTTTCCCCATGTTCATCTGATCTGTCAACTCCTCCACTAATTCTGGCTATAATCTTTGGAGTCGAGTCCCAGGTCTCACTAGCTTCGGTTGACGCGTTTCCTCCCTCTGTGTGGCCAGCTTTTTAACCATGCTGCATGCATGTTGTCTTCAAGCAAACCTGTCTTCAGGCGTTCTTCATATCATTAAGTCAGTAGATACTGTGTCAGTAAATCTAACTGTTCCCCTGTGTGCGTGAATACAGTACATGTAGAAACTGGTGGATTCCTTTCCTTTTCTCATATTCTGCAGAGGTTCAAATATCTCCTTCGTTGACAGCCCTGTCTCCATTAGCCTCCTGTGAACCAACAGCTGGCGTGTCAAGAGCTGAAGTTGCTTCCCGGTATCGGTGAATACAACATTCATGTATGAAGAAAGTGAGCTAGCAGGGAATCCGCCTGGCGGATTCGTCTGTCATCAAGGAAGTTTTTTAGTCGTTAGAACTGTATTACCCAACATTTTCAGCTGATCTGTCACCTCCTCAACCAAGTCTAGCCGTGATCTTTAGAGTAGAGACCCAGGCTGCAGGTATCACTGGTTTCGGTTGACGCTTGTCCTCCCTCTGGCCTGCGGTCATCTCTTTAACCGGCAGTTGAGTGCTGCATGTATGTAATCCTCAGAAAAACCTGTCTTCAGGAGTTCTCATAAGTCAGTAGATACTGTGTCAGTAAACCTAACTGTTCCCCTGTGTGTGTGTGAATATAGTACATATAGAATATGGTGGATCCCTTTTCATAGTATGTAGAGTTTATTGTTTATTTTATGTCCATTTGCCAACTGCAATGTCGGGTTGCGCAGCTTTGCAGAATGTATGCAGTCCAGGTACCTTGTTGAGGATGGATCGGAAATTGATAGCACAGGTCTTGACTGGCAGTAGTAGTGGGTAACCTCAAACCAACCGTACACACTCACGCCACATCTTCAGAAAAGACGCTGGAGCCGCATATATCCCTGTTTAGGATTTTATTCGAGCCCACACAGGTCTTGACTGGTTCGGTATGTGTACGGCCAAGAAGTGGTGGAATAAAGCAATGACCAATAGACGAAGATGTAGCGATAGGAGAGCCAATAGAGCTTGTTGGACTTAGAATTAGAAGTTTATTGAAATAGACACTAGACTCAATGCTGAATTTGAGGGGTGGCTGGCATGCCTGTTGTCCAGCAAGGTGGTTAGCGGTGTAGGATTGTTTTGGTTTGGTTAAGGTTGTGAGGTGCCTGGGAGTGAAGGGGCAAGGTGGTGATCCGGACTTACGATTAACTAACGTCCTTGCTGTGTAGCCACCGTTGCTTTGAACTTGCAAATGATGCTCCTAACAGCCCCTTTGGGAACATTTAAGAGCTTGCCAATCTAACTTGCTGCAGGCGCTGTCATGGGGCAGGTTCTTCTCCAATGTCCGTCTTATCCACAAGTATAACATGACCCAGGTTGCGTGCTGCTTGAGAAAGAAGCGTTACAACATCATGGAAAGCTGCCATCATGGAAAGCTGTTTTTCATTATCAGAGTTCTCCGCTATCTAACTCCTATGCGTGATCACACACCTTTGCTACTACAGAAGCTTAAATACTTGCTAATTCAACTCGGGAACTACGTTGCTTCCACAAACGCAAATGATTATCAGTTATACTTCAGCACATACAAAGGATCAATCAAAAAACAGTTCTCCAGTCTTATCTCAATCTTCAACCTTCATGCAAAATTGTAAACTTTCATTGATTACTTTCCATGTAGAAACCGCCCAAAACAAAAACACGTTCTATATCTTCTTACGATTCCATTTAAAGCAAACGACAGATATCTCAAAGGCATCATGATTATTGACTGTATTCATTGGTTACGAGTATTTTCAACAGCTTTCTCAAAATATTAATGCACTTGATTTACTGGAAAAGACATGGCGTATACGGCTTTCGTGTCCGTTTGATGAAAGCCTTTCATGTGCTGGTAAGGAAGAAACTGGCCTCATTTTCCGACCACGGAACGAGCAAAAGGCTGTCAGTGCCAGACCCGTTATCTGAGTTGTCGGCCTGGCGGGGTTGGTCGATCGATGGTCGTAGTTATCAATACATTGCAAACTGTATATAGACAAGCGATAAGGTAAAAAAAGAAGAAGAAAGGAATTAACAATATTAGGAAAAACGTTAGGAAATGGTTGGCTTACAGGGGAGATGATACACTGTTCTCAAGTTCTAGTCAGGAAGTAAATCCAGGAGTGGACGGACTACAACTGAAATGTAAAGAACCTAAGAGTACCGACTCGGACGCTGCATGGAATTTGCCAATCGCACTTGCTAGTTCCCGAGCGGTCAACGTACCTGACTGTAGAACCGTTCTTGCTAAATAATCAATTATTTTAGTTTTTCATCTGACAGAAACATACCAACAGAATCTAGGCCCGAACCGAGAAATGTGATTCTCTGTGTAGGTTCTAAGATTGATTTACCTAAATTGGGCATGAAACCGACATGGACAATAAATTCTCTCAATGTGAAAATCATCTGCAACAGCTGGCGTGAAAACAGCTGAAGTTACTTCCCGGTATGGGTGAATATATCACCACTTTCTGCCATCTTAGACTTGTCTACAACTCTGGCTGGTGACCACTATACGTTGGCTATGCACAGTCTGTTCTACATGGACACAATAAATTCTCTCGTGAAAGTTTATTGCCGACAACTCACCTCGTCACTTTCCATTACTAGCATGTCATCTAAATAAACTATAAGTCTGATTCTTTTACGTCTCAAATGAGACACGACCATCTTCAAAAGCTTGTTATTTTCATTTTAATATTCTTTTATTCCATGGAAAATAAGGTCTGTACCTTGTACATTTGTTCCGAGAACCTCACTACAGTACAGCAGAATCGGTTTGATGCAGCTGTTAAAATGTTTAAGGGCGTGTTATATGGATGGGTTAAAATTTGTTGACAGCAGTGATTTTGATTTGAATGAAGCACGAAGAGACTTTAGCAGTAGCTGTTTGGTGGCACGGTTAAATGAACCCGAGGGGGTGAAATCAACTCCTGGGTATGTGCAGGAGGTTGTGATGTCAATGTTAGCTGTTAGTTCGACCATTTTTGAGAATATCATTACTTTAGCTTTATTTTGATTTATTGATAGTCTCCAGATAAGGCAAAATTGATCAAGTGTATTAAGACATTTTTTTAAGCCTGCCTCCGATTTCGATAGGAGACCAAGTTCATCCGCCCAGATTAGGCTGTTTACAGGTGTGTCTTTAAGAATTAGATGGTCTGAGGATCGTGAACTTATGATGTTTGGGAGATCTACATTTAGTTACAAGTTGAAGAGGAGGGGGCTAAGATTGCAACCTTGTCTTATCCCACAGATTGATTGGAAGAAGGATGATAGGCCATTCCGTGTTTTCACACAATAGTAGAGTATATGGATTTTACAATTTGGAAGAAGTTTCCCCCTATCTCCGATGACAGCAGTTTGTAGAATAAACCATTACGCCAAACAGAATCAAATGCTTTACGGAAGTCAATAAAGCAGGCATGTAATTTACCTGCAGGCTTGGAGATTTGTTAGTCAATTAGTATTTTGAGCACGAAAACATTGTCACTCGTAGTTTTTCCTGAATCCGGATTGAAAGGGGGACGATGTTTTCTCTTTTGAAGTGATGTCGCAGTCGTTTGTTTAAAATGAATTTGAATAATTTACCAACACAACTGGATATGGCAATGCCTTTGTAATTTGTTGGGTTTGTGGGTTCACCACTTTTATTTATGGGAACTAATATACCCTGGCTCCAATGTTGTGGGAACGTTCCAGATTTCAGTAGGATATTAAACATTTTCTTCAATGGTTGGTTGAGTTTGGGGGCACTATATTTTATCATTTCATTTCATTAATAATTGAATCCGTTCCGCATGATTTATTACCTTTTAGATTAAATAGACCCTCCTGAATTTCATCTATTATAATAATAACACAATCAAGTGGATCATCTGTTTGACGTTCTAACGATGCAATAATGTTGTCTGTACATTCCTGTTTCCTTTGGTCCATGGTTACGTTGCTATTAATAGTCTTGAAGTGGTTTAAACATTCCTCAGTTGATATAGATTCATTCACACGAGAAAAAAACGGCACGCTGAGTGGTACTACAAGTATCCTCACCGTTGCTGCTTCCCTCGTCTCCACGAATGTCCCGTTGAACCGGCCGGAACCGTCTCGCCTCCTTCCGAGGAGCAAGCCCAAAATATGGGTATCACTGCAGGCAGTCCCCTCGTGAGAGCCATCGTCGCTACAGCCTCCGCTGCTGTCATCCTTCCGATTGTCGTCTCTCTCGGGCTTGGACGTCACCTCGCCTTCTTTTCGAGCTGGATATCTTAAACTCCGGCGTTTGGTCACCCCTGGAGGAGTGCCAACAGCGCTCAAAACTGGCATCGAAGGCGCCGAAGAAGCCTGTCGACTGTCATGGCGCCCATCATGGGTCCCCCCCTCTGTCTTCAGGTATGCCCTGTTTACGGCTGGTGCAGGTCTTGGACACGGTTCTGATGACCGCACACGCTTTGTTCTTTTTCTGTCTGTGGAAGGTTTCTTGTCCAGTTCTGTGTCACAGTGGAGCAAGATCTTTTTGAGCCTCTTGCTCCTCCATGTCGGGCTGTGCACCAGCCAGGTGTAGTGCCCCCCCGGGTCCACCTCTTCGTCCGACATTACGAACTGGGTGGCTGACTGTAGAAATGCCATGTTCTCTGGGGTGAGGACTGCATGTCCCGCCTCTTGTCTTATGCAAATAAATACACACTGTATTAAGTACTTGACCTACAGATTTTGGTCAAGTCATGGACGTATTTGATAGAACTAGAGAAGCCACATATACAAGCAAATAGAGCACATTTTAATCTCACACCATGCAAAACTGTTTTAGTCTATATGAATGTTTCTACAGATATGGACCATCAGATAAATAATTACACCCAGAAATAGACCACTTGTATCATAATGTCACACAATCTGAAATGAAATTTTCTATAATCAAAAAACACCCATGCTAGATGAACTATCCCAAGTTACCCTTCCCTCCCCAATGTCTCCCTCTCCCATACCCTAATACTTTTTCCTTTTAGAAACAGCTACCAATATTCCAAATATCAGTCACAATCCAGCCATGACTACTGGAGTGACACTGTTTTATTACAACATGGTGTAATAAAACCATGTTGTTTTGAAATTCTGCCCGTAAAGATCCTAATCAAAGTCTCTATTTGCAAAGACTCATGGCCTCCACAGGTTGAAGACAGACTGAAGATTGTAAAGAAAAAAATTCAAACCTTACCCCTCTTTCGTCAGTCGTCTGTTTGTTATCATGCTCTCGTGGGAATCTTGCTCATTCTTCCCAGCTGCTGACCTCATCAATGTTGTGGTAGTTGTGGCATGACCCTGAACAAGACAACATGAGAATTTTAACCCCTTGAAATCGTTATTGAGCAGACTTGCTAAGTCTGAATCATGATGATATTTACATTCTTACGCTTATACATCACACAAGAGGTAAGATAGTTGTTATGTCTAGAAATACACGGTACATATGACAATCCAACGCTATTTGTAAAAATATTTGAACACTTTTAAAATTGGTTTCAGTTAACTGTCAATTCCAGTTTACTGTTAAACATACATATTGTCTTGGGTTCGGAAACAATACGTTCGTTTTAAATACATTCACACTTAATTTCCATTTGTTGCAATACATTTGCAGCTTATTTATACAGTTCTGAAGCCCCTATTTAGACAATGAAATCAAGGCAAGGTCATCTGCCCAAGATAGACAGTTAAATGATTTGTTACTTAGAGTTGCTGGGTCACAGTCATCACAAGCAAAGCATTGTGGTAGGTC
Source organism: Branchiostoma lanceolatum (assembly GCF_035083965.1). Lineage (NCBI taxonomy): Eukaryota > Metazoa > Chordata > Leptocardii > Amphioxiformes > Branchiostomatidae > Branchiostoma > Branchiostoma lanceolatum. The sequence goes on from NC_089725.1 coordinate 5,527,502, forward strand.
ATTGATGAATCGATTGAATAGTAATTGACTGAAGTTTGCAGCCCTGCCTTACTCCACAGGTGGAGACAAAGGGATTTGACAAACCATGTTTGTAGTCTGACCACATAGTTAACATGAAAATACATAGTTCGATAATCAATGGAATAGACCATCTCGCCATACACTGTCAAATACTTTCTTCATGTCGACAAAGCAAACATAAAATTTCCCTCTCTTGTTCTGTATATATTTTTTCAATACGAGATTTGAGAATGTAAACGTTATATGTTTACCAATCACGCTGTCATCTATTACTATCTAGCTTCCTCACGGGAAAAAGCTGACAAATCCCATTCCACTCATCTAAAACACCATCCACGCTTCTTGTCAGGGAGGAAATTCCGCATTTAAAAAAAAAATAGTTTCATTTATTCTGTCATGTTTACCAAGGGTAGCCCTGCTCAGTGATTAACACTGCTTTTCCGAGGGGCTCTGCGTTACATAAAATAATGTACGTACAGTGATAATACAAACAGAAAATTAACATACATAATACAATAATCATCATACTGGAAACAATGACAGTAATGATAACAATAGTAAATAAATAAAAAACAATCATAACACAAATCATAATCCAATCCGTTCTTGGTCGTCATTGAGGGGTCAGAGGTCAGGCCGGGATTTACATTTGTTTTTAAACATACTTCGCCTGCACATGTTGCTCTCTTTGGTACCTTCTTTGTCTTCCCCTTTAGAATCGGCCTCCAAGGTCCCTTTGACAAGAAGTCTGGTACTAATATAACTAAACTAAGGCCATGTTGCATGCGCAATGGGAAGTTCAGCTGCGGCGTAATCAGACTGACGGGTGGGTCCCCATCGCCTGTGCGAATAAGTTCACTCCACTGGAACCGAGTAATGCCCATCACTAGTAATCTATATTCAGATCAAACAGATACAGATATTCGAGAATGATGACCGTGTCAGTTTCTACAAATGAGTGATGAGGATTGACACGGTAGCCTTTGCGTGGATTTGTTTAGGGTGGATGACAGATTTCGAATCTGAGACCCACACACTTTAAGCATCAGTCCTCTCCAGCTGCACCAATGCGAGAGAGACGTGCTGGTTCTGGTTGGGATGCTTGCTGCGAACTGCCGAATGACTGTTATCCTCGAGGTCCGCCTTGATAACGCCAGCCCGCCTGGCGCTGCTCCCGTCCGCCAGTTGGAGACAACTACCGTTAGAGACTTGTGACCTGGAATCGGGTATTGGCTGACTAAAGACAACTTTCGCCTATCCCGCCCTCACTGTGCATTGGAAGGCAGAGCCATAAGATCCGTATCAAAACGCAGGCAAGGGCCTCCGAGCTCGAGTATTTATTCGCTCAAATACGTACATGTCCTTCCTTATGTATCTTAGCGTCAGACAAGTACAGCCACCGTAAATGCACACTGGAAATGTTTCTCTCCTGTGTGAACAGACTTGTGCCTTTTCAGCTTGGAGCTAGTTAGAATGTGCTTTCCGAATTTAGCACACACATGAAGCCGTAGGTCGCCATCTTGTCTACACCTTCGATGTTGTCGTTACAGGCGTCTCGGTGTTTTAACTCTTGTCTGATGACTTACAGCGATCGAATCTTGTCAATATTATGCTTAAAGCCTCTCCAACTATCTCTGCACGAAATATGAACGATCGCTTTTGAAAATAATGAAATTTGCTGCAAAAAAACCCTCACGATTTGAAGAGCTCTCCCAAAGCGTAAGTGCCGCGGCTTTCCTCGCTTTCAAATTGAGTAAAAATGTTTTCCAAGTGATTGTCCTAAGGATGATTTATATTCTTATATTCTTATATAAGAATATGTAGTTTGAAAATTCTTAAGTTCACTAATGCAACAGCTGAACAACAATCTAGATGCAACATGTTCAAGTCCTTAGCATGTTCTTGTTGTATACAGATATGGATTTATTTATCATATAATAAAGGTTCTCATTATGCAAGGACAGCAATTGGAACACAACATGGTCCCGATAATTATTCAAAATGTTTTTTTTTTTTACATAGATACATACTATTATTAGCTAAGCAGTTTGAAACAACAGAAATCTGGAGTTTGGACTAAAAGGTAACAGGACCCTGTTTCTTTTACCGCTATCATCTCCACTTGTTCCTGCCCTTGCCATGTAGTCAGCGCATTGCGCCACGTCTTCTTCCGTTTTCCAAGATGCTGCCCATTTAAAGCCATGTATAGAAAACTGCACTTAGTCTTAAGCCCCAGAGCTGACAAGATCAAGCTCGAGCTTGGCTGGACTTTTATATAAAAAACTGCGCTTAGTCTAAAGCTCCGGAGCCGCCCAGATCAAGATCAAGCTTGACTGTACTATTACATAAAAGACTGCACTTAGTATAAAGTATTGGGGCTACCGATACAAAGCTCGAGCTTGACTGGACTTTTATATTGAAGACTACACTTACAATGTTACTGTGAACAAAGTAATTACCGTGGCAAAATTTGTATGACCTGCACTACCAAAAATATTTTTTCGTGTTTTGCTTAAAATTGACAATTCTGGTATGGAGAAAAAATATTCTTGCAGGAAGAAAATCAAGAAAAAAGAATAAGACAAACGAGAAACCACAAAAAAAGGCCGTTCTCACAGAAAGAACAAGAAAGTTTTTCTGAAAGATTCTCATGCACAAGAATTTTCTAGAAATAAAAGCAAAACTTTCTTTTTTATCCTGAGAATACAAGAAAAAAATTATTCCATATTCTAGACCAAATTCAATTCTTAAGAAATACAAGAATTGCTTTCTTATATTTTGTCTTGTTTTTTTTATCTAGGAAGACTAAGAAAGGCGCTTCTTGTTTTTCTTGGTAATGTTCAAGAAAATACAAGAATTCTTCCCTTTTTGAGATATGAAAAAAAAACTATAAGAATAGCATTTTTCTTATCAAGCAATATCAAGAAACAAAATTCTTGTATTTCTTGGTGATGGTTAAGAAAACACAAGCAACGTCTTCTTCTCTTTCTTAAACTAAAGCCAACGATTGAGTTAATTTCTGAAATATTCTTGTTTTCATAATCTCAAGAAATTCTGAGAAGAGCAATTCTCGTTTTTCTTGGGGATTGTTTAGAAAATAGAAGAACTTGGTTCTTACCTTTCTTGTAATATGAATAATACTAGAAAAACGAGAAAATTAGGATATTCAAATTGAAAGACAAAGTCATGACTTAGAATGATATTCCTAAATGTTCTTGTTATTTGGTATCCAGAAAGTTTGAGAAAGACCATTCTTGGTTTTCTTGAAAATGTTTAAGAGATACATTGAACACTGCCTTTAAAATTCAAAGTCTATGACATCATTTTGGTAATGTTAAAGTCACTCGAATAAAGCATTAAACAAAATAATACCGTCACCTGTGTAGAATAACGTTTTGTGTTAACAACACAGGCTCTACAAAATGCACACGAAGTACATTTGCAAATTTCAGTTACACACAGTTCTCAAAACTAGTTCTTCTGTATCATCTGTCGATCTTCTCTTCCTTCCGCCACCTTTCTTCTTTTCGAACTCTTCTTTCTCCAAGGAGTGAACTTGCCATGGTACACGTGGCCGCTTCACACGCTCGAAAAATGTTGTCTCCTTGTTCGTCCTGTTCTTGGCACTGAAGGAACAGCATACCCTATTTAGATGTTAACGTAATTGTTTTTTAAATTGTGTTTTACGTTGGTACATGGACACAGCACACATTTGACTTAAAATAGAGGTCAAGTATCGGTGACTTTTTACTTTGTAGATTACGGACTAATTGCTGACATGACATGCGAAGGTTTATACAAAAAACAAAGTCAAAACTTATTCTTTAACCTTCTGTGGTCTCCCTTCTTGCTAGCCGGTCCAGGAGGAATAAGAGAGTACCGAGAAGGAGTTACAGTTTGCAGTGTTGTTAGAATGTGTCGAGGAGGAGTAGGTGGAGGAGAGTTTTGAGAAAAAGATGAAGAAAATGAGTGAAGAAGTGAAAAGCCATCCTCCTGGACGGGTGTTGAATGCGACTGTGGTATCCGTGGAACTCTCTGGTCCGGACACTTGCTGGTGCCTGGCCCTACAGGGGTGGCTGGCCCGACAGAAGTGGCGGATTGTTGTCAGGTCTGCCTAATGGAGCCTGGGCAGAGGTAGACGCTGTATGTTGGTCGCCGGGCGGTGGCCCGGTCGCCTGTTGGAAGGTAAGCGGGTCTTCCCCAATGTGAGACAGCGCCGCCGCCAAGGCTTCACCATGTTCACGAATCTGTGGTGTCGTCAGCTTGTTCAGCTTCTCGGGCCAAGTCACATTCTAGGGCCAGAACGACGGGTGGTGAGAGTCTTTTCCGTACCCAACCTGCCGACGTCCGTTACTGTTTCGGTGCGGTGTTTTCTGCTGAAGAAAAGCCAAGCAAGATTTAACAAATGAGCACACTGACATACCACAAAAACTAATCGCCATAGCCTTTCCAACTATCCCTTGCAACCTTGCTTCAACCAATATTTGTGACAAAACCCCCCTTGCTCAAAAATACATTGACTAGTTTGTAATCATCACCTCAGCCAGCTACAATGTACTAACAAGCATATTTCAACCCAAATGTCATCACAGACATTCCGTCACGGCCGGAGCCCTTCAGCTTCTTCAAGTCCAGGCCATTCTCGTTCAGTCACGAAGGGATGGCCGCCGTGATGTTGTTGGCCTTGCCATCCATCACAGGAATCATGCATGCAAATAGATTTGCCGCTTCTCCGGTGTTTGTGATTTGCCTGGAAATTAATGCTTACTTAGCACAAGTTCCTGGAAACCATGTACTTTAGATGCTTAGTAGCAAGCTTAAATTGTTAGCTTGGTGTAGTTGTTAGTCCTGATTCCCTCTTAAGATATTTTGAAGATTGACCCTGCTAAGTTGCAGTGAGGGAAGTACTGAATCACTAACTTGTTGTCAAGCAAGAAAATGTCTGGTTTTAAATTTGTTAAAAGATTAGATATGGCATGAACTGGTTACATCTTAAATATTAAAATGTTCTATCAATATGCCTTTGTCAAGCATAGCAAATGAGATCAATAACACACCTGCAGACGCTAGTAGAGAATCCTCTCACTGCGGTAGTTGGCATTCCCCTCCTGGTTCAGGTAACCCTTGGAGAAGTCCAGCAGTGATGAAAACGTTGTAGCGTGCGAACTCTCCTCCCTGGCGAGAACTTTCATAGCCTTGGTCAAGGCTTCCTTTGCAGCCTTTTGTCTTGAGGGAAACTAGATTTTAAGAAGAAAACGGGATTAAATTTCATTTCTATTGTTTACTCTTATCTTAGTATTCATACCTCGCACTGAAAGGCCTGCCTAATCCTGCCAGTAGCTGCTGCTACCAGGCGGGTCAGGTCATTCTTCAGGGCATTTGTATGCTGCTCCGAACCGTCATGGCCACTCACAGCATCAGTGTAAAGGCTGGCAACGGGCGCTTGGACCAGTACATCTACCCATTCCGCTGCAGCTTATTGTGCTGTCGACAGGTGTTGCACACCATCCCCACAACCTCTCCAGTTTTGCTGCAGACGGGTATACTTCTTAAGCCAATCCTTGTCCCAGCCAATCGTTGCTTTGACTTGGATGTCAAATCACTAAAATAGAAAAATAAAACTCAGCACTACTGAAGATGTTACAGATAAAACCCATATTACAGACTTAAAAACAATCACAAACAAAGAATGACCCCAGGCCTTTTGTCAACATTTGACCCTTCGTCTTTGCAGGAATTACAATTTAAACGTTTGAATGCCCGTTTTAAAAATGCCAATGATAGGGAAAGGAAGTGTGAACAAATTTTAAACAGAAGTGTGAAAGAGTTTACAACCTGCCCACACCTGGTGTGCTTGCAATGAAAATTATATACATGTATATGTTTGTTTTATTTAGATCACAATTAGTGTTCATTATTAGTGCTACACTTGTTTTCCTGTAGCGCATTATTCTTTTCAAGTTGATCGTAAATACCTCAGGGTCGGCCTCAATCCAGATGACGAGGTTAGCTCTCACACTGTCTAAAACCGATGATCCCTCCTCCACCTGAGTTCCAGGTTCTTTCATGTACTGCACAATATATAGGGCAATGTGCTCTTTCCGGAAAACCATTGTCTCTTGATCGGTCACACCAAATTTTGCAGAATCCAAAAAATGTGATTATAATCAGGAACTTTAAAATTACAGTTCTCAAGATGTGCTTTAGGGAGTGAAAGCTGTGCCCGCTGACTGACAACAAGATCTGTGATAGATTCAAGGAGTCCCTAGACCTGTGAATAAAATGGGAGTCATGGCTTCATAGCACAGTGAAAACTAATAATGCTTACTTCATAGTCATGATAAAGGTTTATCAAAATTCATCCGTTAATCTTTGGAGCTTTTTCAAATGTTAGAATAACTTACATCAAATATTCTAATCATTTTTTCTACCCTAGTACACCTAAACATATTGCAAACTGCCTACATCACATCTTTGCATTATGCTATATGAATTCCATGAACCTGAAGACATTAATGCAAGCAAAACTTGGCTACCTTGCTACAAATTACATGGAACTTATGTAAAAGCTGTCCTTAAAAATGAACTATGCGAAGTCAAAAAGGCTTCCCTAGTTAGAAAAGTGTCATGCAACAGGTGGAAAATGCTAAATTGTGTCCAGAAAAGCCTGCTGTTATACAATGAAATAATACGTATCATAAAAACAGGAATGTTTAAAAAAAAGGTTGGCATATAAGTCTATTAAACATTACAAAGCCACCTGCTGATTGAACCATAGCAGTGATCCATAGTTCAGGAGAGTATCCCTCAGCATACCAGGAAATTCCTCTGCCCACTTCTCCTGGAAGCACAGTACCTCCCTCTAACAACCTCTCTGAAACTGCAGCACAGCGAGCACCAGAGTTTTGATACAGGCTGAAAGCCGGTGCTCGTCCCTCATCTTTTTCAGGTTGTCACCCGTTCTTCGTGGCCCCCGCAATCACTGATTTTGGGGCCAACAAAAGGGATATAGATTATCCGCCGAAGATCTCTGCAAGTAGCAAAACAAGAGCAAATGCTTCAATAAATGTATGTCAATCAGTTTCAATACACATGTTATAACGATCAAGGAAATTGAAAATGTTAATCTCTTTCGAGTTTGTAAGGCCACAGCAAATAAATTTATGGATGACATCCTCCCAAACTAATGAGATAGGGCGAAAAAAACAGTATCGATTCAACAGTAAACATTCCCTTGTAAATGTGTGTACATCTCAATAGACTAACTACTGTACAACAAATGCAGAAAATAGTTTTTTGTACCATCATCTGAAGCAACTACACTCGGCATTCATATGCGATGAAACACCTTGTGTATACAGTTCAAACAACTAAAACCAATGTTTTTATATATTGTCCTGGCTTGAAAGAATGCAGAAAACAGCTTGTTATACCATCATTAGCAGGAACTACTCCGGTCTTGATATTTATATGCAATGAAACACCTTAGACTGACAACATTTAACTGTCCTTAGATAATAATTATTACAGCGCAATTAACTAGAACAATTACAGAAAACAGCTTCATTATCATAGTATTGTGGGCATTCATATGCCATGGAACACCTGGGCAGCAACTATACTTTTCAACTGAGTATTTCAATGTAACACTCTGTCAGCACAGATCAAATGTGAACAATTGAGCCTCAAGTTTGCTGGATCATATCAAACAATTACACATCACAGAATGCCTTAAGTTTGTCGGACATATCATCGCAGGGCAATGAAACTTCTTTTTTTTTTCAAATCAGGCGAAAATTTATGAGCGCTGATGTTATCCATAAAATTTAATTGCTGTGGCCTAATGCAAATACAACATAGCCCATATTCACTTCAATCTGTATTCAAATGGTGCTAAAAAGAGGTAACTTTATATCATTTACTATACACAAGGTGCGAGATAATCGAACTAACCTCTATGTATGATGAGGGTTGTTTGCCGTTATTAGGTACCCACACGTGGCAGCCCCTCAAACCCTCTAAATAAGGTAAGGAAGGTCCCCATCCCATAGAAGTCAATGACAGACACCTTGCAGGATTCTAGGGACATGGGGTCATCTAGAAAACACCCGAGGGTTGTGTGGCTGGCCAATGACACCATGGCTTCCCTTTTAAACTGGCGGAGGTAGCCAGTATCTCTAATACCTGTTGAAATATGAATACAAATACCCGCTAGATGTAAAAAAAACATGAGACAATAAAGTAGTTTACTGCATTTTTTAATGACATTGAGTCAACACAGATTAAACCGAAATGCATATTTTCTTTTGCATTTTGACCAAATTTCTTTCAAGGTGGCGGATATATGCAATCAGGTGATGGAAGTGATATAACATTACACCGTCACTGTTGATCATAAACAAGAGATGAGTAATATTAGTTGTAATTGATTGTGACTTTCAATTAACCTATTTGTCCGACATTGGAGATTATTAAAACCTCAGCCTATAATGTATTATACATAGGTCAAGTAATTAAGAAATCAATCATACTCAACGCTGTCTTCAAACTCCTCTTCTTCCCAATACCACTTGGACCAACTGCAATTGTTACTGGACAACATTTAAAACAACTTGCCACTGCCTATGCATTCATGCTCATGAAACTATGTCCCAACACAAGCATGGCTGGGAGAAAGTTATGTTGAAACGCCTCCCGCATCAGCTGTTGGAAAAAAAGTTGATACGAAGTATAAGAAGATCGTATTTCAGATTATTATGAACTTATATCATTTAATATATATACGGACCTTAATTGTATCATCAATAGATATGCATTCTTTTTAGTGGTGAATCTTTAGGGGAAGATAGTAGGTGTTCCCCGTCATGCCTGTTCCTCATACGGTTTCTGCTTATACTGCCGGGTCAGGCTAACAAGAGTTGCCTGGAGTCGAACATATTGATACTCCTTGCACAACCGGTAAAACAACAGGTAGAACGACAGGTTGTGCTGTGCCTTGTGATTAAGCCAGGTGTGATATTCCTCGGCCTCGTTGTAGGTGCGGATAGGTTTAAAGTAAACTGGCCTTTCGTCGACCGTTCAGACGCTGTTGGTCAGTCACTCTGCATCCATGTAGTAAGTCAGTTGCAACAGCAATGGGTTGTCTGTCTGTCCCTGCAAATCCAGAGATGCACCCCGGATATGTTTGTTTGACAGGAAGTGCAGGACCATGAGTTTTCGCATGAACTCGTAGGCACCTGCCTTCTGGTAGCACCTGCCTTCTGGTGTTCCCAGGAATGCTGAACGAAAGCCTGCCACGTCCCCTGTTCAAAGTCCATGACAAATGCTTTCAACTTTGGGTTTTCCGGCAGTCGTCGGAGTATCTCCGTCCGAACCTGAAAAGATAAAGAAGGGGATTGTATTATTGGATCTCATCCCACATAAGTTTACTAGTTTACTGTGCCGAATTGAAAATACAGAGGGGTCATTAACCGATTTAAATCAATTACCAGGCACGTTTTGCGAAATTGCACAAAAATTAAACCTTCTTGTAGTCCTCTTTTCCCTTGTGCGACATGAAGACGATACTATTGAGCAGAGGAACCTGCTTCTCAACGTCGTCCTCTTGCGCGAAAGCATAGATACCGGTAGAACTGGTAGAACGGCCGGCCCACCACTTTAAACGTCGCATCCATGTACCACGTATTTGCCTCAGCAAGCAGCTTTAGCTGGCGGGCGCTGGCTAAGACTTGGCGTCGGTGGCCGTCGAAGCGGATGTCCGCCCTGAATAATCCATCAGGTAGGTGCTGCTCCTCCAGCTCAAAGTCAAGCGTCGTGGGGTCCTTCGGACGGAGATCTGGCCGCCGCTTGTTCACCATGCGCACCTGGAAACATAAATATTGTTAATCATACAGAATTAAACGCATAATGTAAAAAAAATTATAATATTTACGAAAAAAGAGAGCCAGGCAGTTTAGAATCCGTGGTGCAAAGTTATACAAGACAGATCATTGTTAATCGTGCTGAATTCAACGCAAAATGTGAAACAAGCTACAACACATACGAAAAAGAGAATTCAGATGGCAAAGTTTAGCAAGAATGAAAAAATTTTTAAAAAAACTATGTTTGCAATGCTGGTTAGATCCGGGTTTGGGACATGGACGTCCGCCTCCATCACAACAACCTCCTCCGCAATCTGACCGGCGGACCTGAACAGATTTTCTACTCCCCTCTGCCGCACCTTTGCCTGGATACGGAAATTAGTGGCGGTGTGCATTTCCGGTGGATGGTCATGCCGGTTGTTCCCTCGCTGATACACCCCAGCCGACATTTCTCTCCCGTCTTTTTTTGGGGAACATGCCCAGTGGATGGCGCCAGATGGCCGTGCCGTTTTCTCTTCTTGTGTAGGAAAAGCCATTGCTGTCTGCTAGCTTTATAGTGTTTCCTCTTTCACCCAAATTTGATCAACTCGAAGGTCACCTCACCTTCTTTATCTACTGGAAGGTTGTCCCCACACTGACCTGCGCTATCGTGTCGTCCATGTTGCGGTTTGGATCTGGCATCTCGAAGAAAAAGTCTGCCTGGAAGGACCCGTCCACAGTATCAGGCGACGTACGGCGGTGCTTCTACCTGGAATGACCCGTACAGTAATGGCTGATTCTGCGACGATCGCTGCGGCTCTGGTAAAGGAGAGCCGTCCGTCAGACAGTTGCTGCAGAAGAAGTCCAGCCCGATCTCTTCACGGCAGGAGATTTCAAAGAGAAGTGTGAGATAGGGCACACCCTGGTGTGCTTGAAATAAAGATGCTATCTATGTAATACTATGTATTTGTTTTATATAAAACACAAGTAGTGTACAATATCAAATTAGTGCTACACTACTCTTCCTGGAGTCTATAATAAAATGCAAAGTATTTACTGCGGGTCACTAGATTTGGATAGGAGCTGAAAAAACAAGAATTTGTATGCTCCTGAATGTAGACTTACATGTAGCTGTTCCACGGCTATACGAATGGTCACCTTCCCAAGACTGGTGACAACAGTGCTTTAAAGTGCTTGGAAACAGACATTTCGCATGTCCACAAGGTCCTCAGATTTCAACATGCTCTTCAAATTTCCACCTGCTAAATAGACCCTGTATGTGGTGTTCTGCCCTTTTTTGTTGTTTTCCAACACTCTACACGATATAAGTCTCTCTAATCAGTGTTGGCCCGGTCTACCTCACTGATGCGCATTCCCACCGTGTCACCCAGACTGTAGAATTAGATAAAGGTTCTTCACGGTTGTATTAGGTTTCATTTGTTGTCGAATGGCAGCTTTCTGGTAATTGCTCGTAGCAATCTTTCTGTTCCTACCATGGGAGTGTATGGTTGATCCACTGGTATTGTTTTGATTAGTCTTCCTTATGACAAACCGTCCTTCAGCCAGAGCTCGAGGTTCTTTAAATGTGTTGCCGGATGTGGATACATGCATCAGTTGAAATGCTGCCTTATACTTTGGGTTTTCTTAACAGGTTGAAACAGAACAAAAAAAAATTGCGACTTATGCAATTAGGACGGCTATATAAAGACCTCAAACTTTTCTCAAGTTCAGGGACTCTCCACTGCCAAATGAAATGTCTAGATCCCCAGTGTTTTTCATTGCTGTCTTGTAGAATTGTTTCCTTGCTTCACGCATGTTTTTTCTACGCTTCGACATTTCCTCTCCTGCCGTGAAAATGTGTAACTCAAGTATGACCTTTGTGATGGACGTTTATACTGTTTCAGTCCAAGTATTGAAAATCTACACAATATGTGAGCTATGCACTCTGCTGGAAGTCTTTAAGGGTCTGAAGTATGTCTCCTTAAAAGTTTTTTCTTGAATGCATCACACCTATCTGTAGGAGTGGGTACCGGTGCAGACAATTCAGTTCAGGTCCAGAGGGTCAGGTCCAGGTCTAGACCTGATTTTAACAGTGCAGCAATATATCGAATTTTGGACACCGAGACGCATGTACACGTCACTTTGAGTCCTACCAATTGTGTTCAAATCGTATATCAGAATTATGTATCTTTTTTCAGCGCACACTAGTGTGCAGAAAGTTCTAAGCATTTGCTAGTTTATCATGAACAAAATTCTTCCGGACCGGTTGTTTTCGGACCAGCAGAAAAAAATACCGGTACACGGTACCGGTACCCGCCCCTAACTTTCTGTCAGTCTTCTCAAACTAAACTTTATCTTAACATTTCATCCTCAGACACTCAAAATGGGTTATTCTTGCACACAGCGACTCGTGCGAATCCACATGTGACCTTCAGTGACATGATGTTATTTATAGATAAACATAGTTTGCCACACATTAGTCGCGCTCCCTCTTCACTGTCGTGTGTGGTACGACGTTTCGACCATGTCGTACTTGCAAAGGTTCCATCGTAGACCTTTTCGATTTCGACCCGGATGTTAGATGGCACATGGTGTTGCAGTTCCTCAAACAGGTTGTTAATTTGGTGGGAAGTGTCGTGCAAATGCTCAAAGGTGAAAACTTCATAATTGTCCAAGTTCAGTTAGTAATGATCCTGCACAGTTGAAGAGCAGAACTATGGGCCGTTTGGCACCGTGTAGCTCTTCCTTGTGAAGATTCTGAAACTCTCTGGCTGGCATACGTCGTGCTTTATGCAGATTCAACAGATCACGTTATAACAAGTCCCCTTACCAGCTCCTCTTTTGACAGGTGATCCACACCAGTTATCCCTATTGGTGACCTTCTCCCACGCCACTTCTCCCTCTTTCAGCAGCTGTATCCGGTCTGCAAGGGACACGTGTTGTTTGCGATATGTATACTCCATGTCACTAAACCTGGATACATGCGCTTCACAGCCCGGGCGTGCTGCTTTAGAAAGAAGCATTGCAAAATACCTGCCCTGGAAAGTTTTGGTCAAGCAGCTTTCTTCTAATTTTCTTCACTCTCTTTATGTTTTTCACAATCAGAGTTCTCCGCTAACTCATACCTACGCGTGATCACACACCTGTGCTACTACAGAACCGCAATTACAGAACCGTATTAAACTGAGAGCCTTAAAGTTTCAAACTGGCAAGTTTTTCTAGGTGTAAGGTGTTGAACTTGTGAATAGACTCACTGCCTAGTCGAAGGAAGCGCCCCCCGGCTTTAATAGGTCCTTGTCGTTGTTCTGCAACTCTTGCTCAAACTTGACAGCCTCTTTTTGTACAAGTTTTGTACAGTGGCCAGGATCTGGGGTAGTTCTCTTTCATATACATACGTCTGTCCGACGTGTCTATATCTATAGTGTGCTCTCACCACACTGAACTCTCATGATCACCAAATAGTGCCAATACTCGGTTCGCTTTACAGTTTGAAATATTTCCAATAAAGCGAACCGTTCACTAAAAATCAGATTGTTCCAAGCCCCATACAAAAGCTTTTGGTCAGGTGTCAGGGCCTGCCAGTGTCACGTTCTGGGATTTGTCGGTGACCGGTTGGGCCAGCAGTCGTGGCTCTGTCTGGCAGTCATTTCTAACGGAGAGCACAAGGGCACCGGCTGGTTGGTAGCATTTAACATTGTTAATATGAGGGACGGGGTCGCGCTGAGGGGAGGGGGACTCGTCTAAGCTGTCAGTGTCAGCGCCACACTGTGTGCAGGGGAGACGACCAAGGGCATCCGCGCTGCTATGGTGCGTGTCGGCCCTATGTTCGATCTCGAAGTTATATGGGCTAAGGCAAATTATTTTAATCAATTTTCTTTCACCTATACTTGATAAAGCCTTTGTTTCAGATGCGTTCACATTGAAATATGCGTTATCAATGGTTTCTCTTTTGGGGGGTCATTCAACTTATTGTCAACTTGCGTCCTTTACTAAACACTTAAGATTCTGACGCGCTTTGTTTTGTTTGAAGTTTTGAACAAAGACATTAGTTTGGTGGTGCGAACTGACTCAGACCATTGCCTGACTAACAGTGACTTGTAACGTATCTGACTAACGCGATCAAACAACCACCGTTACTAACAGAAATCCAGTCACAGCAAACTTACATCAAGAAATGTATTTAGAATGCAGAATGTCATGAAAGGCATTTAGACCAAGAACATAAGGAAAATAATTCACAAATTTATATTACGAAAAAATGGCAACAACAGTCATGAAAAGTACGCAAGTCATTTACAAATCGGGTCTTTACATTGCAAATAATTCAAAAGGGTGAGACAAGCAAATGAAAGCAAAATGATAATTGATTTCTTGTTAAAAGTACAGAAATCTAGTCACAAAGTTATAAAGTTATTTTAGAAATGTCAATTCACTTGAAAAAATGTACAAACAGTAAATGATAACGTATAAGATTTCATACGCTATACCCACAAAATCCGTGCGTGTAAAGCAGTACACTCGTTCCCCTAAAAATACATACACGTCCAGTATCAGATTCTACATTCTATCATTTCTTGACCGCATGACTTGAAAATTTAAAGTAATAGTTTAATGGAGCGAATGCTAATAGTGCCACTTTATCCCTATGTCTTACACGTACCGGATCTCCCTGGGAGCAGTCCTCTTCCTCGGCGGGCGGCATGGAAGTTGCCCTAGGCCCGAGGAATGACATTTCGTCACCCTCGGATGACAGCAAGGAAAAGTTCGGTGTTGGTGAGTCTGGTGACCGAGATGGTGGGGCGTTCTGGGTGGTGACTGGTGATGCAGTGGCTATGTGTCGTTGTCGGTGTGTCGGGAATGGCGACCGCCGAGGACTACATGTATACGGTTGGGGGCTGGCAGGGGTTGTGTTGTGACGGAGTCGGAGGTCTGGTCGCCGGGTTCTGGGCCCGGGATGCTGGGGTGTTCTGGGCGCGAGGCGCAGGGTGCTGGTTGGCTCCCATCAGGTGGTAGATACAGGGGTCCTCCCCAATGTACCTAATGCAGCTCTTCATCACACGACGGAGAGCCACCGTCCAATTTATAAAATAAACAATAAGAAAATGCACATGGCGTATGTTGAGATCACATTCTTTCACACAATTTCACAGGGATAATAATATAATAAGTGATAAGTGAATTTTAGGCTGGAGTGATAATGAAAAAGTCCATTTGTTTATGTGGATATGGTTTTGGACTGGTCCATATTGTGTTGAGGTACTACTGGAAGACTCCATCCCTGTATGGAGAGACTAATAGTTTTTAAACTCAATTTTGGACTGGGGTGACCCATTTTTTTAGTGGAAATGTTTTAGAAGGGTTCATTGTTATTTGGGACAGTCCATTTTTTGCATGGCGAGGAGTATGGCTAAACATACTGTATTTGCTCGCAAATGTTGCCTTTCTAGTTGTTTCTGTTTTGCAAGATGTGCAAATCTGTCGGACTGTTACAGGGACGCACCATATTGTTTCTATTTATCAGGCAGTCGGCAAGACAATGACCCACCATGAATATCCGAATATTGTCGCATTGCCTCGGGAGCACCGTTTAATCTAGACAACCGGAGAGCTACGGTCATTGTGCGTGTGTTAAATCACGTCCTGTTGTTTCAGAAAAAAATTTAAATGTGATGACATGTGAAATACGGAATGTTCTTCCAACTTTATTAGGGAGTAACTTGCTGGGGACAAACAAAGAGCCGCGTTAGCGGTGTGCCTACCAAGGCTATGCCAAGCTATGCCCCGCTTGTGGGTCTTTTCACAAATGGGACGTGCTCATCCGCTGTTGGATGAATAGGCAAATTCAACCTACTGTCTAAGGATCTAACCGCAACAAAGTCCCTCTTAAGTGAGAGATGATCGTGCTGTTAAAAGAAAACACCTAGGAAAACGAAATAAGGTAACACCGTTTGAACAAAAAAAAAAAAACGAGAGAGAAAACTTATTGCAGATGGCCTACGTGTGCGCTCTGTCGGTTCTACCTTTTAGCTAATGGGTTTCAGTTCAACTTACCGTAATTTTTTATTTGTTAACTGTAAATTAACTTTAGCTGATTTAATGGTCACTAGTCAACAGCTAAAATTTCATCATTGCTAATATTTGGTCTCTAATATTTGAGACAGTAATGTTTGTTCCCAACGTTAAATTAATTGCTGTGACCTACTCCATTTCCCCCCAACCGCTATATTTTCCTGCCATTATATTAAAGTGATTTACAGTATGAGCAAACTAGATGACATTCAAGATCATGAACAACTGAAAATATAGCAACACTAATGTTGCTTGTTTTCCAGTGTTCTGTGCATGTTTCCTTTGACTATCTTTTTGTAAGAAGTCCTACTTGTTTTGCTTTCGAGGTGCGAAACATTCTCGGCTTAAGTGGCCCCTCCGGCCGTAATTGTAACACATGCGGGTTTCGCTCGGGTTCCTGCTCGGCCGTGGCGGCATGTACCCTCTGGCTCCCTCCCCCTTGCCCCACGGGTACCGCTGCTCGCGGGTGTAGCTTTTGGGGGTCCGTAGGCGGCGGTTGGTGGTGGTGGCCGTGTGCCCCGCTTGGATCGGTTGTCAAGGAAAGCTTCTGACTTCTTAGCCTCATACATTAAACGTTTCTCTGACGGCGTTATCATCATCTCTCGGATTTTCTCTCCGATCCCCTCCTCCTCCGCGTGTTTGAGGCAGAAATCCGCCACGGACTGGAAACGTTGGATCACTTGCTTTTTGGCGCGAGTACGGCGGGCTGTCTTCACTAGCTTCCTCAGTGCGTAGTGAAGTTTCACCGGATGCCTGTGTATCAGCGGGTCCAGACATATCTCTTTGTCTTCCTCCCAATGGAGTGTTTCGTCCTGGGAGGGGGGAAAGCGAGATATACATCAGATCACTGGTCTCATCACCGACTCTTGCCTGTAGGCAGGCGATCTCAGTGCGGGAGTTCCTCACACAAACATATTCAACTCCATGCTAAAATCTTCCATGTTACAGGTATCAGAGAAAAAAATCATCTTTCTCTGAAAAGAAAAACAAAAATATAACAGCCAGGCTTGTTTGTCTTTATTTGAAAAAGTGGTCTAACGAAACGGAGGACTAAATGCTGTCGGTAGCCTGGCGGGCACTTGAGTACGCTGTTCATTGTTGTCTCTTTCTCCTTTCCCTGTTGTGTGTGACATCCACAACTATTTGTAAAAAATATGCTACGTGCAAGAGAAATCCTGTAGCCAAACTTTCTAACTCGTGGACGCTATGGTTTGATGCTGGAAAAAAACTGTAGTGTTGAGGTTTGCACCAGGTGATTTTTGTATCGTGCTGTGGAAAATTGTAGCCAGCTTTAGAGTTGACGTCCTGTCTTGTATGACCGGAAACAAATTGTGGTACAGCTTAGGAAAAATCAAAAGGTTTCCTCAAAGTTTTGTAAGCTATCAATAGGGGGGGGGGGTGGCAATTTTTAAACTGCCCATCTCTAGATCTCTTTCAACTTTCATAAAAAAACTTCCAACGAGTGACGCAGGTTGGTTGCGGACCAAGAATGTTAGTTACCTTCTTGTCGGGTGGCAAGGGGCATTCTAGTCTATGAGACTTGGTGTCTAAACGCACATGTGGCTGTCGGGGGTGCCCGTAGCTCCTTATCCGTAAACATTTTCTTTATTTTGGGATGTGGGGTATACCGGTTCTTACACGTCGGACAAACATGACAAATGTCGGGGAACACGTCTATTTCGTACCCGTGCATGGATTTAAAAAAATAATGTTTCTAAAATCTCCTTCTTAAAGTTAGCCGGGGAGCACATAGCTTTTTAGGGCGTGGAGCACACTTCTACACGCCGCACTCAAAATTTGGCTGGAGTGATAATGAAGTCTGTAAAACACGTTTAGTTCTCACCCGTGCCTGGGTTTAAAAATCATTTTCATCTTTATTTAGGGCGTGGAGCACACACTTCTACACGCCGAACTCAAAAGCTACAAAAGTCTGTAAAACACTTTTTTCGTGGACAGGAATGACGTGGGCATCTTTCCAGTCAGTGGGAAACTTCCCTGACGCAATAGATCTGTTCAACAGTAGAGCCAAGGAAGGTGCGAAAATGTCAGCACATTTCTTTAGAACAAGAGGGGACATTGCATTGGGGCCTATGGCCTTGCCTGGCTCTAGTCTGGCAAGGACCTTGCGAACCGAATCGACCGAAAACTGTAAGTTACACAGAGCATCGTCACGTACAATGTCTATTGTAGGATTCGCGGTGTCCTTGTCTGGCTTTGTGAACGTGGAGAAGAAATAGTCATTGAACAGGAATGATTTTTTTTCCATTAGAGACTGGGCAATAGTACCATCCAGCTGTACCACTGGTGAAAGGGTTTTAGGTTTGGACTTGGCTCGAACAAACGCCCAGAACTGCTTTGGATATTCCTTCAGGGTTGAAGACAGACTGTTGAGGTAGCTATTGTACTTCTAAGACAGAATTTTTTAAAGTTCATTTCGCAGTTTTTGGAACTAAAGCCCATTGTGAGGAGGAGTTTGTCCTTTTTGCCTTCCTCCACGCCGTACTCTTGCGGTTTTGGAGTTGACGAACATCACTGTCAATCCAAGGCGGGACAGTTGAGTCATTAAGTTAACGAGAGGGTACAAACATGTCGACAGCTTTGTTAACTGTGGAGTGTCAAGACTCCCAAGCAGGGTCAACATCTTTGTGGTGTTCTATAACCAACGAAAGTTGAGTTTGGTCAAGATGTGCTCCTAGGCCATCCCAGTCAGCACGTTTGTAGATGTTCCTTAAGAAGGAATAACATAGCCTCCTTCGCCTTGATTCTAATGTGCCTGTCGAGTAATATAGAAACGTTGCACTTGCACTGCAACACCGCGGCAAGTTTATAATGATTCGTAAGCAATTAATGTAGGTAAAACGGTATTTGCAAAGGACCCCGGAGCTAACAAAATTCCAGAGTTGAGCGCAAAACACTTCACCGCAATTAAAAATGAACGTATTAAATGATTTGCCAACACAACTAGAGATGGCTATTTCTCCGTCGTTGGTGGTTGGGTCTGATTGTTCGCCACTTTTGTAGATGGGAACAAGTGTGCTCTGTTTCCATTGCTGAAGAAAGTGTCCAGACAGTAGTAAGAGTTTGAACAGTTTTTTGAAGAGTTGTTTGAGTTGGGGGGCGCCATATTTCAGTATTTCAATAATAGAATCTGTTCCTCTGGACTTATTGCTTTTTAAACTAGATAAGCAATTTTGAATTTCCTCTCCTATTATTTCAAAGTCGAGCAGGTTTTCAGTTTCATGTTCAATGTAATGATGTTATCGGTGTGGTCTTCTTATTTTGTGTCGACTACGGTGTTCTTTATTATTGTTTTGAAACAATCTAGCCATTAATTAGTTGACATTTGGTCTCCTGCCTCAGCCTTGGTCCCATCTTTTTAATTCATTAGTTTCACACGATTTTTTGTTGGTTTTTCTCTAGCTGATTTTATCAACGATGCAATTTTCTCTTCATCATATTGTTCCTTTCTCTTTTTCAACAGTTTCTTGAACTCATTGACCTTAAATACGTAATCTTGTCGTTTGTCATATCGCCATGAAAATTTAAAATTTTCCGCTGCAAGGACTCTCATTCTTGACTTTAAATCTCGACATTGTTGCTCACACCATGTTTTGGTTTTCCGTTTTGAAACTCGAATTGATTCAAGGGAAAGGTCGATTGTTTTCTTAATGATGTGGTTAATACCTTAAGTCTTACGTTTTAAGTTGATTTTATAAAGCATTTTAATTGAACCCATTAAAAGCCGGTTCTTGTAGGTTAGATGTTCTAAAATCAAGATCACCAAGGAGTAAAATATGTCCCGTGTTGTTTAATTGAGCTTGCTGAACTGTTAGATTTTCAAATAATGTATTCTTTTCTACCGCGACTAGTGGATACTTTTTAGGGGGCTGTGCCGCGCTCTGCGATTGAGCCGGGTGTGATATTCCTCGGTGTCCTTGTTGGTGCGTATGGGTTTAAAGTAAACTGACCTTTCGTCCACCGTCCAAACGCTGTTTGTCAGCCTCCATGTAGTCGGTCAGTCCCAACAGCGATGGGTTTTCTGTGCCCCGCATCTCCTTAAATGCACCCCGGATGTGTTTGTTTGACAGGAAGTGCAGGACCATGAGTTTTCGCATGAACTCGTAGGCACCTGCCTTCTGGTAGTAGTCCGGCTGGAGTCCTAAATATGATATGAAACAGTTAACTTCGATTTGACATTCAAAATACATTGAAGAATGCGCATATATTCGACATGCTTAAACCATGTGCAAAATGAAAATGTACAAAGTGACTGTGTATATACCGATCCTTTGAATATTCCTGTAGATGGCCTGAGTCAGGTGAACGGCGCACCCTTTTTTGCTGCAGTTGGGGAACACAGCCATCACTCTTCGAAATCCCCCACCTCCCATCTTCAAAATCCACCACGAAGTTGTCAACACGGGGTTGTCTCGGCAGGATATCCTTGATCTTCTGGAAGACCTATAACGGCAAAAAAAAGCCACCTGGAAACATAGATATTTTTAATCATACTAAATTAAACGCATAATGTAAAACAAATAACAATATTTACGAAAAAAGAGCCAGGCAGCTTAGAATCCATAGTACAAGATATACAAGATAGAATATTGTTAATCATACTCAATTTAACGCAAACATATACGAGAAAAATCGAATTGGAAGATAAACAAGAAGAAAAAAGGGCAAACTTACCATGTTTGCGATGCTGGGCAGATCCGGGTTTGGGGAATGGACCTCCTCCATAACAACCTCCTCCACGATCTGACAGGCGGACCGAAACAGATTTTCAACTGCCCTCTGGATACGTAGTTTGGTGGCGGCGTGCATTTCCGGTGGATGGCCATGCCGGTTGTTCCCTCGCTGATACACCCCGGTCTGACTCGATCACCGTCGCAGGACATTTCTCTCCCGTCTTTCTACGGGAACATGCCTAGTAGATGGCGCCAGATAACGGCGGCGTCTCCTCTTTTGTAGGGATAACCGTTGCTGTCTGCCAGCTTATGGTGTCCCTCTTTGTCCCAAATTCGATCAACTCGAATTCGAAGGTCACCTCACCTCCTTCATCTACTGAAAGGTTGTCCTCCACACTGACGTCCGCTATCGTGTCCTCCAGGTTGCGGCCTGGCACCTCGAAGGACCCGTCTGCTTGGAAGTGGAAGAGCCGTACACAGGATAAGGCGACGGTGGTGCTTTTGCCTAGACCCGTCCAGTGATGGCTGATTTGGCGATGACAGGTAGGGCTCTGGTAAAGGAGGGCCGTCCGTCAGGAAGTTGCTAGCGTGCTGCCGATGAAGTCCAGCTTGATTTCCTCACTGCAGAAGATTTCAAACGGAAGTGTAAAATAGTTCACACCCTGTCAGTACCTGGTGTGTTTGAAATAATAATGTTATCCATGTATGTGTTTGTTTTATTTAGATCACAATTGGTATACATTATTTAATAAGTTCTACGCTACTCTTCCTGGGGTATAGAATAAAATACAAAGTATGTACTGCGGGTCAATGGATTTAGGTAGCAAATTTGGGGCTCTGCTTACTTACCACGTGTTTATGATAAGACTGGTAAATAAGCATTTTGGCATACTCCCTCAATAGAAGCATGGCACTTTGCTTCTATTGAAGGTGCAAAAAAGCATGGCAGTCCAGCATTTTTGCACCTGAATTTTTTTTTTGATTTTTTCATTAGTTTTATTACTTTTCAAAATAACAAAGAAATAATAAGAAAAACATGGCACATATACAAAATAAATGAAACACATTAAAAACCACAAAACTGATACATAAAACCCGGAAACAATAATATATGATCACACATAGTAAATGAGAACCTATACATCTTGGTAATCAAAAACATAATGACAAGAAAGATTTACGTAGAAAGGACAGCATATAGTTTTCCCCACTTTCCCAGATGTTTTTGAATCTTATCAAGTCGTTTGGCACTGATGTGTTCTAATTTTTGAACATGAGAAACATAAGAAATAAAACCAGATAAATGTAAGGTCTTTTCACGGTATTTGAGAATATAAATTTTACCTAAAAGAATAAATAAGTTTGACAGAACTGGGCAACGGTCACTTAAATCACCAAAGACTATATTAAAAGCATTAATATGCAGATGAGAATTTGTAAGGTTAAAGAACCAGCCATCCACCTCGGACCAGAAACATGCAACTATTCTACGATCCCAAAACAGGTGGATGACTGTCTCTTCTTCCTCGTTACAAAGACTACACGTAGGAGAATTAACCAGGCCCCAAGTAAAAAGTGTTTTGTTAACTGTTAGAAATTTAAACAGTAGCTTATATTGAAACATTCTAGTGTGAGTATCTATGGAGAGTTTGTAAGGTAAGCTGTAGACTTGTTTCCAAGGTATGGGCATGTTGAAGTGTCCTTCCCAAGAATGTTGTATTTTATATGAGGGTTCACACAAATTTGCTTCTTTCATGAAAAAGATATACATATTTTTATTAATATTTTTTTCTGAATCCAAGTCCTATCCGTACAAATCGGTGAACAAACACTTAGATCAGTGGATACCTGCCTTAAAGACGATTTCCAAATGCCTGGGATCGCAGAAATTAATTGTCTATATTGAAACTCTGAACAGTCATTACCAAAATTTGAGATCAAGGTTACATAAGAGAGAAAGTTGTTTTCTGGATCCAAAATATCATTAAGAAATCGTACTCCCCCCGTATCAAAAGCCGTCGAAAAGAAAGGTATTTTACCAATACGTATATGCCGGTTCAAACACAAAAGTTGTTGCTTAATTTCTTTAACCCCCTCAGGATGCCGGAGCTGGAATCGTAACCAAGCCTGTATAACTTGTATAAAAAAAGATCTTATGGGTGCCGGCTTTCCCATAAAACAATCAAAATCACGAATGTCAAGCTGCGCAAAGGGAAACAGACTTGATCTAAACAACGGATTAGACATTAATAACAATTGAGAACAAAACCATCCATTGTTCAAATATAATTTAGACATCCATGAGGCCTTTAATGTGAGATCGACAGACTGCAAATTTCTCAGTTTAAGACCACCATGTTCAAAAGTACTATAAATAGTTTTTCTCCTCACTCGCTCCGGTCCACCTCCCCAGAGAAACTGAAATATTTTCTTCTCGAATTTATGAAAAAAGTCAGGTGGAGGGGATGGGAGAGAGCTAAGTAGAAAAATGAACTGTGGTATAATAAGTGTATTAATCAAAGTAACCTTACCCATAAGTGTTAATGTCTTTGTTTTCCAAGGATATAACAGTTTGTCAATCTTCGTAAGTTTCCTCTCAAAATTAATGCTAACCATATCTGATAGTTGTACTGGAATATGAATTCCCGAAAGCTCTATGGGGCCGTCTATCCATTGAATGGGAAAGGGGCAGGGAAGATAGAAATGTGTACCTTTCAGCGAGCCAATACGTTGTATTTTACATTTATCGAAATTTGGGGACAAACCCGATAATAAAGAAAACTTTTGCAAGTCCTTCACTAAAGCATATGGAGAACCAAGTTTGGGAGCAAGGGGAAAGTTAGAATCGTCGGCGTATTCGGAAATTTTAGATTCAATACCATGGGTCGTTAATCCTTTTATTTCAATATTGTTTCTTATTTTGATGGCTAAAACTTCTACTCTTAAGATAAACAAGTATGGGGACAGAGGGCAACCCTGGCGGACTCCACGGGACAGGGGAAAAGGGTGGGATATATGTCCATAATTGATTACTTTACTACGGATATCTTTATACAGAACTCTTATCCAGCTAACAAATCCCTCACCAAAACCAAAATACTAAAGTGTTTTAAAAATGAAATCAAGTCTAATGGTGTCAAATGCCTTTTCAAAGTCTGCAACAAAGATTAAACCAGGTAAATCATTACGATCATAATATTCAATAATTTCTAAAATCCGACGTATATTATCACTAATGCACCTACCCTGTAGAAAACCAGTCTGATCATGTGATATCAAATTTGGAATGATTTTTTTCATACGCAGGGCTATGCATTTGGACAATATTCGAGTGTCACAGTTTAACAATGTCAAAGGGCGCCAATTTTTAATCTGAGAGGGGTCTTTATCCTGTCCCGTTGAGTCTTGCTTCAATAACAAAGAAATGAGGCCAGTTTTTTTGGAGTCAAAAAGGTGACCCGCAAGATAAGAGTAGTTATAAGAGTCAAGCATGGGTTTCTTTAAGTGTTCAAAAAATACTCGGTAAAATTCTACCGGTAGGCCGTCAATCCAGGAGCTCTTCCAGATGAAAATGACTCTATTGAATCCCTCAACTCCTTCTCAGTAAGCAAACCTTCACAGCTATCACGTTGGTGCGTAGACAATGAGACATGGGGCGGATTGGGAAAGAAAGGTTTAAAAGTATCATTCTCTAAGGAGATGGGTGGCTCTCTAAAGGAATAAAGTCCAGAGAAGAAATTAACTTGTTCGTCTAGATTTTCCTGTGTGTCAGTTTTAGTTAATCCCTCTGGCGTTACAACTTTAGTCATGTTTTTCCTTGAATTCCCTCTATTAATCAGATTTATGAACAGTTTTGTGCATTTTTCTCCCTGCTCCATCCACTTGGCTCTCCTACAGTTAATCATGTTATTTGCTTTGGCTTAATATAGTAATTCTAACTGCTGTTTTTTGTCTTTTAAAATATGAAAAGTGTCAAAATCAAAACGGGTATCTAATTCTTTTTGCAATCTGTCGATCTCACATGAAACAGAGAGTACCGTATCTTTACTTTGTTTTGTTTTCCATGAAACAAATTTAATTATGTGCCCACGGACAGAACACTTAAATGCCTCCCACACAATGTGTGGATTTGCAGAATTAAAATTGAAAAGAAAAAACTCTGCTATGTATGTCGAAGTTTCGTTTATGAAATTCTTATCATTTAAAAGATCTTGATTAAGTTGCTAGAAACCCCGACCAAGGGGTATAGTAGAAGTTGTTACAGTTAGACCGATAAGGGAGTGGTCGGATCTCACGCTATCTTCTATAACTACTTTTTCGACAGAGGGAGTTAAAGAAAACGAAGTCAAGAATTAATCTATTCTACTGGCTTGGCGTCTGCGCCTCCAAGTGTAACGTGTCGTGTTAGGGTAGTTAAATCTATAAATGTCTACTAAATCTAAATTTGCACATATGGAATTAATTGCTTTACGACTATTTGGATGATAAATAGAAGATTGATGCCCAGCTCTGTCAATATCAGAATTCAATACCGTATTGAAATCTCCGACAATAATGATATGAACATCAGACGCTATGTGGTTGTGTATAGTTGTTTCAAGATTAAAAAAGAAGTCTGGGTCGTCAGTGTTGGGGGCGTAAATATTGGCCAAACAAAAACCTGTAGAATCAATAGTTAAGTCTAAAACCATCCACCTCCCTGAGTCATCGCTCAGGGTCTGGTGGATGGTGTATGAAATGATATTCTTAAATAAATTAAAACACCTCTACTATTACTAAGGCCGTGGTTGAATAAAACAGGACCCCCCCCCCAATCTGATTGCCAAAACTCCTCTTGTGCGACCGATACATGGGTCTCTTGCAAACAAAATATTTGATAAGGTTTGTCCGTTAACCATGTAAATATTTCATTTCGCTTTCTGCGGTCGCCTAAACCGTTACAATTGTAGCTGCAGATATTGACTTTTGGTAACGTCATTGAAACAAGAAAGGAGAAAAGGTAATTCTGAAAAAATTATAAAGGGGAAGACGACCGCAGAAAGCGAGATGGATAACAAAAGCATAACAGTATATGTCAATAATCAAATTATAGGGGGTTCTCATATCTAATAACAACAGAATGAACATCAAAATAATCACATTTAACTTGGAACATAAAGAGACGAGGTACAGCGTGCCATGAATGAAAACAAATGAAAAACGACAGAACATTTCTATCTTAAAGCCGCTCGGTCTGGCGGCATTCCAGCTTGTGTCTTAGCTCCATAAATAACAATGACTATTCTATTTTTCCGCAATACGTAAATCAAAATCTATTAAGAAAACCAAAGGCAAAGTAGATAAATATTGTTGGTGTCAACATAGAGGAACAAAAATACTAGTAGTAGACAAGTTCATACCAACAATATAGTCAGGCAAGAAAATAACTCATATCACTCCAAATCATAATGATAACAAAAAAAGACCAACAAAAAATAAACAGGAGTGATTTCTTTTCGTATATTATTATGCAGGTGGGACACATTCTCTTTTCGGCTGGTAAATTTTTGGGACGACCCTTTTCAATTTCTAAGAAATGCGCACCAATTCTCAGCCTTGTTATGCTATTTGTAAAGGATTTGTTTTTAACTGCCAAAAGATAATTCTCCAGAGCGAAGGTTGTCTTAATTTTCGAATATGTTCCAAGTTTACTAAAACTCCTAATCTTTTGTCTCCAGTTGGAAAGAAATGTGTCCTTCAGACGTTCCTTGAACATGTTACCAAAATAGTTGGCGTTGACATTAGGGTTTAGCCAAATATTTTGGAAACCGTGTCTTGACAGTATATCTTGTACATGGGTACTTCAGTCGTGTTCTTGTATAACAGCAGTGTCGTATGCTTTTTTAACAATTCTTTCGTTAGACATATTATGTAATCTTAGCCAATATTTAATCAGTCGTGTTTTTGAGTATCTATATACAGTGGAAACATACCTAACTCTCCTATTACAGCAGCATTAACAGAACTTCTAGGAACACGAAGCAATATCTTACAGTAGTTAATCAATACATGTTCTAAATCGGGAATCTCATAAGAAACAGCAGGTTGTTCTAATGCTACATTTTGATTTCTCAATACGTTTGATTGATATACAACATTCAGCTTATCAGTGTATTTCCTAAATCGAACAAGAACAGGACGGATAGTTGATATATCAGTTTTCTTTCCAACACGGGTAGCCCTTAGTATGCTAGTATTCACATCTGTTCCCAGTATCGGGGAAAGGATGTTATATATTTGTTCTCTAATATTTTCATTCGGATATTCCTTTATTCCTTTGAACATGAGCTCTTTTCCTTTAGCGTTTGTTCCCAGTATTTCCCCGCAATAGAGCAAAATCGGCTTGACGAGACTATTGAATAAATCTAGAGCGAGAGAAATTGACGGATTATGATTTGATGCCAGCAATGATTTAAGTTTAAAAGAGGCCCGCAGTGCTTTAACTCTAAGTTGTCTATTGGCACGATGGAATGATCCTGATGGTGTGATGTCTACTCCTAAGTATGTGTAACAGTTTGAGAAATTTATAGTTTGTCCTTGTGATTGAAAGGGAGAGCGTTTATTGTTACTAGCTCGCCCAGTTTTGGAAAATATCATTACTTTGTTTTTTCCTCTATTAATAGATAGTTTCCAAGTGGAACAAAATGTATCTAGTCTTTCTAGACATTGTTTCAGACCTGCTTCTGATTGTGAAACGAGCACAAGGTCATCTGCCCAGAGGAGACTACTTATGGGAGTATCTTTTAAGGTTATAGGGTCGCATAATGGTGATGTTAATGTAGCTGGAAGGTCATTTACAAATAGATTAAAAAGGAGTGGGCTCAAATTGCAACCTTGACGTACACCACAAGATGATTTGAAGTAATCTGAGAGACCATGGGATGTCTTCACACAATATTCTATATTACTGTACATTTGATTGTAGAATTTTGAAGAAATTTCCACCGATACCTGAGGATAAGACTTTGTAGAATAAACCATTTCTCCACACAGAATCAAAGGCTTTTCTGAAGTCCACAAAACATGTATATAATTTTCCTCCGGGTACAGATAGCTGTTTATCTATAAGAGTTTTCAGCACAAAGATGTTATCACTAGTCCGGAAGTCCTTTCGAAATCCAGACTGAAAGGGGGACAAAATATTGTTGTTTTCTAGAAGTCGCTGTAAACGGTTGCTCAGTATTAGTGTGAATAATTTGCCTACACAGCTAGAAATGGCAATTCCTCCATAGTTTGACGGGTTCGATACATTGCCACTCTTATGTATTGGTGCGAGAATGCTCTGGCTCCATTGTTGTGGGAAATTTCCAGAGTTAAGAACTATATTAAAGAGTTTTCGCAATGGTTGTATAAGTTGTGTATTGCTATATTTCAACATTTCATTTAAGACAGAATCTGTTCCACATGCTTTGCTACATTTCAATTTACCCAGCCCCTTTATAATTTCCTCTGCTGAAATGTCGGAGTCCAGAGGTTTTTCTGTTAGTTTCTCTAGATTGTGGATAATGTTGTCTGTAATATTGTCTGTGGGTTTGTTATTTACAGAATGTGTATCAGTGTTTTTGTTTGTCGTCTTTAAAAGTTCAGGATTCACCTGGGAAACATGTTGATGAAAATCTTTATCAGATTCGTTACTTTCAACGAGGTCATTGACATTTTTGAAGTGAGTTCTCCACTCTTCGGGGCTAATTTTATGGTCCATGTCCTGTTTATCACTTTCATCCTGCTTTTGTAGCTTCAACTCCCTCCAGAACTTTTGTGGATTTTATTTACTGATCTTGCTTAGCTTGTGCCATTTCCTTTCGTTGAAAAGTCGCTTTTCTGTTTTGATTTTCTTCTTGTAAATTTTTAGATTGCAGAAATACGCTTGGCGAATATCGAGTCTCCATGGACATTTTGAAAACTGAGAAGCTAAGTTATTGATTTTCCTTTTTTCAAGAGGCGCATGATGGGGTGTACCATGGTTTCCATATCTTTTTCCTTTTTCTTTTGTTCCTGAAGGTGATTTTTCGCAGGGATTTGTCGGCCACATGTGTGATAATGCCGGCAATTTCTTTTACTGCACTGTCCACGCTGCAGAATGATTTATCCATAAACTTTTTTATGTCATTTAATGTTGATGGATTATGGAGCGCTTCTGAGAATTTTGCTTTTGAGTCATCATCCCAGACGTACTTGGTCGGCAGAGGATATGTTGGGATATGAACTTGTTTGATGTACGGGGAATAATTTGTTGAGATTGAACAAGTAAGCAAAGAATGGTCTGAAAACACAGATAGATCATTCACTTTCAAATATTGGACTTTGGGGAGAATTTCCGAACTAACAATGAAGTAATCAACCACGCTAGAACCATTGTACTTGTGGTCTCCTGGAACTCGGCCATTTAGGATAATCATGTTGGCTGCTGAACAAAGATCAATTAGGTTATTGCCATATCTATTCATCCCTTTGTCAAAGCTCGACCTGTGAGGCATGTCTTCTTTTATATCTATGAAATCGTGGTTCAGACAATCGTCTTGAATTACTGTCTCCTGCAGGGACGCTGTTCTGGAATTTAAATCACCAAGCAGTAATATATTCCCCTGATTGGAGAAATTACATATGTCTTCTTGTAGGATATCAAAGAGGGAATTATTTTTTCGTTTCTGGGGACGATGAATTTTCCGGTGAGAAATACACACATCCGAAAAACAGATCCTGCTCTGGGCCAAAGAATGCCCTGTCTAACTTACACCAGAGAAAATCTGGATGTCTTGATGGAAATTTTGTAAGGCCTTTCATAAATTTGTTTCTAAACATTATAACTACCCCGCCTGAATTCCTTTTGGCGGTCTTTTTTCGGTCTCTATCATTTCTAAAATAATTAAAGGATTCTATTCTACATTTTTCGCCTGGCTTAAGCCAAGTCTCTTGAAGGCAAACAAAATCATGTTCTTCCAAGCTAGACACAAACTCTTCATCGTGACATTTTCTGCGAAGGCCACCATGAACGTTCCAAGAGCAGAATATATTATGAGCCTAAGCGTACTTTTGATTAGCAGCTGTCAAACAAATTCTTCAGACATAGTTGAGAAGTCATCCACATTTTAATGCAAATTCATAGCATTCTAATGCAAATTTGTACTGCAAATTGCCACGAAAAGAGAAAAAATCTACGACAACAACAGGTGGTACAAATTCCCTGTGACAAAGGTACCTTGGCAGAATACTATATGCAACAGTACATCATAAGATACAGTACATATCGTTCATACATACTACTTTGAAAGGAGAATGTCCACCGCGTCCACTCGTTTTTTCTCCTTACTATTGACCATCAGCGCCGCGTAAGTACATTTGGGGGGTACCCAGATCGATACACTGACCTTGCTGTCCTTGGCTTTCTCCGCTTCGGAATTCCTCTCCGGAATCAGTTTACTGCGCGCGGCCTGGAAGGGGGGAGGGGTAAGTGCTCATACACTACAAACTTGTTTTTCCCCCGTAACTTCTTCCTCCCTTGTAACACACACTCTTTATCGTGATAGTTCACAAAACGGACTAATAAAGGAGGGTCAGGTCGGGAGGGTGTAGATCTTGCAAGTCGATGGACCGCGACTATAGGCATAAAATCGAGACCAAGCTCGTCGGCTAGAAAGCCCTTGAGTACTTGCCTACAATCCTCGTCCTTCTTGTACGGGATTCCGCGAATGATGATGTCCGCCTCCATCGAGTATCTCTCCGCAAGGATGCTCGCGCTGATCCTCTCTCGTCGTTCAGTCAGCAGGGCGTCGCTGAGCCGCTTCATCTCGCCGTCCTGGAACTCCACGGTGTTCTTCAACTCCCGCACCCGGTCCCTCAGCGCTGTCATGTCGGTGGTGAGGCTGTCAACTTTAGTGTCTAACGCTTGTATCTGAGACGACAGATTGTCTCCAACATTATTAAATTCCTGTACCACAGTGTCTTGTTGTCTCTTTACTTGAATCATGATCAACTGAGCCAGTGTCTGTAGCTCTGGAGAAAGGGAACTTAAGCTCACCTCGGTATTAGCGTCGGGCGAGTTGGCCGCCATTTTCGGAGTCCTGGGAGGGGGGTTTAGTTGACTCGGGCTGACTTCCCCCGCACTTGAGCCTGTGGAACGTCTGTTGCGTTTTCTCATTGACGGACGAAGTTTCAACACGAACAATGTGCAGTTCTACACCAATACAGATGGCCTGGGCAGTACCGAAATGCGGACAAGAAGAAAAAGTTCCGGAGCTTCATGACACACGTCATTCCACCGCCGCCATCTTGGTATCTTCACCTGAATTTGTTGGAAACGCAGCTTCCTTTGCAGAAATAAACAGTGTCTATTTGCAGCTCCGGCTTACCATCCTAAGTGTTTCCGTGCAGCCTAGATAAGGGTCATATCAAAACTGTTGACATCAGGGCTTTTAATTGCTGGGAAACAGACATTTCACATGTCCACAAGGTCGTCAGATTTGAAGATGCTCTTCAACTTTCCACCTGCTAAATAAAGCCTGTATGTCGCGTCCTGCCCTTTATTTTTGAATTCCAAAACTTTGCACGGTAGAAGTATCTGATCCGTCTTGATTCGGTCCACCTCAAAGTTGCGGATGCCCTCTGTGTCACCCAGACTGAAGGTTCTTCACATTTGCATCAAAGTTCATTCGTTGTCGATTGGCAGCTTTCAGGTAATTGCTCGTTGCAATTGTCTGAATCCTACCATGGGGATTATCTGGTGGATCCACTGGCATTGTTTGCTCAGTCTCTCAGATAGCAAATTGTCTTTCAGCTCGAGGTTCTTCAGATGCGTTGCCGGATGTGGGTACATGGGTTGGATCATTAATGTTGCTCAGTTGAAAGTCGCTATACTTTTCTTGTGTCAGTATGTGCTTCTGGGTGGTATCCTTCTCTGTTGTGGCTGAACTCCGGTAAACTGGACATAACGTCACCCATTTCCTAGGTGGCTACATAACCTTCCGAGCAAAACAAAATAGACATAAGACAATCTTGAAGAAAATCGAAACAACAATAGAAAATATAAACACGTTAATGTTGAAACACTGCTTGATACTGTGGGTAGATTTTCTGTCCGTGTACTGTTTCCCGGTCCTACTGCAGCAATCCTTACTCCATGTAAGACATGATAGTCTCTTCCATGCTTGATCAGTACTGATCTGGATTCCTGTGCCACAAATTGCTGGCTGTTACTGTTTGTGTTGAGTTAGCTGGACTCTGGTGGGGGATGGCTCAACATGTGTTGTCAGCTGCTCCGAATAATCAGATTCCAAAGCAACACAGTCTGCGAGGAGATTGTCCAAAGTAGTAGTAGAAGTAGTAGAAAGGTTTATTGCGAAAACAACATAGCAGTTTGTACATAGCCAGCTGGCTGAATTGCGTACTTTACCGCTTATACAAATAATACTTTCAATTGGCAGAGACAGATATTACGATTCTAAAAGGCAATTCAGTCGTTAAAACAACTGGTTAGATCAGTGACGGTCTGCATTAATGTGTAAAGGCGAGACTTATTCGCATCAATGAACATATGCGTAAGTTGAGATGTCACTGTTCATTCAAAAGATGGATCATATAAAGTATTGGTGGTTGCCAGTAAGTGTTTCTGTCTAGTGTCTCTGGTGCTGATATCACCACGAGAAGAGGGCAGCCAGTTCCTGAAGACAGGGGATTTTAGCATAAGCTGTGCGAAGTTTCGGCAGAGTTCACGTCGTCGTTGAGATAGCGGTGTCAGGGAGAGTGTAGGGCTGAGTTGTAACTGGTGCAAGATCGGCCAAGGATAATCTTACATGACCTTTTCTGGACCCTGATGTGGGTGAATCAATTCATTACGGGTATATAAAAAAAAAAGAAACATTAAATATTATAAAAGAGTTTACAGCTTGACATAAACACCAAAGGATATGCAAACATAAAATGGTAAAATAAATGCACAATAAGCTATGTGTGTTGCGGATAAACGAGTTTCAGTAGCAGGCGTCCGATTTCAGCAAGCGTTTTATGATAGTTATTTGAAGAGCGTAGTTAAGAAAAAAATAACATATACTCCTTTGCCTCGATTCAAGTGTGTCTGTCGAGTAGTATGGAACATTGCACATGTGCTGCAACGCCGTGGCAAATTCACATTGAATTGATTGGGAAACAATTGATGTAGACAACACGGCATTTGTAAAGGACACCAGGGCTAACAGAATTCCAGAGTTGAGCGCCAAACAATTCGCCACAATGATTTTATTTGTTTATTTATTGAACTTCTCAATAAAAATGGAAGGCATGACAAAACAGGTGTACCCCGCAGGGGTTACCTTTTCAAGGCCGCCATACCGAGAATACGCCGTGAATATTTTTTTTATTTTTTTTTTAATTGCAACTAATACAATTAGCACGGCTATATAAAGACCTCTCAACTAAGCACGTACACATTCATAATGTTAAGATGTATACCAAGGCAAACAAATGAGATTACATATTTTAGATATGCATCATAGAGTGTCATGTGTCCCATTCTCATATGCCATGACCTCTCGCTTTTAGGCCTTCGTCAAAGTTTTGAAAGACATCGACGTGTCTGTCTATATTCTGTCTACATTTAGGTTTCAGTGTGCCTCTTTGTCTTTTCTTCACGTTGTCTTGTCGTCTGCCTCTTGTCTGCTCTTAAACTCTTCTGCAAGTCTTCTAACTTTTCTCGAGTTCAGGGACTCTCCACTGCCAAATGCTTCACGCATGACTTTATTACGTTTCGACATTTCGTGCTCTGCAGTGGAAATGTGTACCTCGGGTATGACCTCTGTGATTTCACGTTTATATTGTTTCGGTAGATTGTGTCAGCCTGCTGAAATATCTGTCCAGCAACGTCGATGCCAACAGCAAGCATTGTGTTTCAGATGGGTTTAATCATCTTCTAATGAAATTCGTGTCCTTGGGCTCTTGACATGTTTACTGAAAAGATGCCAGTACGGTTTGTGCTCCATTATATCCACCCTTTACATGTACCATTCAATGGGTTTGCCTTTCCAGATGAAGTTAGCCGTCTTCGTTGTCGATGATAACATGGTTAGGGACCTTCTTCTTTCCTTCCTTATCTTTGTTGCTGCCCGTCCAAGTATTGAAGATCTAGACAATATGTGAGCTATGCACACTGCTGGACGTTTTTAAGGTTCTGAGCTATGTCTCTGTTTTTGTTTTTCTTGAATGCTTCACACCTATCTGTAGGAGATGGACCAGATTTTAGCAGTCCAGCAATACATCAAATTTTTGAGAGTGAGACGCAAGTGAAGGTCTCTTTGAGTCCTAAAAATTGTCTTAGTACTAGTGTGCACAAACTTCTAAGCATTTGCTAGTTTATTATTAAAAAAACCCAACTCCGGACCGGTTGTTTTCGGACCAGCAGAAAAGTACCGGGGCACGGTGCCTACCCCTACCTATCTGTCGGACTTGTTGAGCTTAGCTTTTTTTTCTGAACGTTTCATCCTCAGACACTTAAGATTTTGTTTTTAAAGTTTATTTTGTCGCACAGCGACTCGTACGAATCCACATGTGACCTTTAGTGACTTGTTACTTGTAGATAAACATAGTTTAATTTGCCACACGATAGTCGCATCCCCTCTTCAGTTCCTTGTTACCCAAGGTTTCAGCGTATACCTTTTTTTTTATTTCGGCCCGAATTTTAGATGCCATATGGTGTTGCAGTTCCTCAAAGGGGTTGTCAATTTGGTGGACACACCAGGTTTGAAATATTTCCGATAGAGAACCCCGTCGCTAAAAATCAGATGTCCCAATCCACGAACAAAAGCTTTTTGTCACGTGTCAGGGCCTGCCAGCCAGCGGCCACAGGTTTCACGTTCTAGGCTTTGTCGGTGACCAGTTTGGCCAAGAGAGGGTCGTCGCTTTGTTTTGCTGCCATGTTTAACGGAAAGCACAGGGACACCGGCTGGTTGGCAGCAGCAGGTATTTTATTGTTGATAGGAGGGACGGGGTCGCGCTGAGGGGAGAGAGAGTCGTGTCAGCATCAGCGCCGCACTGTGTTCAGGGGAGGCGGCTTAGGGCATTCACGTTGCCATAGGGCGTGACGACCTTATGTTTTATTCCGAAGTTATATAATATGGGCTAAGGCGGAGTATCCAATGGGTCAACTCTGGAAGGGAGGGGGGTTGTTACGGAGAAGGTATTGTACGGCGCTTTTGTCCGTACTCAAGAAGAATGGATGTTGGTCTTGGAGGTAGCAATCGTGTTTTTCTTATGAGTTCAAGGACTTCCAGCATCTCCCGCCTATGGATACAATGATTTTGCTTAGCAGGGATGAGTGTACGGATATAGCACGAGATGATGCGCTCATGCCCATCCTGCATTTGGCTCAGCAGGCCTCCAATCCCTTTGTCGGATGCGTCAGTGTCGACAATAAACGGCAGGTCAAATTTGGATATGCGAGGACAGGGGCGGAGACAAGTGCGGCCTTCAGTTGGTCGAACGCGGACTGGCAGTCCGGAGACAAATTTAAACGAGCTCCCTTCCTTGTGAGAGCCATTTAGGGACGAGCGATTTTGTCAAACCCGCGGACAAATCGCTGTTAATTATTTACCAGACCTAATAAACGTCACACCTCGCTGACAGAACGCGGGCCGGGCATTCGTCAACAGCAGAGGTTTAGAGGGGTCAGTGCAAACGCCGTAGCCAGGTTAAACATGTCCTAAGAAGTCTACCTGTCCCCGGAGAAACCGACACTTCTCTGAGTTAAGATAAGCCGAGCCGAGCGGTACCATTGGAAGAAGGCTCGGAGGTTTCTGTGGTGATTGATTACATCATCATCGGATCGGACAGTATTATCGTTTAGGTATGCCAAACAGCAATGTGGCTGTAACCCCACGAAGGTTTGTCCTAATTCTAAGTTGTCTCTCCTCTAAGTGTGCCGTGGTGCATCAGCATGATTTTGAAGCTGAGGCTAGTACTGAACTACCAAAACCTAAACGCTCAGACGCTTTGTTGCAGAATTTCTCAAATGTAGAAAAAGAGATATTTGACCAATTTGCCGCTTTTATAATCTCTTTCGCTGAAACCACGGCTTTGTAGGCAGCTGACGTTGCCGCGCTTCTGACCGAATGATCGGTGAACTCCTTGGTGTTTACACCTGCCTCTGCGAGGACCAACTTTAGCCACCGTGCCACCGTGGCCGACCCTACGGCATGGTGAGGTTTAAATATTGCACGGAAAACTCGTGTGTCTGAATCTGAACGAAACTTGGCTGATCACATTGGCAGCAACAGTTCTGATTTTTTTTTAGTCTCAGACTGCTCTGAAAGCATTTATTTTTTACTTCGACGATGTAAAGTTATTTGCCATGAGTTCTTCCTTAGGAAATCTGGGCGGCAAGTTTTTTTCTGCGAATTTACACACTTATGCCACATGGCGTGTAACTCAAGGCCAAAATAAGCGGTGTCGCATTCTCAGATTGAGCATGAGAGAGAGGGGAGAGAGGTAGCAGCAGGGGAAGGACAGGAAGCTTGAGAAGGTTCAGTCGGAGAGGATGGATTAGAAGACTCCAAGAGAGATTGCGTCCCGGTGTTGTGATTAAATGTGTAGTGAATCCCTGAAGTTATAGGCTGAACAAACCAGGAGAACAACTTGCTTCCAATCTCCGACACCTTACTTGCCGTCTCCGACACCTTGCTTGCCATCTCCGACACCTTGCTTGCCATCTCCGACACCTTGCTTGCCATCTCCGACACCTTGCTTGCCATCTCCGACACCTTGCTTAGCATCTCCGACACCTTGCTTGCCATCTCCGACACCTGCTGTTGTATGGTGTCCAGTGTGTCATGGATTAGTGTCTCCATGACGTATGTGAGTGTTTAGCCGAAGTTTGGGAGCCAGGTGGGGAGGGATGTCGTCTTCTGTGGTTGTTTGTGCGTTGTCTGCCAGAGTAGTGTTGCTGTTCTCAGGTGTTGTGTGTGCTCTCGGTGCAGGAGGTCCCCTAGCCAAGACTGTGAATGACTGTAGGAAATAAAACAATGGTAAGTTACAGTAGATAAATTGATATTTTACTTCTGTGTTCTGATCATGTAGGTTGTAAATTGACTATCAGTGCGTAACTGTTTTTGAATATACATGAAATTAAACATAAGATAAAACCACTATAGACAGTGTGTAGCAAGACAGTAGGTGACAATGTAATCTTTTTTTACCTCTTTTTCTTTCTTCGCGAATGGCTCAATCTCGGGCACCGTTGTGTCGTCACAGTCCATGATGAAGATTGGCGCAGTTTCCTTTCGGGCTGTTTGACGACAGAAATATATGAGCAACTTAGTCAAGCAATTATCATTTCATGCATTAGTTGAATTCGTTTATCAAAACTAAAACGGCCTTTTTCAACAAAGTTCTTCTATAAAATCGGTTTCCTTTCAATTTGGAAAGTTGAATTGCACCATAAAATTTGCTGTTGCCAACTTGAAGATTACGAGTTAAAGTCGGGAGGATTATGTTGAAAGGCCAACCATGCTGACATTGCATTTCTAAAAAAATATGGGTTGTGTGTGCTAGGGAATAGCTCTTGTAATGTCATATTAATCATCCTGTCATCACTGCCTAGTTGCATAAATGGGAATAACCCTTTACAAAATATTACATGTGCATTTGATAGTAACTTTGCACAGAACCAATCTCTATTACAATAGAGTTTCGGAATCCACGATGCTTTCAAACTGGCGTTAAATGCATATAGATTTGAGTTTCAGTCCTCCACTTTGATAGGTATTATATAGTACTTTACGTTTTACTCTTTCAGGTCCGTTATTCCATATGAACTTAATTTTTTTCTTATACAATTGGAAAAAAAGGCTGGGATGGAGATGGGAGGGTCAGAAAAAGATGTGCACTGACACTACTAAAGAATTAACTATCATAACCTTGCCGTATAATAACAGTTTTCCTCTCCAGGGCTGTAGTACAGAATCCAGTTTACCAAAACTAAAACGGCGTTTAAGTGTTTCTGTAGACGTTCAATTTTGTGTGTCCGCTCACAACTTGATTTATTGATCAATATCTGTGTTGTTCTTCCTCCCTCAAGTCTTACACTTCTTCTTCGTGTCATGTTTATTTTCTGTATGTGTGAACCTGTGGGTTTTTTTCCGCTTGTGTTTGATTGCTTGTCGTTCTGACTAGGTGTGTTAGCCTGCACGTTTTTGGCTTCCTCTGCCGCTATCTTGGCTTGTTCATCTTCCAGCTCTTTTTCCTCTACACCCATGTGGCCCGGACACCATTGAATATATAAATGTTCTGTCCCTTCTGTTTCATTTCCAAGAGTTTCTGCCGTGTTGAGTTGACAAGGTCGTTGTACGCCTCGACTTTTTGTAAGGTGGTCACATTTCCTATGGCCGCTTTGCAGTCGCATAGGATGAGTATCCTTGTGTTGCATCGTCTTTTGTCCAATGCGCTAAGTGCCAAGTGTATCCCCTGTAGCTCTCCCTCATAGTTATTTGACTTCGCTGCTACTTGTGTTCTAACTGTATATGGTTCTGTTACACCCCAGTGCTCGTATACTACAGCTACCACGTCTGTGGATGCCACGGTTGTTTCCCTCTCAATTTTCTGAAGGGTTTGCAAAATGTACTCCTCCTTTCTTCGTTACTAGCAGTGATCTTCACTTTTATGTATAGGAACGAACATGCATTCCTCCATCGACGCCTTGTCCGGTGTTCGTACATCCTGTTTTTTAGTGTGGTCCTAACCTCATTTCGTAGCATCCCCCAAGGTAGATGGGGGTAGCTCTTTTTGACCATATCTACGGTCTTGCTTAAGTTGCGATCGGTGAATTCCTCGATGCGATATTTATCAAGCGCCGATCGGACTTCGTTCAGAAACGCTTTCCTTACTGGGGATATTTGCCCCCGGTAATTTTCTTATTAGCAATAGTTTGTCTAAACCGGAGAGCGACTTCCGTCTGGATCGCTTCTTGAGTTTACGGTCGCTACGGAAGTGTTGGCAATCCATTTACATGAAAACTATCATCGGGTTTTATAATAATAATAATGGTTTATTTGATTCAAACAATCAATCAGTAAAACACCACATGGCAGCCAAATGCTGAATTGCGTGGGATTTCATTACAATCATCATCATTACAATAGGCAACATTAACAATAAATATTAAGATATACTGTAACGTGTATTCATAGTCGGACGTCTTATGTAAGTAGAAAAACGTGACTTATATACAAACTAGAGTTCCACGAACACATTATCTTCGCCAAATTATCCAGGCTTATTACCGAGAGTGATTAATATTTACATGCTTATCACCCCCTGCAAATTTGATCATACACCATACCGTTTGGAAGTTATGATGGGGGGGGGGGGGGGTAGAATGAGTCCAGTCTAGATAGGTTTAAAAATCATTTGGTGGTACAGGACTAGTATATGTGTCTAGTGTGTTGATATCACCCTACACATGTTCGCAGCTAAAACCCACAATTCCCGTTGCCGCATTGGTATATTACTTGATATATCGTTTGCTAGGTTGCATGTGGTGATGCACGTTGTCTACTTCACAATGTAACAGTGACTATACGATCACAGCAAGTAGGGAAGCTATATACCCCGTATCTGCCTGAAATATTGTAACATTTCCCGAAGGTCAAAGGTCGCCGGATCTCGCAAATCGGTGAACCGCCCGGAAGTGACACTAGACCCGGCCGGCGGCCACTTTTCTGCGATACATATCTCAACAATCTTTCATCCCCTGCGTTAACTTTTTACATCGTCACAGCCTCCATACTGCAAACTGTTAGTGTGGTAATTTTGAAGGTCCGTAGGTATCCCATTTTCACACTGTGCGTAAAAGTGCACCGTCCGTCGCGTGCGAACATACTAGTAGGCGAGCTGCGAGTGTACACGGCATACTTAATACACAGACAGGAGGTCACTCTGCACATGTTCGCAGCCAAAACTCACAATTCCCGTTGCCGCATTGGTATGTAACTGTCGAAGCGCTACAAGACGAGCGCCATTCCTGCCATTGTTGAACTGCTCAATGAACTCTAAACA
Organism: Branchiostoma lanceolatum; assembly: GCF_035083965.1. NCBI lineage: Eukaryota > Metazoa > Chordata > Leptocardii > Amphioxiformes > Branchiostomatidae > Branchiostoma > Branchiostoma lanceolatum. Next base: position 5,567,196 of record NC_089725.1, read on the forward strand.
AACATGACTCTATTCACACTGTTGTTGTGATAAGAGAGTTAAAATCATCTTTATTGTACTTGGAACACACAACGGATACAAGATGAATATTTAAAAACACCTTGGACAGCCCCTTGTCTGGGTTAGGACACCCAGGAGGCGCAAGGTAAAAAGTAAGTTGTGTGCGTCGGACTGTTCAGACACCGAAACTGCATAAAAAGAATCTATACATATATGATTGATACTGTAAAACTACATAGAAACATATTGCACTGGTTCACTATTGCACTGTTTCATCGTACGTTACTATACTATTATTAACATGAGAACAATCCCGTGGGTTTTCCCATCCAACGTTCCTAGCACAGTATATGGCATATGAGGCACAGATTGCACATTTTCCCAGCCTGCTTTTCAGGTGACGTGCTTCCCTGTCCTTGTGGCTAACAACACACAGTGACTTTAGCTTCGAGGTGTTCACGCCACTTACCCACCCCCTACTACCGATTTCAATTGTGACAAGTGTAGCTTTGTAGCTGCTATGGATGTGAATTTCATTCAACAAATCGTCATATTTTGCCCTTTTCCTGTCCTCTGCATTACGGGCATTATCTTCGCAAGGGATAGTAAGTTCTACAAGAGTCAGCTTTTGTTGGACCGAGTCTTGTATACTAATGTCTGGAATAAGCGACGTGGGTAGTCCTATATCGTTTTCAAAACCGACCTCTTCGCACATAATGTCATTCCTACCAATCTCTGTAAAGGTTTGACACTGGTACATTTGAGACACAGGTCATCTGCATAATGAAGGTGCATGACAGCCAACCTTGGCATTATTTAGTCTTACTGTATTACGGCGCTTTCCGGTCCAGAGTTCGCGACCAACTTTTAAGAGGTGTCAAAGGCCAATGCCTTGACGTAAGACACCCAAAGTTTCAGGGATGATGGAGAAGATAGTTTTCTTTCGTTTGTATCATTATTTAGTTAATACATTATACTTTTAAGGTCTCATTCCTGTATTACTCCGAGTGGGTATCCTAAAAGAATCCGTGGCCAAGAAATTAACGGCTGCATGAACGTGTGTTTATATCGGTGGGACATTCCCTTTTAGCCAACCCGACTGATCTCAAGCGTCAGGCTGATGAAACTTGTTTGTAACTGAAGAAATTAGCAGGTAAAGTTCGGCGGCCGCGCGCGAGGTCGGACGTTCACAGCCCGACATCGTCAGTGATGCGGTCGTGCGCTTTAGCTGGGAAATGCGTTTTTTTGTGTGTGTGTGGGGGGGGGGGGGGGGTAGCTAAGTGCAGTTTGTAATTGCAATAAAAAGAAATTGTATGCCAACTGGTAATTTTTTCACATGATCTCTGGTAAATGTGCTCAATAGAGAATGAATGACCTTGCTGCATTTCCTATAGCTTCATTACGAGCGCGCCCATGCATGTAAAGTTTATAATTATAACATGTAAGCCTATGGGGCGAAAAAACTAATGAATGAGACCTTACACTCAGATTATCCATGTACACGTTGAACAAAATGCGGGGAAAGGAGGCTGTCCTGTCGCACTCCGTTAGTAACAGAGAAGCGTGGGATAGAATTGCACACCATCTCGCACACATCATCTGGTTCTTGTACCAGGAGACAAGACATCTCACGCTGTACAGAGGAACATTTTTGTCAAGCATTTTTTTAAAAACAATATTGGTTGACGCGATCAAAGGCCTTAGAAGCGTCCATAAAACAAACACAAATAGGCGACCCTAACCCCCTCTGTACTCGTTGATTTGCTTTAAGATAAAAATACACATGTCAATCCCACGTTTAGGTTTAGGTTCATTGGTTAGCTAAACATACAATTGAAAAGTCTACTATACTTATAAATATACCCCAAAGTCAAGTTCTCACTTGTTTTACATACGTTCTGACGGCTACTCGCCTGATGATTGAATTGTAAGGTCACAATAACGTAGAACTTTTGTAATGTGAATAAGTAATAACTGTCAGTTGTGTGAGAAGACACTAACTCTCATGAACTTTCATGGGTGATACATAAAATATGTATGACGTCATTTTATTAATGTGTTATTTTGTCGTTGTTTTCTTAACAGAACTTAACAACGACTGTTAACTGTCAGTTATGTGACAAGACACTAGCCTTTAAGAGCTTAACCCTATTCAGACGGGGGGTGGTGGTTTTCAGGCCCGCGACAGCTTTCACGCTCCAGGGGCTGGGAGTCACCAGAAACAACTGGAGGGTCTTTGCCGAGAGCAGACCAGCCTGGCGAGCCCTATGCATGTCTGCAGCCGCCATGCATCAGACACTGATGCCTGCGAATGATTGATTGATTGATTGATTGACAGCTTTCATGTCGCATAACGCCAAACGCCTTACGCTAGAGCCACTACTTTTTCTTTGGCCATCATTTTCCATTGAATTTCGTCACTAACTTGTATTTGCTTCACACAAAAAAAACACCAGAGTGAACGTTTTAGTCTATTCTTATGTTTTTTTCGTGTTCTAAGTTAAAAAAAAGGTTATTACAATCATGGCAATTGTGTTATCTGACTTCATCATAAATCATCTGAAAATCTGGAGGTCTTACGATAAGCACTTTACACGACTTGATATTAAGGTAATTTTAAAGAACGGTATCTCGAAAAACCCCAAGTAAGCCTCCAGAACTACTTACGTCATCATCCAGCTGCCACCAAATACCCTCCCCGGACAGAACGTACACATGTGCCGCCATAAAATAGTCCGGCCAAACATGGAACGTCTTATGAATATGTGGCTAGTCTCGATTGTGTTATATATTTAATTTGTTTTCGTACTGGTGTTTATAATTTTTGAATAGTGTAAGCTGTCAGAAAGTCCTTCATTTGGAGCTTAGATGCATTCCAGATGTGTACGCTCATGGATACAAAAGGAATGCGTCGGTCCTGTGTGGTGTGGAATTTACTCAGACCACGGCGGCCATTGTGAGGTGAGGGTGTGTGCTTGTTATAACCGAAAGTATTTTAGTTTTTTGGATTATTTTGGGCCTAAAATGCCTTCAAAGTTACCGCGTAGTATGGCTGTTTTAGTCATGAGTAAGTACATTTAGGCTCGAAATTGTTATCGGTGTGGTAAAATATTTTATTTCGTGAGGGCCGGGTCATGGCGGCCGTATGTGGAGACATTTTCTGGCGTTGAACATGTCGGGGAAAAACGGAAATTTTTACCGAAATTCTCGCCAATGCCGGCGGAAATGTAATCATTGTATTTGTGTGTGTGGAACCTGGAGGCTGTAGACGATATTTCTGTGATTTATGTGCGTGTAAATGCCAGTTTCTGTTACCGAGTCCTGTAGTCAGAGAACAAAGGACCGGGATGGCGTGGTCTGGCCATACGGGTTCCTTGTGTGCACTGAAATGTGACACTGGAAACCTCGTTAGTGGGCGTAGGAGCAACAGTACCAGAGAAAGTAGCTGGGTGTTTTTACCTTCGTATTCTTGAAAATGTAACTGACTTACAGCCTTTTATTATGTACTCAGTTGTTAGATTTTGAGCTGCACGCACAAAATATGAACAATAATAACCCAATGGAATGTACACAAGTGTGAAGAATTGGGTAGCTTTTTCAACCCAAAACATATCCTGCCAATTAAAATGTGATTAGTTTATTCGTTCCCTCTTGTGCCTTATTTAGACAAAGATACATGTGGGTTCAATGAAATATGTTGTATTAAAGCCTGTGTATTTCTTTCCCACAGGTCTACGCAGCTAGAAAGAATTGTGACAACACAGTGCGATGTCTGAAGTGTTTATCTCCAACTGTGCCAAATCATCTCAATATCTACAGAAGATTGCTGAAACAACACAACCAGCCCGTTGAACAACAGAAGCTGCTCCAATGACACTTCCAAACACATATCAAAATTTACACATAGGTGATAGAGCAAATATGTTTCGGCAACGGCGAGACATCCAGCTTACTCAGTGTGTGTTAGTTAGGTCTATCAGTATTACAGCTGTCAAGCCTCTTGGAAACCCAGACTTCGGGGACTGTGCCTCTGGCTCAGTGGGGGCTTGTTCGGCTTAGTTAGATGGGTTTGCTGGATGCCAAAGCCCCAAATAAGGTATCATCCCTTTTGCTCTTGTTCCTGGTGTCAACCTCTGTAGATCATAGATGACCCACATGAAAAGAAACATTGCGATAGGCTGTTCCTGTTGTATACACTGTTAACCTGAAGTCTTCGGGGACGACTGTTTCTTGCAAATGGTTGATCCTGCTGTGTGGGCTTGAACATAGCAGTCTTTTGTTGCCCTCTCAAACTAACCTACCTGCCAGTTGTTCTCTACAGTCAACCCATCTTCTGTCTGTAAAGAAAAAGACATCCCTGTTCAGTATTCTCATCTAGACACAGTTCTACACAACGTCCAGCATGACCGCGCCACATGCGTGACACTATTTCTGACGTCTGTCACACCTTGCACCGCATTGCTTACATGAGACTATCCTCTTCTTGACGGGTCTGGGCCGGCTTGCAACTGTCGTACTCGATGGCATTTTGGGGTGATGGTGTAAAAAACACTGCCCGAATTGCCCTCTGCCTCCGCGGCTTGCAGTGCTGATTCTCCTTTTTTAAGTTGAAATTGACCATGTGTTTCTCTAATTAGCCTTTTTCTTTTCTGTACAATGCCCAATCAATTTTTAAGAAGAAAAATCTATGTTCCCTTCATACTGACATACATAGGAATGTTATGTCCTTGTTTTAAATCATATTGTAGCACTCTTAACCCAGTTCTGCCTCTATCTTGAACTAGTAAATCAAGCAGAAAGTTCGATCACTGGATCCAGTGTTCTTGTGTATAGCAGTTTGTTATACAAAGATGGTGCTAATACTTAGACACGGTTACAGTACTAAGATTGCCACACACAGATACTATCAAGTTAACAAGACTTCAAGTTACAGATTACAAGAACATTAGGACATTGCGTTGTATATCTCACCTGATCAGCCGTTCACTACGTCACACTACCACAGACTACACGCACGTACTTCTCCACAACCGGTAACCAACTGAAAAAACTAACAGAACTTCAGTGCTCTTCTTATACTCATGTGGACAGGATCCGGAGGTCCTCCTACACAATATTATAATAATGTTAGTCATTGCATTCCGTAGACTTTAATCATATCGTAGTTTCCAAGAGTTCATACCGTCTTCTATACCCTTATAAGGTATTTGGGGTTCCCCAGCCCCATGTATGGCACAGCTATCTGTCCTACCTACGTCATCAAGGAACATTAAGGGATGCTCCTGCTGGGAGTTGACCCACTTTAGACGGGTAGAGGGGGTGTTCCAAGAAAGTGACTGACACATGATTATTTCCTGTGACCCCCTGGAAAACCACAGATTCACTACTCTTACAACTCACATATGTCACAATGCACATTTCCTATTTGTTACAATATTGTCACCCTCATCAAGTTCCCAATTGCTATGACAAGATTCAAATATCTGAATGCTCACCCATTCTTTGATGACTTGTGTCTGTTTGGGCCAATAGAGCCTCTGTCCGATGGCATCTACCGTTTTCGTGTGGGGTCGTGTGGCGTAACGGCAGGATTTCCGACTCAGAACCAAGGGGTTCCGGGTTCGAATCCCCTGCTGCCACCTGATCAGGTGAGATGCCACCGAATGCCACCGATATTGTGTCTTTGGGAAAAAGGGTACTTAACACGATTTTCCCCACGCCGCCCAAGTGTAAAAATCGGGTACATTATGTGTGTGGGTCACGATATCAGCAATAGCTGCCTGTGTCCCACGTGTATTGCACTGTTGTAATTCCAATAAATCCTAATGCCACTGTGGCCACCAGTTTCATCACTGTCAAAACTGGTGAAACACTTTATCCGTTTGATCGGATTTCAGCACCTTCACTGTTTGTCCTCCACACAACTTTTATTCCTTTTGGCTAAAATACGTTTGTGCGAAGTAGCAGAATGAATCCTTGATGCCCATCATTATACGATTAGCTTCCTAATGAGGAAAGTAAATAAAATCCCGTCATTTGCCACTATCAAATCAAATCAAAGTACAGTAGAATCCGCTTAACTGCACCACCCATTTGTCAGCGTTTTTGGTGCTATTATCCGGCTGGTGCAATTATGCGAAATGCCCAGCTGGACCGCACCACCATGGGCGAGGGGGTGTATTGTTAGTCAGAAACACTAGCACAAAGAAAACAGACGAAATTATTCAGTTATTAACTTTATTTATTGACCCTTTGCTGAAAATAAAGAAATGACTACGAACTTGTTTTGATTTTGCATTCTTTCATTTTTCCATGCAATCTACCGCATTACAACACACGTAATGTTACAGGGCATTCTGAAACATCGTCATGACACTCATGGGGTAACAGTTTCTGTGTTACATTGCGTAGAGTGCAGTTGTCGATTTACGTAAATCATGTACCGCCATGGAACTAGGAATTGAAACTAACACTTGGTTACTGATTACGGGTGACCCGCCCGGGACCTCCCATACGATTCCTATCAACGTAACTGTCAATGGAGACCGCCTTCCTTTTGTTACTCAGAACAGTTTTAAATATATTGGCGGTATTGCGCCTTTACAACGGCAGGTATCGGCTCGTTTGTACCGCGTTTGCCAATTTTAGCGCACCTTTTCAGTTAACTTGTCGAGGATTTTTGAAAAAAAATTGGTGCAGTTATCCGGCATTGGTGACAATGCGCGGTGCAGATATGCAGAGGTCACTAACAATGCAGTGAATGGGAACCGGTTTTGGATATTGGGATTCGGTGCAATTAAGTCGAAGGTGCGTTTATCCGTGCAATTAAGTGGCTTCGTCTGTATTTTACATTAATTATGCACATGAGGTCTCCTTTTCTATAAGGTAAAATTTGAGAAGAATGTGGAGTTCATATACATACGGGACATGCAATGGCATTGGATATAGCTTACATTTCTGTACCTTAGCCCAGTACATTGAGGTGCAAAATATGGAAGAGCTAATTTACAATCCATAGGCGGAGGAATACCTTTTGAATTGCGTAGCTGCTCCCAATACCCCCGCCCCCAGCCATGTCATGCCTTCATACCTTGTAGACTCTTTGGCTTCTTCCAGCATCTGCACGTCGGCATATGCATCATCGTGGTACTTTAAGTAAACGAGTAAGCCAATGCATCGAACAACCTTAAGAAGCCCTTCAAAGTCTTGGGGCATCCGTTCATTTGCTTCTTTGTAGCGCCTTACAATCCTCTGGCACATGTTCATCAAATTCCGATGTTGTCAACACAGAATTTAAGACCTGGTCGTACTTATTTGCAACATTTGTCATCTAAGATGCGTTTTTTTCGATGTCCCCAGCCAATTTCTGGTTTAATATTTTAGTCGAATCCATTTTCAGAATACGCCCGTCGAACCGATCATTTCGTCTCCATGTAGCAGAATTTACTCCGTATGCGCAGTCTCAAACCCCTGAGCAGGTGGCACTGGGTGGTATGAAGGTGGAGGTTCATAAGATGTTGCATGTCCAAGCAGTTCCTGCCCTTTCTTATGTTTCTCTCGCTATCCGTCATATATCTAATACATTGTTTCCCCCATTCTTCACTACTCTCCTCACATGTGAATAGTTATGTTTTTGTCGGCACTACGCCCGCCGGATGACATTGAAATAACTCGAAAGGTGGATGCATAAACGGTCCGACTCCGGCTTTTTGGTTTAATAAAAAAGAATTTTCTCTAGAGCAGGTTTTTTTTACAAAAGATGATTAAAAATTCCATTTTGGACCCTAAAAATTATGATGCAAAAAAGCCACGGACAAATTAATTCTGTTTGGTGTAATCTGTTATGTGGAGAAATATGTGGGTCCAGAATGCTGCCTCCGCTGAGGACGGGGCACATGAAATAAACATGTATTTTTAAACCAAAACATGTGTTTTCAGATGCATTAAAATCATTAAAATATGTTCTGTACCTCGGGAGAGATTTTCATATCCTCCAGTATCCCTAGCCACTGGTAAACAGACTCTGTCTTACTATGCCGCCTGAGAGGCGGGGGGCTGTTGTATGGAGGTGGTACATAAGATTCCAAGGCTGGCTTTCCTTGCTGACGAACGTCTTCCAACAGACTGATGGCTTTCATGTTTTCAAAAGTTGGTTTCTGAAGCTTTCACACCACAGAAAATGAGTTGTAATACAATGAACAAGTGGTACGGCTTTGATGAATCTCTTGTTCTTTCATTTCTTTTTAATCAATCTGACATTAATCATTTCAACCATTTGTGGAGAATGATCTGGATAAGACTGAACTCAAACTACTTTGAGGCATATTTCTTGTTTTTTGCACTTAGAGTTTTTAAAGATACAATTTACAACAAGGACATGTCTTCAAAAATTTCAAAAAAGGAAAGTATCTGGTACATCATTGGAAGATGATACATGCAAAGTTATTGAATCACAATGCTATTACTTAAAAGTTCTCATTTTTGCCATATATTAAAGTTATCTGCAATAATCTAGTTCCAACTTTAGTAGACAGATGATGGTGATTCAAACTCGACATTGCTGAGTTCAAAAATACCTACCTTGTCCATGATCTTTTCCAAAGAGGCCAAAACAGTCGCTCTCCCCATAGCCAGTTGGCAACAGCGCGAAGACATGGTTGTGTTGTACAAGCGCACACTGTACCTTTTTTGCTCAGCTTTCAACTCATAGGGTAGTTGAAATAAGTTGAAAATGTCGTCCATGTTTATTATGATTTTTATGTTTTCGATTTGATTCACGTTTTGACGTTGTGTTCTGTTTCCGATTTGTTCCTTTTTTATCAACACGTTATTGTTCTTAAAATATTAAAATATCTGACTAACAGCTCACTGCATTTGATAAATAAAGCCAACACCTTTTTTATTACAATAAAAACAAAACAATTTAAATGAATAAAGAACTTCATTGGAAAAAAAAACAAATAGAAGAATACAAATCAACAATGTTTCTCGGTAGCACGCCGTTACATAACATAAGTTTCAGTTTGGGGCCGAAATCATAGACGAGTGAACAAAACAAAGCAACAATGTTCCCAACTTTCTCGGCAGCGCGCCGTTACGTAACATAAGTTTCAGTTTTGGGGCCCGAAATCATAGACAAGGGAACAGAACATAGCAACAATGTTCCCAACTTTCTCGAAAGCACGCCGTTACATAACATAAGTTTCAGTTTTGGTGCCCGAAATCATAGAAAAGGGAACAAAACATAGCAACAATGTTATCAACTTTCTCGGCAGCACGCCGTTACGTAACATACGTTTTAGTTCAATCTGAGGAGTTCTTGTTAAAAGCAATTTTCCCTGAAATTGTTGCCAAGTGGTGCTCCAAAACTGAATCATCAGGCCACACAATTTTCTGTTTGCTTCTCGGAATAGCCTCTCTTGTTACATATGAGCGATCAAGGAAGTAAGGATTTGAACGATCAAGGAAGTATGTCAATAGTTTTCTTCAGGCAAAAGTTTCTAGTATTTGCCAAATCAGTGGGCAGGAGGTCTTTGGCAGAAAATGAGCACTCCTGTTCCTCAGCACTTGCACTCAACCAGACCATCTGGGGTAGCTCATAGATAGGGCCATGCATTGTTGATGAAGACCACTGTCAAAACTTCCAAAACCTCCGTGACTTTTCATCATTTTTTCTGAACATGCACTGCGACCGGTAGCCTCATGAGATTGGCCCCAATTTCTCGCAGGACTTTCAGACTTGTGTAATTCTGGATAGCATACTTTCCTAGTGACAGACTTTGATGGTTTTTCTGGATCAGTGTGGCATGCTGACATAAGATTGGCTGCTGTAATTAGACCTGCACGCTGTTTATATCAGACAGTTGATTGTGACTGTTGCCGTGTGTTTTCCTCAATGGTCTAGATTTCATCTGCCGTGAGAGAAATATTGGCTTCACCACACTTCTCACACGTGTCGTTTTATAAGTACTGTGACTATCCCTTTTGTTACATAGTTCTCATTGATGAGAGGGACAAGAAAAAGAATGTGGGGGTGGGAGCCTGAAATTGATATGTTGTTGAAAAACTGCGTCTGTTCAGCCCTGCTGCATGCTGGTTCCAGCCTGTCTACGAAAGTTCTTGGTTTATACGATTAAGTGTGCGAATTCAACCTATCTGTCTCCCATCCAAGTGCAAACAATGTTCCGTCAGACGCGTTTTCTCTCTGTCTTCTATTGTACAAGTCCTGTGACTTCGTCAGTCCATCTTGGAGTAGGTCTTTGTGCTCTTTCAGCATGGCTTGCAGGCAGGTCACGTCATGCTTTTCCTTCTACTCTTGTACTTGTTGCAGCTTCCTATCCCTCAAATCCGTATCCCCAGACCACTCATGCGTCATAGACTCGCGAAGGCCCTGTTTCACTTCGCCGGCATCTGCCTTTATCCAACAGCGTTCCTTTGGGTTGGATGAATGTGCCTGGCTCAGTAAACTGACCTGGTTGGAAATATACCACACCGTAATTTACAACATTCGGGATCAAATAACGCATTACCAAAGCACTGCACTACAGGTTTTGAGGTTCCATCTTAAAGTCTCAATTTCAAACTTAACAGAGGACACATTCCACTGCTGTAAGACAGTACAATACAGCTTTGCAACATTTTTTGTTAATCTCCTGTACTTTTTTGATGGAGCATATGGAAGGACGCCAGCTAAATATATATATATTTATATGTTCTTCCTCAGTGTTAAACTTTGTATCAACATCGGGTGCATCAGCGATGGGAGCATCCTCCACGTGTCTCTAATACAAAAGCCCCACAAAGATATCTTTTTTTTAAACTGCCGTAACGGTGAAACTGCTGTAACATTGGGCATTTACATGCATTGTGAATAAAATAAGTCCACAAACTTATAGAGCTGTTTCCTGTACAGAATGAATAGTACACAATGTTGCCCCGTCCCCTAACACAATCACACCCCATAACTCACCATACAAGTTAGCAACAAACACAGTGCTGGGAGACTTCAAATGTGTCCAGCAGTTCTTGGGCTGTTTTGGGTGGCCATGATCCCTGTTGATTGAAGATCGGACACTTCACAGCTCCTTCCGGGGCCTGCTTCATCAGCCCCGGTCCTGCCTCGACACCATCTCCTTCAGTGAAGTTGAACGTAGGTCTCTGGACTATCATTATGCAGTTTTTTCGCCTTCTTGACGTCTTCACGGGAATCAGCTTCTGCAGCGTCATCTCTCTGCTTTTGTAGTAGTAGTAGTAGACTGGTTTATTCAGGACAAGACGTACACACCTCCTGGCAGCCCGGGAGGCTGAATTACGAGGTTGTTTACACCGAGTTGATAAAAGAAAACACTCTTACACATCAACAATCGCCTGTGGTGACATACCAAGACATTATGATTGAATTATAAAAATCTCAACGATGATACTTGATTAAAACACGATTTCTAAATCAGCACTTCACATATGCAGTATCAACGTTGTCTCATGAGCAACAAAGGCTAAAAGATACGATCACTGAATGATCTAAAATCATTAACATATAAACCATAGCAATATCCTAAATACATGCGAGAGTTAATCACAAAAAAACAGTGTGAATAGAGTCATGTTTGATTAGAGTTCATTGAGATAACACCGGATAACAGTCTTACTTGGTTGAAGCCACTGCCTCCTTCCCAAAGCACCGTGGTCATACTGTGGGAAAAGCTCATCGTGTCCATCATGCACGTGTGTAGGTGGTTCTCAATGGAGGACCACTTGGCAGCCAGAAGGTCACCATGACCGTCCCCAGTGGAGGTTGCCGCCCAGTGTATGTGGTTGTTGGTGACCTGAATCCAACCGCTGATGATCCCACAATCTTTCTCTCTTGCAAGCGCAGTGAGTTTTTCCTGATTCCTGGTAGTATATGAAACATGCCACAGTTAAAATATGGGTTGTACATGTATGTAGTTTTGTGTTGCTTGTTTATTCAATCCTAGTCAAAAGCCTCAGTTCTTTTCGCAGTGAGTTTATTGAGCTGCATATTGATGTTCGGTCAAACGGTAAGATAGTGAAGGATTCAAGGGAGACTTCTGTTTCGTCCGATATGTGTTGTGGTGAATCGTGAAGGTTGTAAAATGTGGTTGAATGTGAACTCATCATGTGCTTCTGTTTCATGCCACAAAACTATACAACCAGTCTCTTTCGTGAACTTTTTAACATGTAATGTGGTAATAAGCATCGTCTTTAAAATGTGTTAATTCTTAAATCTTATAAACATGTTTTTTTTTGGCTATTTACTGATAGGTATTCCAAAAATGCCACACAAGCTTGCAATTATCTTATAATTCAATGACATTTTTTAGATCAAATCTAACTGTGACTTGTATTTTGTATGTAATTACCAATGGAGCCGTCAATTATCACGTGAGAACAATTCAGGATATCCAGTGGGAGATCCTGCTAGTCTGCACATTTTGAATAAACATTACTGAGACATACGGCGATTATCATTTTCGTGCACTTAGATGTCAAGCATACATGTATGCTATATACTACTCATTGTTGTTACTCAACATTTGTAACCCTAGTTACCCTACGCAAACATCTAACGTTAGTTCACGTAAAACCAGGATATTTTCGAGTTGCGCACTGCCAGGTTCCTACCGTGTTGTTGGCCGCGGGTAGGGGGCATCCAAGAGCAGAAGCGTGTGGACTTCTCCACTTTGATGGCATTACACAAGTCCTGTCGATCTTCGGCTTTTGGGAAATTAAGTCGCTTTAATGTCTCCGAGTATGAGCTATACTGGCGTCCAATGATCATTTTGCAAGCTCGTTTCTGTACTCGCTCTAGAGCGGCGGACTGATTTTGCGTGAGTGCTGCACTCCAACAAGGGGCGGCATATTCGAGTAAGGGGCGAATGTATCCACAGTATATGATAGTACGATCCGATGTCGGTACCTCCGATCGGCGTAGTCTACTGATGAGAAACAGACGCTTGCTACCCTTCGATACCATCTCGGCTACCTGGTCATCCCACCGTAGATCAGATCTTATGTGCAGTCCTAACAGCTTGGCCTGCGTAACAATGGTGAGTGGTTTTCCACCAAGGGTAAGTGCCGGTACCTGTGGGGGTCGATGCATGAAACAGAAATGCATCGCTTTGCACTTTTTAGGATTGAGAACCATAGAGTTGTTTACTGACCAGCACTCAAGGTCATCATGGTCAGTCTGGAGGGTCGTTGTTCTTGCTGGAAGTCTTCTCTCGCCAAGGTTGAAATCATCAACATATTTCCAATGTGAGTTCGTAGTTACAGGTTTGGCGTCATTGATTATAGCTAGAAACACAAGAGGACCTAACAGAGTGCCATGGGCGACTCCACAAGTTAGGAACTCCCAGTCTGATAGTGCCCCTTGGTAGTGGACGCGTTGTTCCCGACCGGATACGAAACTGCACAACCAGTGTCGTGTAAAGTGCCTTTCCCAAGGGCACAACATCAGGGCGTATTGGTGGTTTCGAACCCAAGACCTCGCAGTTGTGAGTGAAACACCCTACCAATTGCGCCACACGATGCTTCATACCAGATTTTAACAGGCTTCGCACATCTACTGATTACTGTCAGATAAATTGCAACAGTGTCAGAAACAATTCAATCATAATCAAGACTTGACTGTGTCATCATCATCAAGTACTGAAAAAAAGTAAGATTACTGCCGTATCAGTTTTAAACAGTCTGTGAGATTAACCTTGTGAAAACATACTTACGTAGGCCATGTTCACCATTAGCCTCCTCAGCTCTCTGATCATGGGGGCTCCATCATTTCTCTGAAAATATAAGATGTTTACATTATAACCATCAAGAATGATCGGTAGCTGTTAATGATAAAGATTTTACCATCGTCATTGTCATCATCATGAAATGGATTCTTGATAACACACTCTTTTTTTTAAATCTTAAAGAACATTATATTATATAACCAAAGACAACCATATAACAACAGAACATATAAGAGTACACGAGGCACATACACTGAAGTCTCGTACACTTGTTATAATATTTATTGTAAAATCTGCATTTTCAAGTCCCCCCCCCCATTTTCTGTAGTCACTTGTAGTCCCATATTCTGTAGTCACACAATTCAGTTTCTTGCTGTTTCTTGTTACGCGGCCTGAAACTTGGTGGCCCGTGATGTTGAAAGAACTAGATAATTAACTATGTCCGGATTAGAATTTTAGAAAGTTGAGAAATATCGGAATCAATTCCTACTGATCACGCCAAGAGCTGTTTTTAGGTCATCGTCTTCCCAAGGCCACTTGGGCCAACAGCTATTGTGACAGGGCATCTGTCAATCATCCGTAAATTAATCAAGTTAGACTATCCGATGCCCTGCATCACGTTACAATTGTAAACATTTTGCTAACCAAATTTTACCAATGAAAGTAGATCTATACTAAGCTTTTACAACCGCTAGCTTCTATCCTGTAGCCGTCCTCTTCTTCTTGATGTGAGTAGAGACGAAAACGGAAAAAAACGGCATTTTGAAAGACGTCCACTTCGACAAAAGACTGACAAATTCAGTCCGCCTTTTCAAATCTTGTCCTGTGGGCTGCTACAGCCTGTCTTCTTAGCTTTGCCCCTGGAAGCCACTTGCCAGTGTTGGCGGTGCTTGCACATCGTGTGGTTCCTCACCTAACTCACACCTCACCGTTTCCCTCATGAGGTCACTAACATAGTCTGTATTTCACAGAAAGAAAAGAATTGGTCTAAAAGAATTAGTCTTGGAAATTTATTTTCTAAGCGCTTAAAAGGGACATGGAATGGCTAAGCAAATAAAGAGTGACCTAACCAGTCCCCATTATTAAAAAAAAACAATGTATGCAATAAAAATCTGAAATAGTCCTTACCGAATGTACAGTCTGGATGTACGTCCTGAACAGTGCAGGTCGTTTTGAACTTCTTGAACCTCAGCTTGTACACCTTGTCCCTCTCTGGTTTCCATCTGTGGCCGTCCACAGTTTTCGTTGTGGTGTAGCACTGCTAAATACAGCACATGACACAAGTAAAGGTACACTTTGACATACAATATAAAAGGTAACAGGTAAAAGGAATTATATAACATATAATGCATTAACCAAAAAGGTTAAACAGTCCCTATACACCCCTTGTTACCCTGTTGATTTCAAAATGGTACTCACCTTGTCAACATATACCAATATCAGAAAGAAGCCCATTTTGGTGCGAAGTGATTCACCAAACTGTAGAAGGCTTCCAGTGTTGCTGTTTGGTACTTGGGTGAGAGTTTCTTTATGTCCCTCAGCAGACACACTTTCTTGATGAAGGCATTTAACTTCACACTTGCCAGTGCCAGAAACATTAATGATAATTGATGAACCAGCAAATGTACCTATGTCACATTAAAAGACCATCACACCGAATAACAGTCTTACTTAGTTGAAGCCACTGTCTCCTTCCCAAAGCACCGTGGTCACACTGTGGGAACGGCTCATAGTGTCCATCATGCACGTTATGTAGGCGGTTCTCAAGTGAGAGCAACTTGGCAGCCACAAGGTCACCATGGCCGTCCCTAGTGGAGGTTAACGCCCAGTGCATAAGGTTGCTGATGAACTGCATCCAACCGCTGATGATCCCACAATCTTTCTCTCTTGCAAGCGCAGTGAGTTTTTCCTGATTCCTGGTAGTATATGAAACATGCCACAGTTAAAATATGGGTTGTACATGTTACTAGTTTTTGTGTTGCTTGTTTATTTAATCCTAGTCAAAAGCCTTAGTTTTTTTCGCAGTGAGTTGATTGAGCTGCATGTTGACCTTTTGTCAAACAGTAAGATAATGAAGGATTCAAGTGAGGCCCCTGTTTCGTCCTAGATGTGTTGTGGTGAGTAGTGGATGTTGTAAAATGTGGTTGTGAACTCTTCATGTGCTTCCCAAAATTTCCACGCAGTCTTCCCAACATTGCAAACTGTGACACATCCTGCATGGAACAATGTGAGTGCCAAGGACTGTTGCGGTCCAAGTGACTGGGATATTTCATGCGAAACTCCTTTCCATTGCCAAATGCAACCCAAATATCTATCCTGCCCAGTTGTTGTATTGTTGATATTGTCAGGACAACAACATCAGAATCCAGCAGTTTAATGTTAAGGAAATCAAATAGTTCAGTTTTGTTGTCACTTGAGCGGAGGAACTGCTGCCAGTTCTTTGGTATTGGACTTGACTCTTCCACGCGTCTCCGTTGACTTCAATGTATAACCCCCAGCACGTTTTTCTTTGGTCTGTGACTTCAGGCTGTTGTCAATATACTAGTCCCAGGCAATATCCACACGACGGGCCTGCTCCTGTTCCCTTTGAACGTACGGAACATATACATTTGCCGCATACTCTCCAAACGTCTTGCACACTCCACGACTTAGCATGTTGACGGTAACAGATGATTGCCATACATGTACTAGTATTTCCATCCGCCGCTCGGACCTTTCCTTGGTCCCTGTAGGTTCGACTTCGTCTTTCCCATGATGGTGGGATCAGCGCTGTGGGTCGATGGTCTGTCCGTGCAATGTTCCTGGTCCAGGATTTCTGTGCCAACAGCAACAATCCTTGCTCCATGCAAGAGACGATGGTCTCTTCCATGCTTGATCTGTACTGGTCTAACGTCCTGTGGCAAGGATTACTGGCTGCTGGATGGTTCTGACTCTTGTGTTGAGTTGTCTGGAGTCTGGTTGGAGGAAATCTCGATTTGTGGTGTCAGCTGCTCAAGTTCTCTGGTGTAGGTGAAAAAATATGGGAGATCATCTTCATGTCGAAGTCCTTGGTCAGCCAAAATCTCCAATTCAGCGCAGTGCGTGCGTGAAGATGGTCCGAAGACGACTGCGTTGGGTGATTTTCCTGTCGTTGCGCTTACTGACGTGTTTATGGCGTAAGTGACGTGTTCAAGTCCTTCAGCCCAACCCTTGTCAGGATGTTCTTCAAGCCACTTTCCAAGCTTCAGCTGTAGGTCTCCATTGGCCCGCTCGACACATCTCTGAGGCCGCGGATGACGTGGTCATCCGTGAATGATGACCAAGCCTGGCCACTTCTCAGTAAGCACATTGATAACCCCAGCGACGAATTCCCTTCCATTGTCCGATTGTAGTATGTGGGGTGAACCAAACAAGTAGAATGCCTGAACAAGCTTCTCAGCTACCCCGGAAGCGCGTTCAGAAGTCAGGGGATGGGTCCAGCTGAACTTGGTGAAGTGGTCCCGCATGTGGAGAATCCACTTGTGGTCCTCGTCTGGCCTGCTTGTCATGTCGATCAGGTCCATGCGTGTCATGAAGCAAAGTGAGATGATGGGTTTCCCTGCTGCAGCTGCAGGTTTCTTTTGTGGAACACTTGTGGAGCACTGTTGGCAGGGGCGAAGGTACAGCTGAACAAGGTCATAACGAAGCCATGCGTAGTTGTTCTTGATCTCTTCCCAGGTCTTGTCACGACGAGAGTGACCGACCCTGGAGTGGCAGCTGCAAAATACATAAAACACTAGATTAGTCATCTGCCATTTGTAAGAACTGTTATGTAAGTCAGGTCATATTGAACTCGACAGGTAACATTGCATGTTGGCCAAATCGTACTAGTCAGTACGTACTAGTGATAAACACCAATTCGTTAACTGTTTATTGTAGCATCTAGAACCTGTGTTATCGAAAACCTGTACCTGTAAAATTGTTTAGAATTGTTTATCTTGTTGATCAACCGACTTGAAGATAGGGAATTCAGCAGAAGCACTGCCTTCATCTTTGGGTAAAAAACCTAAAGGTTTTAGACAAAGGTTAATTTTGAGAATTCAGAGGAAATGATGGCGTTTACATCATGGCTAATATGATAGGCATTTGCAGCAAAAGCGACAAGAGACGAACAGTACAATATTCACAGGTGCTTAAATTTCCCTCAGGCCCCATTATAATACAATGTGTATAGTTATAAGAACAATGCAACATGGACACACTCAAGAAATTGCACACATCTCTTAGTTTGTTATCATATGTAACTTCCCCCAATGCTGTCACTAACTTATGCATCCTGGATGAAGCCTCTATCTGCAAGGCCTTTGTTATAATGCTGCGTAATTTGTTATAATGCTGCGTACTTGGTTTGTCGTGTCTCTTTACTGTCTCAACAAGTTCTGTTTGCTTCTGTTGCAATTGCAACATGCGGGTGTAGAGAAGCCAGTAATGAAATGATAATTACCCAGCCCAATATCCCGAGGTTCATACGCATGATGTAGCTTTCCTTCTGGTAACACACTCGTTTGTCCAGGTACATAAGGACAGCGTTATTAAATGGCTCGCAGTAGTGAGTGTCATTGGCCTAGTGTCAAGATGAGACGAGAGAATGATTATAAGATATTTAAGAACGTCATGAAAATGCTCTTCTAGACGTTACAAATACCTGCAAAGCTCTAATTTTACCTGCATGTATTTACAATACATTTATCCTGTTCTACTTTCAATGTGTATTTGACTTAACCTGTTCACCTACCTCCAAGCTGACAACTACAATGATTATGTTGCTTCATCACATTGATAAACTAAGAATTCCCATCACCGCCCAATTGCAACCTCACTTGCACGTGGCATCTCACGAAAATCCACACTCTCATACATATTGTAGCAATATAACAAATATAATGCCAGCTTTCTATACATGAGTAGAAGGCTTATAGTCTGGCCTGTCTTGTCACATCAGCATACAGTTGTTACAATTTATTCTAAAAGCCATAAAGACCTAAAAAGCAATAAAAAGTACATTATTTCACAATATATAGTGCTGTCTAGCACCAACACAGGGGCCCTCTACCAAGACTTCAAAGTTGCTGACCAGTCTTGACAACATCAGAATGATAATGAAGACAAAAAAAACTAAGCCTAGTCACTGTCCACACCATGGACAGTGCCCGAGGCTACAACTTCCCGTAGCAATGAAAATATCCTTGGTCGAAGTAACCGGTAAGTGGCCCAATCCTAGTCTAGATCTGGTTTCCCAGGGTAGAATATATTTAGTCTTACAAATTGTTTTTTAGCATCTGTTATAGACACTATCTTTTTGTGCCACTTCAATTCTAAGTCTAAGTTATTCAATTATTTTACAGAGCGAGAATTACGCTGTTCCTCCTTATCTCAGCGCCCCGAAAAAAACTAAGATGACGGGGGGTGGGGACTGCAGTAAACAAAAACATGCTGCCTTATATGGGAACGTGGGCGTGAATAGTTACATCACTGCCCGGTCAGTCACAGTGATTTACAGCGCTTCCGGGCACAGTCTGTGACGGTTGGGCTGTGTCACGTTCTGTGCCTGAGAAAAGCACAGTATGTGACGGGCACAGTTTGTGACGCTACAGGGCCGGTGCGCCTTGTATTTTGTAAAGACAAGGTGACTTTACAGACGTTTACAGCACGGAGACACATTCCACAGGGGACAGAATGTTGAACATGTTTATGGAGTTAGATTTAGCGCCCGTGTCACGATGGCTGATATTTTGGCTGATATAATGGGCATTCGCTTAAAAGCCATTTCTGCTGGACATCCGTTAAAAGTCAGGTAAGAATCGTCAAGTTCCTTTTGTTAAACATTGGTGGATTGACTTGAAACTCAGGATTGATTAATGGGAGCACAACCTGAACATATTCCAAGCAAAAAAGAATGGATTCGTGCAGCGCAGACTTCGCCAGAGTGGGCGTTTGTGGGCATTTGCTAAAAAGCCGATGCTGTCAAGATGTCTGTTGGCATTCAAAATCCTGTTCCGACACAGTAAAACAATGAAAAGATAAACATTGGGTGAACATTGACAGTTGATTTACCTCAGATAACAGCACCCTGTTGCCGTTTGGCTGCACAGTTGCAGAATCCTGGATGGTATGAGAGGGTAAAGTTAAAAGGTGCAGGTAGTATGGAATGCACTGTGTATATACAGTCATGGCTTAAAGTATTCAGGCTGGCATACAAAGCACATCTAAGCCCAGATCCGTCAATATCAAACTCTACTGTTAACTGTTTTCTCCATCTGCATGTACAGGTCTTAACCGGCAAGGTCCCTCATTCTGGTGGTTCTTTCATCTCAAGATCATCTCACATGCTACATGTATCATTGCGGCAACAGCATGATACTAGGAAAACTGTGTCTTACATTATGTACATGTAAAAATTATTTCCAAAGTGCCTGAATTGTTTTGCACAGCACTATAAATGTTATGTTCTCCCACCAAAAATTCCGGGCATAGTAGTTACTTTATTTCAATGTTGCAGCATCATGGACCACCTTAAAATGCACCACAGATATGACCTCAAGTTGATGTCAACCCCCATGGGTATTTGAATGGGATGTGCATACTATTCAAATTGCTTAATTTTCCTTTTTTTTCCATTTAAAGGCTCAATGTGACAGTGTGTGATAATTTTCCAACTACAGCTTCTTATACATTACATTATGTATTACATTATGTATTACATTATGTATTATACCAATTTTCCAGGGGCTGTCAACAACATTCCTATTGACTGTGTCTCAGGATTGAGGAAACTCAGACCCTCCCTAATTTGGCCCCAAAGGAGGTTAGCCATCTGGAGGCAATACGCCGCCATGCTCCTGTACATGTATGTTTGATCAGTAGACTTTTGGAAATGGACACTGACTCCTTGATGTTCTATGCCTCAGGATGGACCCCCCTCCATCAATTTGAAAGGGCCTGTCTTGCTATAAAGACCCACAGAGTTCAGGCTGCACAATCCCTTAATATGTTTATATATACTACATGGTAAATGTACCGTATATTTAAAACATTTGAAAGTAAGCATCTAAACCTATCAATTAAGTAAAAGGTGTCTTTTGGACATAAGAAAATTCTTCTACTAACCTTGGCCTGATTTGCTTCGGCCTCAAACTCCGACTTGGTCTGGATCTCTCCATTGGCAAACCGCTGAAGGACAGTGAATGCCTTTTCTTCATCATTAACGCCACACATACTTTGGTAAAGTGTCTGTGTGACGTTAGTGGTCCTCTGTTTCTTGTATTGCCCCTGCTTCCACTTCTCCATGATCTTGTTGGCAAGTGTGAAGCAACGGTTACTCATCGTTGCCACCCTAACAGCTGTCGGCTTCGACCTACCTTGATATGGACATTTTCTGTGAAGTTGACAATAGAATATACAATGTAATCGCGCTAAACTGACAATAAAAAACAAATAGAAAGGTAATATTTCCGAGCATTAGCAATTATTGCTTTAAATTTCCATCCAATCAAAAACCCTCAATGGAAATGCAGACTGTCTTTTACATTTGAAAATACCTGTATACAGTTGTGTCATCTGTACATGCAGCAGGTCAATTCCTGTAGATTATGCATCAAGACAGTTCTTTGAACTACCCGGTACTAGTACTTAATTTATACATCATGGTGAGAGTTGAAAATCATTATACATGTAACTTAGAAGTTGTACATACATGTACATGTATTAATTTTTTTATAATGCTAAGTTTTAAGTTTGAACAGCATGGTTGGATTTTTATAGGCGTTGCCTTGCTTGTAGGTCACAAGGTAACAGAGATAATCAATAAAGGTCAACACAACAATATAGTAATTATGCTAATTAGGGCTTGATGAGTAGTAGTATAGTAGTAGTAAGTAGGACTAACTGTTGTAGTAGTAGTAGATGAGGGAACTTTTTATTTCCTCATGCTACTAACATACAATATGTAGATCGAGTTGGTTTGGAAGAATACCTTAGGGCATGAATCATTCAAATGTTGACCTTATTTGGATAGTAAATGAAAACATGCTGTAACAGTTATAACTCAGTGGTATAGAAGCTTACAGAAATTTCATACTTGTTTCAGTTGTTATAAGAATCGGGTCCGTGTTCTTACTCAAATACATGAACTACATGTGCGAAATTCAGGAAATACACATGAAGATGGGTGAAATTTATCGAAATAAAATATAATTTGATGAGTAAACATCACAGGTTTCTAGGTGTTTTTTGTTAATCAGCCTCACCAGGGGTTCAGCCACAGTTATAAAATAATGTATTTATGGCCCTGGCCCAAGAAAAAGACAGAAAAACTTTTGATGATCCTGGTGGAGCCGGCCGCCGCCACCTTTGTTACCTATACGTCAAGATGTTTGTTTTGAGTGGTTTCTGAGTCATTTACCTTGTTACCTGCAGGCCAGAGAAAAAGAACAGTGAAATCTACCAAAGTTTGATTTGAGGAGTAAACATCACACAGTGCTATATCTCGGCATTAAACAATGTATTTATGGTCCTGGTTACAAGAAATCCACACTGCTAAAAACAAACATTGTGGCGTATGGTGAAAAAAGGTATTTTTCTTCGCCAAGGCCATAACGGGACCTGCCCTAACTTGTGACGCGCCCTAACATGTTACAGATTTTTTACTGATCTTATTTCCCATAACTACGCCGTGCTTGTGTCCAATGACTATGCTGATAAGGAAGGTAAATAACCCAAGTTCATGCACATAATTGTCACTTGTATTCAAAACATACATGTACATATTCATTTCTTGTTTTGTCGAAAAGTTAAGTATTTTGACAATAATGATGGTAGCGCTGAGAAGAGGGTCACTGCGTAGCTAGACGGCCCGGCACCTAAATATAAGACCTGTGCCAAGAAGATACACAAGTCACACAACTATCATACACATAAGAAATATAACTTCATAAAACACTAAAAATTTGGGTCTTTAAGTGTTTGTTGAGAAGAAAATCGACCAGAGATTAACAACGTATACTAAGCATTGTTGTCGTCTGGCGACTTTGTTTTCCCGCCATTTTTTTGGGCCACGATGGTGGCGGAACGATTCAACGCACAGCTTTGTTACGCTCTAACATGTGATTGGTACTGTCCATGAAAACGAAACTGAATACAGAGATGGCGAAGATATTTCCCAATAAGTAGACGGAGTATTGTTGATGTAAGTGGTGTCATTTTTTCGTAATGATTTCGTAAGTCGGGCCGCATTCAAGATGTACGTCGGGCCACACGCACAGTGCGAGGTAGCCTATTTCCAGTGAAAACATGAGCTGGGATGCGCTAGATATAGCCCTTCTCATATGACGTTAGAAGTGCAGACAGTCAAACTTTTCCGGTCAAAAGAAAGCTAGAATATATAGTAGACTTCAAGCCTTATTTACATTTCCCTAACTTCATCACCAACTTTCAAAGAGATTAAAATTACCAAAGCGTAATAAGTTAGGCACACTATCTGGCGTAGCACTAGAAGGTACATTCGAGAAAATGTCTCACAGCGTTTTTCGCCTGTAACGCAGAGTGTAAAGGGCCCATGAACAGTATGAATACAGTTCTTGTCCATGTATGTTCTTTACATGAATGTGTTCAAAATTCATTCATTAAAACCTGACCACTCTCTGGCAACCAGCAATGGACTGCCGTGAGTTCGAGTGCGTAAAAAAGCGTAACATGTTAGGGCAGGTCCCGTTAAATATATCATTTCATGCCGGCATATATCAGCAACCAGTGAATTTTTGTTTACTCGTCAAATCTTACTGCATTTCGATGAATTTCACCCATCTTCACGTGTATTTCGTGTATTTTGCATGACATTGTGCATTTCGTATATTTCAGTAAATAAACAGACCGAAGATCATTATGGAATCTTTCATATAATGTAAAGAAGCCCTAAGATCAAGTCCCCTTACAAATATTCAGAATAACAAAAACTGTACATGTAAGAAAGCTCAAGGCAAGTTACGTGACATTGTCTACCTCTAAACCAGTTTGTTTGTTGTTTGTTGGCCTAAAAATGAAAGTTTGACATCCTAAAGTCCTGCACTATGGAAAGATTTCTAAAAGTAGGTCAGAACAAGAACAGACTGAGATAATTCCCTTTCCTGCATTACGAATTGACCCACATGAAGGCATGTGTAATCTCTTAGATCTGTTACAGTACCAGTTAGTGTTACTCTTTTAGGAAAACCTTTCTTTGAGTGTTATTCTTTTATCAATTTGCATTGATGCTAGTTTGCAGGGTGTGCCCTGGTGATGTGAAATATTGTGATATGAAACTAATGTCCTAGCAGATATTAGCTGGAGCTTATCATTTTGCTAATATCTTTTCATTGTTTTGTCTGCCTTGATACAATGTAAGTGGTACATGTTTAAAACTGTTTTGAGTAACAAAACAAGGCGGTCTCCATTGACAGTTACGTTGATAGGAATCGTATTGGTCCCGGGCAGGTCACCCGTAATCAGTAAGTACTAACCAAGTTTTAGTTTCAATTCCTAGTTTCATGGCGGTACATGATTTACGTAAATCGACAACTGCACTCTACGTAATGTAACACAGAAACTGTTATCCCATAGGTGGCATGACGATGTTTCAGAATGCCTCCCCTGTAACATTACGTGTGTTGTAATCGGTAGATTGCATGGAAAAATGAAAGAATGCAAATGAAAACAGGTTCGTAGTCATTTCTTTATTTTCAGCAAAGGGTCAATAGATAAAATTAATAACTGAATAATTTCGTCTGTTTTCTTTGTGCTAGTGTTTCTGACTAACAATACACCCCCTCGCCCATGGTGGTGCGGTCAAGCTGGACATTTCGTATAATTGCACCAGCCGGATAACTGCACCAAAAACGCTGACAAATGGGTGGTGCAATTTAGCGGATTCTACTGTACTACTTTGCGTAATTTTAAATAGCGGCATCTCGAAAAACCCCAAGTTAGCCTCCGTAACTACCTAGTACGTCATCATCCAGCCGCCACCGAATATCCTCCCCGGACAGACCGTACACATGTGCCGCCATAAAATAGTGCGTCCAAACAGGAAACGTCTTTTGGATATGTGGCTAACCTTGATTATGTTATTGGCTTTAATGGCTTTCGTACTGCCGTTTGTAATTTTCTAACAATGTATGATGTAAGAAAGTCTTTCATCTGGATCTAAGAAGCATTCAAGATGAGTACGCGCACGGATACAAAAAGAATGCGGCTGTGCTGTGTGGCGTGGAAATTATTCAGAACGGGGCGGCCATTGTGAGGTGAGGACGTTTGCTTAGGGTTTTAATGTTTTGCCTTATTTTCTGCAAAACCTTCACAGTTACCGCGCAGAACGGCAGTTTTAGTCATGAGTAAGTACTTTGAGTTTCGAGGTTGTTACTGGTGTGGTAAAATGTTTTATTTCGTGAGGGCCGGGTCATGGCGGCCGTATGCGGGAGACTTCTGGCGTTGAACATGTGGAGGAGAACGGAATTTTTCCGAAATTCTCGCCAATGCCGACGGAATGGTAATCATTGTATTTGTTTGTGTGGAACCTGGATGCTGTAGACGATATTTCTGTGGTTTTTGTGCGTTTAAATTGTAAATGCCAGTTTCTGTTACCGAGTTCTGTAGTGACAGAGAACAAAGGACCGGGATGGCATGGTCTGGCCATACGGGTTCTTCGTGTGCACTGAAATGTGACACTGGAAACCTCGTTAGTGGGCGTAAGGGCAACAGCACATATTGAAGGCCAGAAGTATCCGAGAAAGTACCTGGGTGTTTTTACTTTCGTATTCCTGAAAATTTAACTAACTTACAGCCTTTTACGTGCCTTTTATGTACTAGTTGTTAGATTTTGAGCTGCTTGCATAGAATACTGTACAAGCAATAATGACCCAATGAAATCTACATGAGTAAAAAATTTGGTATCTTTTTCAACCCAAAAATATCCTGCCAATTAAAATGTGATTTTTTTTATTCGTTCCCTCTTGTGTTTAATTTACTCAAAGATCCATGTGTGTTCAATAAGATATGCTGTATTTCTTTCCCACAGGTCTACGCAGCTAGAAAGGATTGTGACAACACAGATGTGATATCTGAAGTGTTCATCTCCAACTGTGACAGATCATCCCAACATCTACAGAATATTGCTGAAACAACTCAAAACAACAGAAGCTGCTCCAATGAAACTTCCAAACACATCAAAATTTACACATAGGTGACAGAGCAAATATGTTTCGGCTACGGCGAGACATCCAGCTTACTCAGGTTGTGTTAGTCAGGTCTATTACAGCTGTCAAGCCTCTTGGAAACCCAGACCTCGGGGACTGTGCCTCTGGCTCAGTGGGGGCTTGGTCGGCTTAGTTAGATGAGTTTGCTGGATGCCAAAGTCTCAAATATGGTATTCCTTTTGCTCTTGTTCCTGGTGTCAACCTCTGTAGATGACCCACATAAAAAGGATTGCGATAGGCTGTAGTGTTCCTGTTGCATGCACTGTTCATTGGTAGTCTTCGAGGGCCGACTTTCTTGCAAATGGTTGATCCTGCTCTGTTGACTTGAACATACCATTAGCAGTCTTTTGTTGCTTACCCCACCAACCTTTCTGCCAGTCATTCTCTACAGTCAACCTATCTTCTGTCTGTATAGAAAATACATTTCTGTTTAGTATTCTCATCTAGACACAGTTCTACACAACGCTCAGTGCTCAGTGACCTGCAGTGGCCCCTTCTCTCTGAAAGGAGGAGGAACGCCTGCCTTACCTTTTTCTATAAGCTAGTCGATAACCACATCAATATTAGCATAGATAGTCTACTGAAACCAGCTCAGGGGCGCACCCTGGGTAGCCACACGCTCAGATTTCAACACCTAACGCCCGGATAGACTCTTACAAACATTCATTCTTCCCCTGCACAATTTCCGAGTGGAACCCCCTGCCTGGCGCGGTTGTTACGTCTCCCAATGTGAAGTCATACCGCGCCAGGCTGGAGGCCTGCCCGCCTTGGACCTCCTCCCCCCCCCCCCTACTTTGCCCCTCGCGGTGTTATCTGGGGGTTAAACAAGTTGAAGTTGAAGAAGTCCAGCTGTACTTATAGTAACACGATAGAAAAACGGATAGTATACAACATGTACTAAATAGCTGTTGAATTTGCTATATCTCTGCAACTTAGTACTGTATCAAAGTGCATCCACTTGTAACGGACTGCCAATCTGCATTTTATTTCTTCACCATCAGTAAAGCCAACCAAACGTCTAAGTTAACACATTCCTTAACCGACATGAACATGGCTCCGCTCGGTACTTTCAAAATCCCGAACATAGAATTACAACTGCCTGTAACTACATACTATCTCGGCTTCCTTGAAATATAAGTGTTACTTTTTCTTGTTACTTGTCACACGAAAAACGAGAAATCCTCCAAGGTGACATGAAATTTATTATTAGGGTTCGCGCTATGTCCTGCGCAATGGCCAAGGTGGCCTTGAGTGCACAAGCATCATAGTCATAAGATGTATGCGCTTTATTCATGAGCAGACAATGTCGAATAGAGACTTGCGCCCAGCCTTTTGTGTGACCGCATGCTGGTGGAAAAAATAAATGCCTGCCATTGATGATCTTTGCCTCCAACTACTACACGATTTCCCTGAAACCGTCCCCTAATCGGTTTGTGTAAGGTGTAGGTCTCTTGACAATGCAGTCAGTCATTCACTTACTGTCTCTTGAGATTCTGCCGTTCTCGCTGCAACGGTTGCAAAACAAGTGTCATATTTCCCCCCATCCTCACTGTGAACCTCATCGAGCGTTTGTTGATGAGTGAAGCTGGAACTGTTCCCCTGCGCGCGTGGCTTCATCAGTGTGATGCACCTTTTATCTTATGATCGGTACTTCGTCAGCACAGCAGGAAACAAGATTCTGTGATACGGGTCGAGATGATACAGTAGGTCCGAGTGCTAAAGGCAAATTGGAACTTAGCAGCTGTTACACCTTTGGAAGTCCAAGCTTACCAATTAGAAACTTGAATCAATGGTCAAATATGGGCACAACTGTAAATAATGTTTGGCCAAACCCAGCTCCACTTCGAATTATCTCAAACATATTGAAAGTAGAGTGTTGAGGCTGAGGTTGTTGCCATGTAAGAATATATGGGTTTCCAGAAACGTTAGGAATGTGGAGTACAGTAGAGCTCCTCCGGTGTACTTAGGGAAAGGTTTAATTGTGACCGTACCCTGGCCTGTAGGCATAAACGTGATTTATTTTAAATCTAGTCAAGCATTTTAATAAAATTTAGGAGGAATTTCCGCAGCCACTGTTACAGCTTGGCAACTGACTGCATACATACCTTGTTGTCTCCTGTATACTTCTTTGCTCTGTTTTTTTCAATGTTACATACTCTTTGTCATGCTCCTCTTCTTCTCTTCATCTGTTGTGTCAGCCAAATTCTTCATCACAATTTCTTTAAGGTGAAGGTCCTTTTCTTGCTAAATGTGTTTTTCCTGGTCTTGTTATCGTCATTTGGAAGTGTTCTATGGATCCCTCTGACTTAAAGACTTGTTTATGAAACTGAATGTGAAACCTCAGTGCCTCCAGTTTCTCTTTCATAGAACACCGATCTTTTCCTAGACTTCCTAGATGTTCTGCACACTCCTCACATCTTCACAACTTTCTCCATCAACGCCTTTTCAGGAGGGTTCGAAGTATTCCTTGATGTCTTTGTTTCTCAACTTTAATCGTTCATGCACCCTCTTGTTATGTCTCGGCATGATGAGAAAGAAGCACTCGCGAAAACTTGAAATGTTGCTCTAGGAGGTACAGAACACTCTCCCGTGGCGAGGTGCTTAGAATGCCCGGATCACGTGACGTGGTCACAGGTCAGGGTGCAAGGTCATCTCCCAACTGAACACCTTTGCCAAAGTCAGTTGCTACTGTATTATACAGTGTCCTTATTTGAGTCAGGTATCTGCCATTCATATTGACCTTGATGTACCTAGCGCTTTTCAATGTGTGGTCATGGCTGATCCTGCCTAAAATGGTGGTACCTTTTACTGGATGCTCCAAACTATTCTCATTAGAAATGCATTCAAAACACCATGCATCATTAGTCTACCTGGAACGCATGTCATGATCTGTGAAATTGAGGCAGCAGGTCATATCTTGATTTAAATGTTCAAAGTTACATATTTAACAAGTACCTTTCTCTAGGGTTCTCATCCACGCCCTGTATCAATATGGCCATTGGCTGTTTGGATCGCCCACTGTCATCTTTTCCGTGTTTCTTGACATAATTGCTTAGAATATATAGAACATTCATCATTGTCATCATCATTGGCCCTCCTCTTTAGGAAACATTTGATTGTACCAAATTTGTATGGCAAGTAGCTGTTCCACATCCATTTAGAAGGTGCATGAATTCTGCTGCCTGCAGAGTTTCAGTACACCTTCTGTGAAATGGCTCTTACTTCTGCTTGGATTGTGTGCCTGTGAATTTCTTGTACAGTTGTTCCGGTGCAGGCAGATACAGCGCCAGGTGTGGAGACACTGTGAAGAAGCATCTGAGCTGAACCTACATTATCTACCCCATCTGCTATGTACTGTTGAAAACAAATGCACAAAGATATGTTAAATGTAAACAGTTGCACTGTGTACCATATTGTTATTTTATCGTGCTGCTTGTACCTGGTGCGTTTGGTTTTATGTTTGGCTGCTGTTTTTTTTAAATTTTACTGACAATGTCAAAAGAACAAACAGCAACCGTGATGGATTAGAAACAATGGTCATTGTGTCAATTTCTGTCATGTAAAAGGTTTCTTAAGATTCATTCCATTCCCCCCTTTTTAGGAAACCGACAAATACAAGGTCACCGACAGACAACTTAAAGTAGAGCCACACCATCTTACCTTCGTAACCTCTTTGCTCATATTTTGTGAGTGCCCGGTTTTCTTGCCCGGGTCTGGTGAGTCGGTACCAGTCCCGGAATACTACTAAGACGGGTACAAGTACTTTTTTATGCATTTCATCCAGTCTTTGATAGCCGTACAGCCCTTCTTATCCCTCGTCTTCTGCAGTTCCTTGATCAGGCTCTTAAACTCACAACAAATCGCACTGTCTTCCTGCTCTTCCCTGATCCATTTGTCTGTTTCTTTGTGCCTGTCTGTGATGAATAGGGAGTTGCTCCATATGTGAGAATATCTGCCGGATCTGAAAACGGGATAAATGATAACTATTTAGAAAAGTTTCACTCTGACCGTCTGACGTACCCTGTGTATGCGCGTGTTCAACCTCCTCGCGCCCAACAAGAATGTTCTTTGGCTTGCCGTCTTCTACGATCCTCGCGTACACAATTTCGCACTCCTTGATCGAGACATCAGTGTCGCCATCGGTCATGAAGCTTATGTACGAACTTGAAGACATCCGGTTAGCAGTTTTCTCCCTCAGGATGTCGGCGATGAATATTACATAAAATTTTATGTTTTTTATTAGATCTGTAGGTCTCCTAATGGTAACATGTCGGTATCCTTCTTGATTTGACATAAAAGTAATAAAAAGTGAAGCACAATTCTACGCACCTTACTTGTGAGTTTCCTAATCCTTTCTGACTTTCGGCCTAGCTCACAGCGCCTGGCTCCTTGTCGGTGTCGGATTGGCTCTCTTCTGTATCCATGTCTGTGACGGATAGAAGTTTCTGTGATTACTGCATTTATTTGTCAAAATTTTACAAATCTTACATCACAGAGTTACCAGCATTTCCCATGACCAACTGCAAGTAGAAACTGTCAAGGGTTACTAAATAAGCAATATTCAAATGAGGAATGTTAAGTACTTACAGCTCAGAAATGTCTGAAGAATCTCCCCGTCAATCTTTCCATGGTCGATGCGTGGCGCCCACTTATGCTTAGAGTGCTTAGAGATCACCCTGTTGGAGGGTGGATGTTCTTGCCCTCGGTCGGCAAAGGTGGTTTTCGAGCTGGTGAAATACGCATATCGCCTCAACTCAACTCTCACATTTGATGAGATGCCCTTGCTCTTCAGGAATCTCTGGAGGCTTTCCACATGGGTGGCCACAGTCTCCGCACAATCACAGGTGGTGTCCTTGCATGTAATACTAACACAACTGCGGGAATTGCCCGGTCTATTTTTTTCCGTCAATTTGTCAATGACATCATCTACTGTCTCTTCTTAGATCAACTACTTTACAAGTTGTGGTACTGCCCAGAAATGGTTTAACTTTTCCATACAAAGTTGATACTCCTGGCTCAAATGTGTCAGCAATTCTCGCAGACTCCCCTTTCACTGCACAAAAAAAATCACCTCTTGGTCGGCCTTTTGGAAGTCTGCTTTTCCATAGAACGCTGGTTGCGCTAGCCTGGTCTCCGTTTCGGCCGGCCCTCCCAAACGTTTCTCTAAGGTAATGTCTTAAGTAAAAACATGAAGAAAAGTCATGTCACAAACAAAGGATTATTGCATATGTTATGTTATGTTCAGGCCATTCAAATTTAACTGCTTATGTCCTGGTTGAAAATGAATAGAGCATTGAATCAAAACAAGCCAGCATTCTTATTTGGGTATTTGATTAGGATAAATATGAATCTATTCTTCAACTGAACAACCAAAAATTGCTTTTATTTCCACCCAACTTACAGTGCTGCATGTTCAAGAGGATCCCAGTGGTACCGTACGGATCTCATAGTTGTCATCGTCATACAGAAATGTGTCACCCTCAGGAGGTGGCTCCAAACTGGCCCAGTCAGCTGGTTGCATTCCTATGTCATCGAACTGTTCATTGTCATAATTGAAGTCACTGATGGCGTCAATTCGGCCAAGTCTTAATTGTCCTGGAACACCTTATTTACAATCCGCAAGATTCCTACGGTCTTTTTTTTGCTGACAACACATTGGCGTTGTCTGAAATGTAGTCTATAGAGATGTATTTACAATTTACACTTCCCTGTACGGATGATCCTATTACATTCATCCCTACTATAGCCGGGATAGCCTTTCCCTGGTCTTTTGCTATAATAATCCCTCTCCTAGGCAAAGTTTTCCTAAACACCGTCACATCCATTTCTACGTACCTATCAGCGGTGTATCTTCACCGTTTGGCGGCAGTTAATCTAACCCATGAATCTGCGTTTTTAGGAGTGGGGCTATCCTCCCTAAAGTAGTTATGATACAGTGGCTCGGGGATGGTGATGACTTGCGATCCCGTGTCTAACAGACAGGGGATGTCCACCCCGTCGAATAAGATGATGACATTATCTGACGATCCAATAGTTCTATCTCTAATGCTTTCTTCTTTATCTACTTTGCTTAAGTCTACTCTACGTCGATCATTTTGAAGCTCATCCTCAATATCTACCCCATCCACCCCCGGGTCGCTGTCGGGGGCGGACCGCTCTAGTTTGGGGGAATGCGCGCATCGGGATTTCCAGACGGCCTCGACCTGCTTTCCTTGGCAATATGGCCTGTTTGGCCACACTTATAGCAATCCCTGTCGTCGGGGTTGGCTGGTCTGCGGCCGTTGCCGTTGTTCCTTGGACCTGACCGGCATCCCCGGGCAAAATGCCCCTCTTGCCCGCAGTTGTTGCACCTTGCCACCTCAACACCCCCCCCCCCCCCAGAATTGGAACATGAGTTATCTCGGCTGCCAGGCTGGCCTCTCTGTAAGTTAACAGTTAGCACCTCGAGCGTTCTTTATAGCAGTCGTTCCAGTCGGCTACCCGAATTAGTCATGACGCTGTCTTGGACGTCTTGGGTGCCCTGTTCCCACGTGGCGTGGACCGGGGCAGGTCTCCTGGCCTGCCAATCCCCGGTCAGCTGTATAGCAGCTTCCTTGGCTTCCTGATAGTCTATGTCATTATCCTTGGCTTCACGTTTCAGCTGACGCCTGACTGAATCGTCCCTTAGCCCATCTTTAAGCCTGTCTCTAAGAGTGTTATCCCTAACCCTGGCCGCAGCGGCGGCGGCGTCCTGCGCTAAAGGCCCGGCGGCAGGGGCCGGAGCCCTTTCTTCTGCCTTCGACCATAGCTCCTGCAGGGCCAAACCAAAATCCCTGATACCTTCCCCCATTCTCTGTTCTCTGGTATAAAACTGTCTTAAGTAGCCACTGCGACTAGTTTTATTATCATAACTGCTAAGCAATGCCTCGAAAAGTCTCTCGACATCGTGTCCATAAGCATGAGGGATCTGCTGCATTTCCGTCTTCGCCATCCCCCCAAGCTGCCGCATGACGATGTCGCTACGTAACCTCGCGTCGTCCTGAACATCACACAGACGGAACACCGATCTCATTTCCTCAATGAATTCCCTCACAGTGAGGTCGTTCGAGGAGCAGGGGGGGGGGGGGGGGGGCGTTGAACTTGGCGACCCTCCTGTCGCGAGAAGTAAGGCGCTGCCTCGGCCATATTAAAAGTATTGGAGCTGATTCGGACGGGGCTAATTATTCAAAACCACAAAAAAACACAACCTATTCTCGGAGCTAGAGTATGGAGAAGTCTGTGCGGCTATCAATGGCTGCAAGCGATGCCCACCCAACTTTATCCTTCGACCGTCACTCGGTGATCTCTGATGCTGCTTCTGTTCTGATCACTCAAAGAAATGGTCAGCCAGAACACCAATCTCCTCTGAGCCATATGATCGGAAGCGACCAGGCTCAGACTCTGGATTTGGTAGGGCCTCCAAATCAAATATTGACAGAGCTGACATCACTGGGAGGCTTCCCTAAAATTGCCTGTCTATATATTCCTGCAACGTGCATTTGTGTAGGTTTGTGCGAGCTTTGCCACCTGGACCTCTACAGTTTCTGTGAGTTTGATCTCTGTGTGCCTGAACTGGCCATCCTTGGGATTCAGGTCTACCCGGAGCTGATTCCGGACGATGTTGGGCCGAGCAATCTCACGTAGTTCATATTTGGCTTTGGTGATGGCAGGGGAAACACGGGAGAAGTTGAGCGTACTTGCTTGAAAGCTTTTTGACAGGTCGGCCAAATGAGGAAGCACGTTCTCGAGAATGATGATGATCCCCAGAAACCTTGAAGACTTCATCTTCTTGAGGACGCCAGTCGCTACTGGACAAGACTCAAATGCGGACAGTGTCTGCAGAATGGCCCAGAAATCAGCATAGGCTGTCTTCACAGCTTGGTCGAAGCTTAGACACCGTGTATGACAAGCTCTCTTCAGCTTCCTGCCGACATTCTGTTGAGCAGATGGTTATTTGGCCCCCATCATGCCTTTGATGGTCAGCTGGCTCTTGACGAATGCTGCTGTCATCTTGGGAGAGCCACTGAGCCACTTCCAGACATTGAACAGGGCAGTCTCCACATCCTTGATTCTCTTTAGCTCAGCACTGGTGTCGCAGCATGCCAGTGCCAACTTGTGGCACACACAGTGGAAGGCTAAAATGTGTCCACAGCCAGGTAGCCTCTTTAGCTTCGCTGCAAACCCATTCTTTGACCGAAGCATAACGCTCCATCTGAGCAGAGGCCGTGGATATTAGATAGCTGTAAGCCACATGCTTCCAATAAGTCAGTAAAGTTATCAATCAAGGCTTCTGCATTTGCAGACTCATGGGTTTCCAGAACATTTTTAGTTCCGAGAAATGCTACAGCAGCTTTGTGGTTGTCTGCGTCAACGAACTGTACAAATGTTATCATTTGTTCCAAGGAAGCAGCATCGGTTACATCATCAATTACGACACCAAACACCTCAGACTTTTTGATGCGCTCAACTACGTTCTCCTTAATCTTCTCAGTACATCACTTCTCCCTCCACATAAACTAGAAACCAAACTCATTCTCATCAAATGAGGCATCCTTCTCGAAAAGCCAGCTGTGGTTGAATTTTTCTTTTGACTGTTTCACTCTTTGAATTTCAGTGTGCGACATTGAGCAAGCTCTCGGCTCTACATGTGTAGTAGCTGTGCACAAGTTTGGTCGTGGCGTGAAATAGGGAATGTACTAAGGCCTGTCCTTCTACAAGAGGAATGGCTGGACACACAGCACCAGCAAAACCGCCTGAAACAAAAAGTAATAATATTTCGAGACATCACTTATTGAATCAGACATGCCTTACCAAGGCAATGAAGAAACCATCTATCGGTAGACAGTGGCCACAGAAATGAATTGCCAAACATTCTATGAACATCTATAAAAAAGACAATTTTGTATTACAGCTATAGCTGAAATAACTTAATAAGGTAAAATTTTACCTTAAGAACAAACTGAATATGTTCCAACAGTAGCCGATCCAGTGGAAGGACCTGCACCACTGCACAAGTCAGTTTTTTCCCCAGCGCCACTAACTAAAATACAATTCATACCAGTCAAGTACTGTACTGAACTGAAGGAACAATCACGTGAATAACTGAAATAATTAATTGTGTTCAACGGTTGTTCTTTACAGAAAATATCAAAGACTTGAAAGATTGCATAATAACTTAATATTTTTTACAGCATCCATTAGAGACTTGGGTCTGCCAATGGTAGAAAAACAAAAAGACCCTTTGCAAGACCATGCAACGATAACCACATTGTCAAAAAGACCACTTCAATGCACTAAGAAACACTGGCTACGAGCCACACATGTTTCACAAATGTGAGCATGCATAAGGCATGATTAATAGACAAGTACGTTACCTGACTGCGGAAACTTATATTCACATGTGACGTATGGGAATTCACAGAATATTCTGGGGGATGTAGGGAAAATGAAAAGTTAATATTCTGATGTCATTGTGCAGCGTGTTGCCTGTCATTGGTGAATGCTGCAAAGTGATACTTGATGCTCTCAATCTGGTGGCGTAGTTTAAGACACTTTCTGGTTGGCACAGTGACCCCTTTGGATTGGTTAGTTTATCAAAATCTCTATTAGCGATGGAGATTCCCTTTACTTGACTTATTTAGCTAGTCCTAACGACCTCTTGCCAACAAAACATTGCTGGTAGCGGTAGACATCGTGCCCTTTGCAAGGCCCTGTCATATTCTGAGCTTAAGTTTTTAGTGCATATTGCAATGTTTCCTTCAGGCGGTTGGTAACGTTGGCCGCCCTTTTTACGCCCGGGTCATAGTTGTTCCACATAGGTATTATTTTATTCACATCGTGTTTTCATTTTCAATGAAGCAACCCTGTCCTCTCAAGTATATTAGCATAAGATTAATTAAGTCGTTTCGAAATAGTCTTTTACAATTCTACTGTCTTTCTCAGGTCAGTAGTAGACTCCGTGTCTTGGTTTTATACTGCTGTGATTGATGTCTTTCTTAGCACGTATTTCTCTACATTTTTCAGAATTTAACAATGGACATTGGATAAGAATTTGTTTTCTTACCTAGCTGCATTTCTATTTCTGTCCTTTCTTAACATTTAGTGCAATATGATTTTTTCTCTTATAAATACTGGACGTGACCTACCTTCTGGCATCTTCATATGCCTTGTGCCGTATTAAAGAATATGCCAGGATGTCTTTCCATTGAAAGTGCAACCCCCTAGTTTGTCCTGGATGGTTGTGTGCAAAACCTAAGAAAACTCATTAGAAATGTCTGCATCAGAGTTGTCATTGCTTGATTACTAAAGCACGGGAAAGTTCCCATTTATGCAAATTATTAGAGTGCTATCTATGGTTCACGCCAGCATATATTGCCGTATGGACATGTAGGAATAAGTTTGTACCTTTGGCAGACGGATCTCTGCCCAGATAACGTCTTGCTTGCTTTAACCTCAACTAGATTTACCTTGTAAGTTATAATGTCCTTAAAATTCATATTAATTGACCTCAGAGCGATACTTTTCATACTTAACTATCACTTAACTACTTTTTTAGCTACTAATACTTTGAGGAACAAAACAGTTCAAGTTGTTGTAAAGAAAAGCTACTCGGACTATATAATTATACAAACGGTTTCAACATAGGTTCTTTAAGCTATTGAACTCTAGTGTAAAAGCTTTGGGTTTTGACATGCATGCAGTATAAACATTTTTTCGAAAATAATTCTCAGCAAGGTTTACAGTCCTTGAGATGAATCATATTTGAATTTCTAGCAAAATACACTAAACTCAGAACTTTGTAGGTTTATTTACCTTGGGACGTGTCCAGCTGTCTGGAAGGCCTCATGGACCTTACGTGTCGCGTCCCCGGCATTGGACACCACTCTCCCCTCTGCCAGGAGGCGGCTGATGTCCGGGTGCTCCATGCTTATCCGTCCTACAGATGCCAATAGACACCATTCTCCCCTCTGCTAGGAGGCGGCTGATGTCCGGGTGCTCCATGCTTCTCAGTCCTACAGATGCCAATAGACACCACTCTCCCTTCTGCCAGGAGGCGGCTGATGTCCGGGTGCTCCATGCTTATCCGTCCTACAGATGCCAATAGACACCATTCTCCCCTCTGCCAGGAGGCGGCTGATGTCCGGGTGCTCCATGCTTCTCAGTCCTACAGATGCCAATAGACACCACTCTCCCTTCTGCCAGGAGGCGGCTGATGTCCGGGTGCTCCATGCTTATCCGTCCTACAGATGCCAATAGACACCATTCTCCCCTCTGCCAGGAGGCGGCTGATGTCCGGGTGCTCCATGCTTCTCAGTCCTACAGATGCCAATAGACACCATTCTCCCCTCTGCCAGGAGGCGGGTCCTGGTCTTTCTTCTTGGCACTATAGTTGTGCCTGAATCTACCAGGCAGACACACGATGTCTGTCCCGTTTGCAGCTCTGTAGTCCTTGATTTTATACAGGGCCTTGGACGCAAACCGTTTCTGCTGTTTGTTGTTGTACTCTAGTCTGTGCCTCAGGTCTCCTATGAAGAAAAAAAGAAGTTAAATTCAAATTACACATGTATGCATATTTTACAAACATAGTTTAACATACCATATACATGTCCCTTCCTCGACTGCATGGTCCGCCAGCACCTCCCCTCCTGTATCCATGACCCCCGTCTCCCCATGGGTCAAAAGACTGTCCTGTCTGGGGATGTCTGTTGCCGTGATGAGAATGACATCGTCACTCCCGTAAAGCGAAACATTCAAATCTGGCTCACCTCGAAGGGCCGGGAACTCTGAGCCTTACATCAACTAGGGTAAAGGACAGATTGTAAGTGCCCTTAACTAAATGCTGTACAATATTGATATCCGACACTTCCCCTTAATGCACGAACAGAAGATCAAAAACGGCCTTGGCGTGGGTTTCTGGTTCACGAGGAAACCCCAACTTTAAGTCAGAAGAGTTGCGCAATCGCGCCATTGCAAGAAGTCAGGAAAACAATATTAAACAAGCTGCAAATAAAGTGCAGTTCAAAATACTGCTATGGCAGAGACTAAAGGTCTGCTTACCTGCTCTTTGCTTCCCTCCCTTCCCCATTAAGGTCAGTTCCATTCACTACCTTCTTTTCCCTTCGGCCTATAGTTCCGTCAGCCTCTCCCACTGTTTGCGGAGGGGATGGCAGTTCCCTTTTTTGGCGCAGTGTTTCGACCATTCAAAGCAAGCAAGTTGACAACAAGCAAACAAGTTAACAACAAAATATACTTATTGGACGGTCATAAACACTTTATCATGTTTGCGTCTTCTTTGCAGTCTTCTTGTGTACAGCACACAACTTTCACTTTTGAAGATTTCTCTGTGTCTCTTTGTGCTGCTGTTGCAGGTTGCAGTGCATTGTGTCCGATTTGCTGAATGGCGGCAATCAGGGTGTTAAAGCTGCTGTGCGATGAAAAGTGATTTTCCCAGTTCCGGCTCTGCGGTGGACAAGCTCAGCAACACCCTGTAACAGAGCCTGGGAAGACCTCGTTTCCAAAGGCACCGCAGAGATGTCATTCTCTATGGCCTCTCTATTCATCTGGCCTTCCATGACTTTACCATCCTGTCTTCGTTTTGTCTCTAGGATGGTTGTGAGTTGAGAAGGAGACGTGGGAGCAAACGTGATCATCTCTGGGAACCGGCTTGCCAAGCCCTCATTGATCGAGAACACCTCGTCTCTGATCGCCTCTTCGTACCCGCCCAGTGTGATGATGGGCGTACTGTTCCTGGCCTCATTTCCCCATTCATTAATGCTTCTAGTGCATTGCGAGCTTCTTTCCCTTCTCATAGGTGGTACACCTCGTCTACGGAAAGTACATGCCCAGCTGCTTCCTGCACATTGACCAAAACCTCCTCCATTTGACCAAAACCTCCTCCATTTGATTGATGTGCGTCGTTACAGTCTTGCCCCTCCTTAACTCCATCACATCCTTGTTTGGTTTTTAATGCCTTATGTTGTATTTTTGGCATATTTCTCTCTGTACATCAGCTCAATCAAGTACTCCTGAGGGTCTTCACCAAAGCACCCATGCATTCTTTTTAGTTTCTCCTTCTTTCGGTACCTGTACGCTTCGATGTTTTGAGTTTGCACGCATGTACGTGGGTCCACAAAAGGAAGTGAGTGGTTAACTCACTGGTTTACAGGGACATTTGACAGCTGTGCAACGTGTATGCTGCCCAGTGATCAGAATAGATGATTGATCCCGGCAATGCACATCTCTGGATAATAGGCAAAAGTGTACATTTGTGGAAACAGTCCCAAACACCCGCAATGGAGGTGGTCTTTCTCCTCTATTATACTTGGGCTTTTTTCGAATGCAGGATTCATCAATCTGCAATACTACACCAATGCAGCGATGGGTGTATACGTAGAAGGCTAATCTTCAAGTTTCCTCTCACAGAGGCTGCGCATCAAGTTGCACATTGAGAACAAGGTGGCTTTGCTGGTGTATAAACCTACTATCTCAAGCTCATTTTTCTGTCCTTCACAAGTTTGTCTTTAACCCACTTGAGCTTAAATCTCACCCAATATCGAAGGCAGATTCTCGGCCATCGGGAAGGGAGTGAAAAAGCTGCCAGCTCTGATCGCCCGGTTTGTATTGCATCTGGAACACCAGGTGTATCCATCGCTAACGTATAACGTCTTCACGCTCCTGCCACACCATTTCAGTCCTACCTGGGCATCTCTGGCAGATCATCTTTCATGCTAGCAAACGGTGCTGTTGGAGCCAGTCCAAGCTCCCCAATTTGAATGTCGGGACGTGTCAGGATTTCAATGTCTAGCGGCAATACGTGGCCTGCCTTTTTTGTTCTTGTTGTTGTCCGCTTTCACTTCGGTGGTGGAGAAGGTCTCGGAGGGGTTAGATATATATCAATAAATCACATGAAAGAAAACAACTTTTTATATCTTTTTTAAAGGTCCAACTGACCATATCAAACGCGTTTGAAAGTCTTAGTTTGCTTGTTAACACACATCTTCCGTGAAAAATGCAAAAGCTGTATCAGCTTCCATGAAATGTTTTGGTACGATTGCTCCTCTTGCTAGTCACCTGCCTCTTCTTCTTGCCGCCAACACGTTTGTTTGTCCGTCTGTGCTAACGATGAGTCGCTTGGACTTCTTCAGGGTCTGTCCGAAATTTAAAACCCATGTGGGCTTCTCTGTCCATGACTGTTAGCAGTCGCCAGGTATCCCGATGTGTTCTAAAACCATCACAGTTGTCCTCGAGCATATACTCCCTATAAATCCTATATAAGTCCTAGAACATAATTAGGCAAATGCAACTTTAAGAATGTGTTGGCTGTTTCAGCATTGCTGTTTGTTTATTTTGTTTTGATGGGAGAGTTTTGAATTGAGCTAGTGCTGCAGTTAGATACTAACAGTGGTGCGACTCGTTCTTCGTAATATCTCCAAAGTTTTCTGGATCTGCCAACCCACTTGCATGGCGAAGTCGGGACTGCCGAGGTCGGGACTGGCATGAAATTTCTCCTGGTCTTCCGCGATGTGGAGCAAGGTTAAGGCTTACCTCAACGCCTCCATTGATAGGTTGTTCACCTTGAAGATCCATGGTACATTTGCCGGTCAGACGACAGGGGGGTGGGACTACTCTCCGTAACCTATCTGCCCATACGGCGTGAGTGATCTGATCCACCGAGGCAGCAGTCGTCTCGCTTTCTCTGTCTGACGTTATTATTACCTCAACGTCCACACTGTCCATCAAATAACTCTGAAAAGAGTAGATGGCGGACGGATCAAGTTAATCGCTTAGTAGAAAACAAATGCATGTTACTTTTTGTGTGTTTTAGGTCTGCAAATAAGTTAGTTTTAGTTTATTTATTTGTATTCGCACATGAAAACAGAAAACAATAAATTGATTAGAAATACAATAAGAACGTGCAGGAAGAGGAAGGAAGCCTGCATGCAAGGCTTATAGAAGCCCTC
Organism: Branchiostoma lanceolatum; assembly: GCF_035083965.1. Classification (NCBI taxonomy): domain Eukaryota; kingdom Metazoa; phylum Chordata; class Leptocardii; order Amphioxiformes; family Branchiostomatidae; genus Branchiostoma; species Branchiostoma lanceolatum. Next base: position 5,608,170 of record NC_089725.1, read on the forward strand.
CTCCTTTTAACTTAACAAATATCGATAACAAAAATAATATAATGAATAACGAACAAAAGAATTGTAAATAATGAAATATAAGCATAATAAACAACTATATAACGAAAAATCGAATGCTGATGATATAATACAGATTAAATGTATGAAATTATTATCATCGAAGACCAGAAATATTTTTAGAAGTAGTTGGGATTTGAGAGGAGATGATCTCGAAGATGACATTTGAAGGTTATCACAGAAGTAAAATTCTTTAGGGGGGAGGGGAGACTATTCCGTCCTCCTGGAATTTTCCATTACGATGGGAACGTTCAATCTCAATCTTCAGAGGATCGAGTTTAAGTTTGTCTTTGAGGATTTCTCTGACCTTCTGCTCACATTGGGTCCAGTTCTCCTGCTTGTTGTCAGGAACGCCGTCGATCAAAATGTGATTTCGACGAGATTGATTTTCCAGGTAATCAGCTTTGTTGACGATCGTGCTCAGTTCTGCTCCTAGACGATCAATTTTTGTCTCCACTTCCTTGATACCGTGACTCTGGTCTTGTTGTTTGGTTTTGCCGTCTTCGATTTCTGCCTGTGAGTATTGTAAGCTGTCTTTAATCTCCTGCACCTCGCGGATAAGACTGTCCATTCTTTTGTTGTTTGAATCCATGACTGTAGATATGAAAGACACTTCACAGCACACTTCAACTGATCCTGGACAGGAAAAAACGGCGAAAAAAAGAAACAAAAGTGTTGTGCTTTTTCTAGCACAAAGTGGAAACGAAAGGAGGTAGAGGCCGTATATGAAATAACTTCAGACAGGTATGTGGTTCCTGTTGGTCAAAGTCTTTAAGGCTCAAGAACTTAGTATGCAGAAACGATAATTTTACAACGAAATGCGTTCAGTGCCCAAACTACAAACATTTCTTTGATGAAAGTTACCGTGCACACAGTCTCCCTTTTTCAAAGTTTCGAGCTAGAAAAACTATTAGTTAAGTCTTTTACCTTGTACCGCTCCACTGCTTTGCTTGGTCTGCATAAGTGACGATTTGATTTGCGTTATTACTAGTATACTGGCAGCAGCGCGCTTGGAGTGATGGGATGCAAATAAAGTTAAATTTCCATTGATGTAAAAGTGAAACACACCGTCGTTCTCTTTGGCATTCTTCGTCATTTTCTTCAAAGAGATGTGAAGCTCTTGTACCACCTACTTAATTTCTTGTCCGAAGCAATGTTAAAAATAGTTGGCACAGCAGGTCGCTGTAAAAGAGATGGGCAGATCTTAAGTCGTTTTCAAATGTATTTGTAATAGATTTGGACCAACCACCATGTTGATGCAGTGCGGTGATTGGTCGTGGAAGACATAGCAACAAGGAAGATGGGCGCAATTTTGTATTGACTTTGTAAAACAAAAATCTCTCAATGCTGTTCTTTCTTTTCTGACCTCTATCATAAGAGTTTATACAATATGAATTTATAGAATTTGACTCGAGTAGCCGCGACGTACAGTTGCATGCGAAATAATTCAACCCACTTTATCTTTTTGGAATTTTGACGAAATATGGAACATTGCAACTGAAAATATGACAAACTCATATATGTGGTGAAGATATAGTTTACTACAATTCCATACCAATCCAAATGTCAACATTTATTTCATATTTCATCCAAAATGATATCTTAAACAAAAAAAGTAGGTTGCAAAATTATTCAACCCCCTACAAGGGTGATGGTCGCACTGTCTTTAGTACTTGGTGCTGCAACCTTTAGCTGCAATGACCTTCTGCAGACGGGATTGATAGCTGCTGACCAGCTCTTGGCAAGTCTCTTTGGGGATGTTGGCCCATTCCTCGTGGGCAAAGGTCTCAAGCTGAGAGATGTTCTTGGGTCTACGTGCAGCAACTGCCTTCTTCAAATCCCACAAGAGATTCTCGATCGGTTTAGGTCTGGTGACTGCGATGGCCAGTCCAGAACCTTCCAGCCTTTTTTTCTCTCCAACCAAGCCGTGGTGGATTTGGATTTGTGCTTAGGATCGTTGTCCTGCTGGAACGTCCAATGACGTCCCAGCTCCAGCTTTTTCACAGACCTGGTGACATTCTTGCCCAGAATACCCTGATACTTGATTGAGTCCATGATTCCTTCAAGACGGTGGAGATACCCAGTGCCATTGGAAGCAAAACACCCCCACAGCATCACAGACCCAGCACCGTGATTCACAATAAGCAGGGTGTTTTTCTCAGCGTTTGCCTGGTTCTTTTTTGCGCCAAACATACCTTTGATCCTCAATCAGTTGAAGAGCGATTGTCGCATCGAAGAGGTCACCAGGCCTTCCTACAACTCTCCTTATATCCGGTTGAGTTGACTCTGTACTCCTTTTTCCTTTGTTTTTACTGTCCACCGTAGCTATAGACTGAAGATTTTTTACCAATTGCCAAATTCCTAATATGAAGAAGCTGAAATTTAAAACAAAGTCAAATCACAATTGCCTGGTCAATGATTTTATCAAATAAGTCATTTGGAACATTTTTGCCTATAGGGACACAGTTGCCACGATCCAGGCCATGACACTATAGACATTCCGAAAACTTTGCAATGGAACCATAGCACATGCATTGATTGAGCGTCTGCAAAAGATGTGTGCATTTTAGAGTGTAAAGTTAAAGCAACTCACAGAAATGTTGCTGTATTCTACAAAGCAACTTGGAAATTACTTTTCTTTTAAATCATCAACTTTTAAAAAAAGGTTTCTTGGGCACCTGGAAAGCCGGAGGCATGATAACATGTCCATTTTGGGGTAAATGTTTGGCATCTTAATTAAAAGCCAGGAAAATGACAACACGGAAAAGTAACTCTGCACACTGGCTCTGCCGATTCAGGATCATCAGAGAGTTTGATATGCAGACCTCTAACAATTACAAACCACAGAGAAGGTGAAGAAAACACAATGAATGGACACAGTGTATTATTTATTCTTATCTATTTATTAGTCAATAATACTTGGCATAATGTTACTTGCACAGGTGCCTTTGTAGTCTAAACTGCTTGCAACACTTGAATAATATGTGCACTAACATGCTCATGCAAGGGATATCTCAACATCCGACAATATCCGTCCCAGTAGTTATTTCCCACTTGCACCTCATCTGTTTCCACCAGTATACTATACACATACCAAAGATTGCTGAGAGCAGATGTTCAGCAGGCAGCTGTGCATTGTAGTTGGTTGTGGCCAGTGCTTGAACAATATCTTCTCTTGGTGTATTCGGAAACACCCCTCTCAGGTTCTCTAATGTTGAGGGCACGAACACCAAAATTATTACAGCCTCAATCGCTCAAGCAGAGGCAAACCTGAAAGCAAAATCCACCACAGCTACTCATGGGCGCGCCAAGAGGGATACAACATACATCTGTCGTGCCAGATTTCTGCCGAGTTAGTGGCGCTCACAGCCGAATTTCCACTGATGACCAAAGCGTTTTCTTTATATCAATCCGCATCACCATCATCTTAGATTTGAGTGTAAAAATAAACATAAATACACTTTCAGACATTCAAATTAAGCGTTAAAAATCTCAATAAAACAAAATTAATTTTTCTCTTAGTTACACGGTTAAATATACTTTAGCTAGATAGGTACTCTTTTTTATCTGCACATGAATATGAACCGCCTAGGACGGTAAAGCCTCACCTAAGACTGACATGTAGGCAAGATCAATGTATATCAGTGGCTGACATCAAACGGCTTCCGTCAATCAAGTCAAGTTAATGAGCAGACAAAATGGGAGCCTGTATAGGCAATAAAGTAGTTATTCATAATCTTTCAGACAGAAAGCTATTTCATAATAGGAAACATGCATGTTTGAAGTAAATGTTCCTAAATCAATTTGATTGAAATATCCTGAGGTAAAGATGCAGAAATTAATAACAAAGACAAAACGAAATGCAAAAATGTGATGGGCATGCAACGGCTCTCTCATTGGTCGGGCCGATAAACGTAATTTCCTCATTGGCCCATCTGCTAATTGTGACTGACTAGTCTGGTCTGTCAATTAGATGCTTCCAGGTGTCGGTACATTAGCCGAGGATGTTGTATCACTGACACTGGTGGATTGATATCATTCTGCAACAGAAAATAGGACCTCGCCTCCCTGATCCTATAGTTAACATCTTTGTCAGTTAAGTCAAGAATTTGGTTTTGGTGACTAACAAGTATCATTTCTACTTCTTTGTGCTAAAGTCCTATTTTTGTTTTTCGCTTTGACCTGGTCATAAAGAGCCAACTGATTCTATGCGGATGGATACTTCAGGTTCGCTTCTGCAATATGGCATTTTGCACCAGTTTGGCTGGCATATTGTGGTATGGGACTCTGCTGCAAGCTTGGCATTTTTCCCGTCTCTTCCAGTATCACACGTACTTGTACCATGCATAATGCTTTTTGTAACGTTTATGTCTATAGGTCGGTTATAATTTGAGCGTTTGAAATTTTCCTTGCCAATGTAAGAAGATTTACCTTTGTTGGATATTCAGCTCGATGCAACTATGTAACCCCGCTTCCATTGTTCCTAGTTGTGCGTTGCACTTATGGTCTGAGCATGTGAGCGATGTGATTCTTTCATAGTTTTACTCCTGCTATTTCTTTAAGGATGCTGACCAGAGCTGGTATAACTTTTGGCTCGGGTGTGAATTTGCCTGGTATATGCATGTGGCGAATTGTGAAATGTTACTTGGGCTTTCTCCAGACTGCATGTCCTCCGAGCATATGTGGTCTCTTATCGGCTTCTAGCGATGTTCTCCATTACGTCGAAGCCTGTGCTTTATTTTATGTGTCATATTTGCATTATTAGTAGGATTTCTGCCCTACAGAAATACTTCTGGTGGTTAACTTGCAGTTGCTGAAGTTTAACAAACGACTGCTCCCTGCCTTATGTCACACAGACACTCGTTTGTATCTGATTAGCGTTTGAATTGTCCTAACTAAGGTAAACGATTTTGAGGGCCACATGTTGACTATTCAGCTCGATTCCATAATGCCCACCCCACACTTTAATCGGATCCTAGTGTATCTGAGATGTGCTTATGATATTCTCTGAGCATGTGAGCGCTAGGGTTTGTTTTTTCTTTAAGGATGTTGACCGGAGCTGGTACAACTTTAACCCTGAGTGTGAATTTGCCTGGTATATGCATGTGGCGAATTTTGAAATGCTACTTATGCCTTCTCTTGACTGCATGCCCTCCAAGTAAGTGGTCTCTTATCGGCTACTTGGTTTCACTAGCGATGCTCGCCATTACATCGAAGCCTGTACTTACTTGATGTGTCATATTTGTTCCTACTTGGCTGACGTAACTTCAACTCTACTCATAACTTTGTGAGCTACACTTCATTTGTCTTCACGTTTGCTTTAACTTGTACGTTATGACCAGTTTACTGGCCTACCGGTATACCATGTATGCACACACTAGCTTCAGTTCAAGGCATCTGTTCTAAAGGCCCCCAAACCCCACAGCCTGCCTGCCTGCTTACCCAGGCTAAGGCGGGCAGGCCTCCAGTCTAGTACGGTATGACTCAACGGTGGGAGCGGATACAACCGTGCCAGGCAGGGCGTTCCATCGTGGGATGGTGCGGGGGAAGAACGAATGTTTGCACGTGTCTGTCCGGGCGTTGAGAGTTTGACATTCAAGATGGTGACTACCCCGGGTAGCCCCTGAGCTGGTTTGAGAAGACTGTCTGAGTTTATATTGGTATGATTATCAACGAGTTTGTAGAAAAAGGTGAGGCGGGCGTCCCTCCTCCTTTCGGAGAGAAGGGGCCACTGCAGGCCATTGAGCATTTGTGGTACGCTGCTAGTCCTGCGGTAGTCATTCAGGGTCACACGGGCAGCCCTGCGCTAGACGGCCTCCACCGTCTGTATCCCTTTTGGTTGTGTACGGGTCCCAGACGATGGCACTATATTCAAAGTGGGGCCGGACCAGCCCTTTGTAGCAAGTGACCTTGACCCTAGATGGACAATGGGTCAAATTGCACCGAACAATCTCTAGGACCCTACCGGCTATGCTAGTGGCGGTGGTTGATATTGGTGTTCCACCGCAAATCATTAGACAGCTGTACTCTAAGGTAGGGGTGGGGCTTGATACCGGTAGGCTCCTCCACAGAGGGAGTACTGGGTTAGGGTGGGGTGTTTCTTACGGGTGATTTGGAGGATGTGACATTTTGCCATTCTGATAACGCATCGAGATCAGACTGTAGAGCGTGTGCGTCAGAAGGCTTGCTGGTGATATTGACTGGGAGCTATTGTCTGTAGTATTGGTGACATTTGCTCGGCTACAGTCTTCAGGCGGCGAGGTTGTACTCCGTCTGGTCCTGTGGCCTTACTGGAATTATGGCTATAGACCTGTTTGGCTACCCTCTCCACTTAGATGTTTAAAAAAATACAAATTCTGAAAGAAAATTGATGAAGTTACATCATCGTATAACAAACTTTGATCTAATAATATACACTAAATATATACAATCAATGCATCATGATGAAGTTAGTGCGGTCTTCATGCGGGCAACACATGAGCCACACCCACATGAAGTGGTCCAGGTGCATGGCAGATCAAGATCGTAAAAGGTGTTTAATCTGCTGTAGGTGGTATTAAAGAGTTTGTGTTTAAATGACATGATGTCAGATGAGAGAGCTACTCCCTCACCAATACACCGAAGGCTTGTTACCACCTAGCTTATTCCAGGTGGTAACAAGGCTAGGAATGTAGGAGTGCCGAGGTCTTAGACCTGATAGGAGTGATCATGGGAGATCTTAGACGCCTTGTGGGTCTAGAGGGAAACGAAACGCACTTTCCTACAATTGATATTGACTTCACGAATACCATAACGTCACAAACCTTACGCCTAAACGTAAGTGGTAGTAGTTGCAATGCTATTAGTGTTTTGTGTAGGTGAGGTGGCTAGCCTGGGGTCCTAGGATGAATTTCGTTGTCCGGCGCTGTACACCCTCAACTAAAGTTTCCGAGAATGCGGAGACCACAAGGGAGTGCAATATTCTAGATTGCTTCTGACTAAGGTGGTATATAGGGCTCTGCAGACCTCGGTGTTAGCATTAAAGCCAACAGAGCGCTTAATGAAGCCAGACATGTAATTTGCCTTGGCAACCATCTTTACAATGTGACTATCCCACTGTAAGTCTGGCTTCACAATGACCCCAAGGTCGTTCATGCTATCAACAGAGGACACAACAGTATCGGATATATAATATGAGTACAGGATTTGTTCTTAGAATGAGTCGAACGCAACAACTTGCATTTGGAAGGATGAAACGACATCTTCCATCTGAGACTCCAATTATGCATAGCTATGACATCATCTTGCACTTTCGTACAGTCATGCAGGTTGCAGACTTCCCTAAAAGTACTAGGCCTTAAAACCCATTGTCCTAGATGTTGGACTCAAGATTGTTGGAAACATAATGCCTATGGGCCTTCCTAACTCTCTGCTTAACTCCTTTCCTACACCTCTTGAACTTTGCCTAGGCATAATTGGAGTTGGATATCCTAGCCTTTGAAAAAAGTTCAGACCGCATACGAATGCTTTTGCGAATACGGTTATCCATGGTTTGCTAGATTGTGGCCTCACTCGTTTCCTGGGAACATGCTTATTGGCAGCATCACTGACGGCTGCCTTAAACATGGAGGCAGTATTATACTGTGCTTAGTCTGCTAACTCACGACTAAATCATGTTTGATGTCCAGCAAGGAAGATAGCGGAAATGGACTGTTAAATATTTCGTTAGGGCTGTGAGGGATACCTTCATGCCTTGGAGCTATTACAGGGTTGCCCTTTGTAATAGCATAAGCTAGTTGGGCAACCCTGGCATGTAAATACAATGCATGCCAAACGAATAAACAAATAAACAAACAAATGCCTTGGAGCGAAGGGCTAGATGGTAAATATAGATTGTTATAATAAGAAATGATATACTATAAAGAATGTAAAATAGTAACGGTCTCACCGGTAGAGACAGTTAACGGCGTCAGGCGTGATCCAGGTTTAGAGAGGGGGGGCTTAAGTTAATGACCAAGCTAAAAAAAGGGCTAAATACGTATACACAGCCCATGGGCGACCAAGGGTCTTAAAGACTTACTACTGTATATATGGGGTATGTTGATGTGGATCATTGTAAAATGAAAGTTTGATGGGTGAAAAAGAAGTAAAAAATAAGCCTAAAGAAGTGGAGCTCAAGAGAAGCCTGACCCTCCCGCCTAGGGTGAACTCGGTTTTCGTTTTTTTTTTTTTTACCAGTTTAGGGCAATTGAAAATTATAGATTTGGCGTGTCGTGATCGAGTCCCACTGAATGTTCGAATTTGCTCTAAAACATTTCAATTCGAGTTTTTGCTAATCTAAATACATATGCGATTTCGGCAACTAGAACAATTCGGGTTGGAGATATGGACAAACTTTAAGCTCCTATATCTCTGGATATTGGCCGCTATCGAAAATTACATAAGAACATTCCTTGCAGTGGTTACTTTATGAAGCATTTACTAAGATTACCAAGGAAAAAATGAAGTTGCTATGGTCTCGGGGTTTGTGAAACGAATTCCACTTTTCCCTTTTTGGTAGTAATGATGTGGCCCAAGCAGTTGTTCCCAATTAGTGTCTAGGTCCGCTGCCATTGCTTCATAATGCTTTGTTATGAAAGCATTGTTTTCGCATGAGGTATCACTGCATAGTAGTTATAATTAAAAACCAAATCAATACAATGTGATCACTTTTGCCAATAGGGTATTTAGCATCAATATCCGCAATCATGCTGTCTTCATTGGTAAAAACCAAGTCGAGCGTACTACTCTCCTGCATGTCTCTATGTCTGGTGGGAAATTATACATGCTGAAAAAGGTATGAGTGCCTGGTAGCCTCGAGAAATTTGCTACGGTAACTGTTTATGTTTGGTTTTGTGTGATTATGGAGGCATTGTTTCGAGCGAACGTAACGCTTGCGTGCTTGGCTTTACACCCTCTTGAAAGTCTTGTGCACACTCTCATTATTGATGATGTCCAATGTTACAGAAATGTGACTAATGTATTTTCTAAATGTCAGTGGCAGGAGTTCTTTAATACAACCCTAAATTATGTTTTTACGGGGGCATGATGAAGAATTTCTATTAAAAGGGATTCAATGCCATCTTCTGATTTTATATTGAGGTCTTTTCTTTCTACAAATTCCAGATTTCATGAATAAAGAGAGACACTCCCCCTGTCTCCCACCTACACTATTTGACATACTGTGGTGAGATGAAACGTAATTTTGCAAGTCAAACAGCTGTAGTGTAGCTTCAGTTAGCAAAGTCTCGGTCAGACCAATTACGAAAAGTCATGTTTAAGAGTAGACATGTAATGAGTAAAAAGGTCATAGTTTTGGGGTAAACTTCTAATGCCAAAGTGGGGATTGGAAAACGATTCAGTGCTAAATGACTTTCTTACACACATTCTATTGAAAAATGAGGTTTCTTAATAATACTGGCATGAATTATAATATACATTCATAGAATGCTTGAAAAAAATACGTCAGGGCCCCAATCGTCTTAAAGTTTATATTTCGTTTCACTTTGAATGTCATTGTTCAACGAAAAATGGTTAAACATTTGATTATCATCTTCAGACAATTTACATTTAGTTGCTTGCTTTACTGTTACCGGGACCATAGTTTGTATCAGATGATGTACAAGTCAACAAAAGGTCGTATCTGAAGAATGCGATGTTACCACGTTCTCTTGATGCCCTCATCTCGAGTAGGAGGTTCTTTCTCTCCTGGCGAATGGCGTCTGAAAAGTTTATGTAGATACCGTTCCTTTAAAGTTTTTGCTATATGCAAGATCGCGAGTCTATCCTTGTACCTAATAAGATTTGGTGACTATTTGTCGTGGCCTTTCGCCTGGCTAGAAGTTCCCATTTCTGTGTGCCCGTTCGATCTCAACTTTGCGTGGATCTAGTTGAGTTTCTCTTTAGCATGTCTCTTAATTATTGTGCGCTTTCCTCAAAGCTCTCCTCTTTTGATTTGGGAATTCCATATCGATACGATAGTCCATTTTGTTGACACTTATTGTAGAGTTGGCCTTGATTTCTGTAAGTTTTGCCTCGATTTCCTTGAGTCTGCAGACTGTCGCGTATATCTTGTACTCATGAAATGGTAGGTTTACTTATGGCATGGTAGTGTTTTCCTGTCACTTGATGCGCCTTTGTGGAGCATTTCGTTCAGCTGACTTTGGGACACCACGACAATCTGATAATCTTTTAAAAAAGACTCGAAATTCTTGATATTTGGTACACCACATGGCTCTTTGGTGACTCGTGCCCCCCTCGTGTAATGTTTTTGGCGACGCCTCAGGGGCGAGCCAAATGATATAGTATTGTGTGCAGTCTGCAAGAATTCTAGAAATTGTACAGGCATTTGTCCAACGGTATACGGTATGTCGCTTGAAAAATTTAATAGGAATTTGTCCACAGGCATTTGTAGTCTGGTATGTTAGAATGTTAGCCCCCCATGACCTCAGGTCCAGGAATGGTGGAATGTTGGTCATCAATGCACCTTCTGGTATGTAGGTATGTAGGTCATCTAGGCCCCCTGAGACACTGGCATGTTGTCAAAGTAGGTAATCCATGCAGTCTGGGATAGTACACTGATATGTTTCCGAAGAACACACAAATTCAGTTCTTTCTCATTCATACGTGGTGCTCTGCAGAGACGTCGCGATATCAAACTACCAACGGACAAGATGAATACCAGTCTATATTGAGAAGTTTTAATTGATTCTATGTGCTTGTATTGTTTGTAATGCGCTTGTATAGCAAAGCCCAGTGGTTAAAGTCCAAAGCAAGTCAGGTTTCCAACATAATGAAAATTCCACCGCCCAGCCGGGTCAAAGTCCAAAGCAGGCCAGGTTTCCAACATGCCGAAAATTCCACAGCCCAGCCGGGTCAAAGTGCAAAGCAGGCCAGGTTTCCAACATGCCGAAAATTCCACAGCCCAGCCGGGTCAAAGTGCAAAGCAGGCCAGGTTTCCAACATGCCGAAAATTCCACAGCCCAGCCGGGTCAAAGTCCAAAGCAGGCCAGGTTTCCAACATGCCGAAAATTCCACAGCCCAGCCGGGTCAAAGTGCAAAGCAGGCCAGGTTTCCAACATGCCGAAAATTCCACCGCCCAGCCGGGTCAAAGTCCAAAGCAGGCCAGGTTTCCAACATGCTGAAAATTCCACAGCCCAGCCGGGTCAAAGTCCAAAGCAGGCCAGGTTTCCAACATGCCGAAAATTCCACAGCCCAGCCGGGTCAAAGTGCAAAGCAGGCCAGGTTTCCAACATGCCGAAAATTCCACAGCCCAGCCGGGTCAAAGTGCAAAGCAGGCCAGGTTTCCAACATGCCGAAAATTCCACCGCCCAGCCGGGTCAAAGTCCAAAGCAGGCCAGGTTTCCAACATGCCGAAAATTCCACAGCCCAGCCGGGTCAAAGTCCAAAGCAGGCCAGGTTTCCAACATGCTGAAAATTCCACAGCCCAGCCGGGTCAAAGTCCAAAGCAGGCCAGGTTTCCAACATGCTGAAAATTCCACAGCCCAGCCGGGTCAAAGTCCAAAGCAGGCCAGGTTTCCAACATGCCGAAAATTCCACAGCCCAGCCGGGTCAAAGTGCAAAGCAGGCCAGGTTTCCAACATGCCGAAAATTCCACCGCCCAGCCGGGTCAAAGTCCAAAGCAGGCCAGGTTTCCAACATGCCGAAAATTCCACAGCCCAGCCGGGTCAAAGTCCAAAGCAGGCCAGGTTTCCAACATGCTGAAAATTCCACAGCCCAGCCGGGTCAAAGTCCAAAGCAGGCCAGGTTTCCAACATGCTGAAAATTCCACAGCCCAGCCGGGTCAAAGTCCAAAGCAGGCCAGGTTTCCAACATGCCGAAAATTCCACAGCCCAGCCGGGTCAAAGTCCAAAGCAGGCCAGGTTTCCAACATGCCGAAAATTCCACAGCCCAGCCGGGTCAAAGTCCAAAGCAGGCCAGGTTTCCAACATGCTGAAAATTCCACAGCCCATTGAAACTACAGCAATGCCCAGCATATGTTACTCGACGGTGGATGAGCTGTTGAGACAGCCGTGTAAGACTTCCATAAATTGTTTTTAGAGTAGCATGTTGTGTCCAAGAAGTGTCCTGTGCCCTGTGCAGAAGCTTTGTGTAGGTCCCATTCTGTCTGTTTTTGAGCTAACAGGTAAGCGTCCAAGTTTCTGCACCGTAGAGTAGTATCAGTTCCACAAGGGTAAGAAAACTTGTACCTTCAGTTTGTTAGAAATGTGAGATCTCCAGAGTTTGTCCTATTTGTTGCTTGCTTCCCATGCTAGGGCTTTTCTAGTTTCGAAGTCTGTCTTTGAGCACATGGTGTAAGAACCAAGATATTTGAAATTATCTACTCCTTGAATGAGTGTCCCAGATAGGGATCTGAGTTCAAGTGTTCAAGAAATGTTCCTAATGTATTTTGCATTTGATTCATTACAATAAATCCCACTAGGGATGCGGATTTTTCCAGAGATTGGAGTAGAATTTTTGCATTTTGTAGTGATTCAGCAACTAAAGCAGGAGGTTACATTCCAACCGGTACAAATTCCTGATTCCGTTAACAATGAGATCATCTTTATGGGTAATACTGTAAATGCATTTAAGTTCGCATGGTTTTTATTTCGTGGTAGGGAGAAAATGGAGTATTCGCGGGGGTTTTAACTTCTCGTTTGAAACAATATCAGCGCTACAGTCATAGATGGTAAAAAGTTTCGCGGGAGTTTTAAGTTTGCCTGCATTTGCAGTAACCATTGAAAATGCTCTGTTTCTTAGTTCTTTTCGTACATTTATATCTAAATAAAGGTACATGTACATGTATGGGAGTATATGAGACACAAATACACGTTCACTGTTAGATTGTGTACTGTACTAAGATGTTCTTACTGACTTAGAGTTTATATTTCTAATCCAAAAAGAGTTGTAATTATATAGTACCCAAGACACACTACTAGTACATTGGGTACGTATTGACATATATACACCAAAAATATATAAACCACTTGACACATAAATCATAAAATCATAAAGGCACCTGGCAGCTAAAGCTCTTACACAAAATATGTCACAACATTTATAGTTCCTATTGATCTTTCTACGAAGATGTTCTTACAGACTTGGAACATTTATATTTCTGATAAAGTTCTACCATTTTTATACCTTGCACATGACTATTTGACTTTCTTTTCAAACATACTTTGTCACAATACAAAAAAAACTGTTGTAGAATGACACACTTTCATACATAGTCCACTATGAAAGACAAGCAACTTTTCAATATACCACATACCAAAATGGCTACTCCATTCCCACCTAGTCTTCTCATGAATAAATGCTGGCCTGCCAAAAGCCAATCACTTATCGATCAAGTGCAAGTCGATATAGACCATCGTCATTATCCACTTGTTTGGACATTCAGTATGAACAACACCAATATACAGTGCCATAGACCAAGGAGCTTGCATAGACATGATACATTTGCACATCACCCACAACAACAACCGTCGCCATGGCAATGTCTTTTTTCCATTGCCAATCTTGTTGCTCTTGTTACAAACAATGGCGCTAGCAAAACACAAATCGTCATTGTTTTGAATGGTAATGACAACATCACGTTCCTGTTCTATCTGAAAGTTTCGGCTCTGTCCTACTACATCCTATTCCAATTCCTCGTTTTTCAGCCTTCACCATTTAAATCTACGCCCGAACCCACACTGTGGCGGTCTATCTTTTGAGGACCTATCAGTTAAAAAATAGAAACAAACATCTAGAAATGAATAGACTAAAAGAAAAACAATTTCAATAAAAAAATAGAAAAAAAATAAATATATATACTTTAATGTGTAGGTAAATTCTTTCTACAATTTCGTCTGAGCACCCAATCCAGAAATAGAAAAAAACAAAACATATATGTCGTCGGAAGCAATACATGTATTAATCGTATACTGGCGAACGAAAAACGCGACGCACTCCAAACTTTTTTGGGAAACGCAAACTATTGATAAGAGGATCGAAATACACTCATGGTTGAGAAGTCTGTTCCTGACTGCAGAAAATACCGCTTATGTTTGGGCTTACCTCAATCTGCCATGTCTTGGGTAAATGGTTGTTGGGAAAAATCGACATTGTACATATCCAAATGCAACTCCCTCAACACATATACCTTTTACATGCACATACGGATAATGTTGTTATAGAGCAAATAAATTATCACTTGTGGTTAAAGGAAAACGGTGATTATAGAAAATGCTACGGATAATTAAGAATAATAAAAGAGGAACAAATTGTTCTTGCGTCTGGACATTCGTCGTCTAGAATAGAGACTTTAAACCTGACCTTGGATGGCTGAGTCATCAGAAAGGCCAGACGTGATACAATAGCCAAGACTATGCTGCCGTCCAGTGGCCAGATCCATAAACTATCCGAGCCTTTCAGGTTCGCTACCTGCTTTGGTAGGTCATCAAGGTTCAGCATCGATGGATCCAGGGTCGTGATGCCGACGTGAAATGTGCCGCTGACCACGTCAGACTCTGTGGCAGATTATATTCAACTATACACAGGGTGCGAGATAGTTATACTTAACTCTTTGTATGATGTTGTAGTGGGTGGTTTGCCTTCATTAGGTATCCACACCTGGCAGCCTCAAACCCTCTTAATAAGGTTAAGATGGCCCCCATCTCATAGAAGTCGACAGATTTCATGCAGGATTCTAGGGACTTGGGGTCATCTAGGAAACACACGAGGGTTGTGTGGCTGGCCAAGGACACCATGGCTTCCCTTTTGAACTGGCGGATGTAGCCAGCATCTCCAATACCTGTTGAAATATGAATTCAAGCTTAATATAAATACCCGTTAGGTGCAAAAACTCCCATGAGACAATAAAATAAGGTGACGTTTAAGATGAATTGTACCTCACTAATTTAAGGCTTTTTTCATGATTTTGAGTCGACGTTGTTATTTTGCATTTGAAACAGCTGAAGCCCTCTATATAACTTTGAGATCATTAAAATCCCGTGGTCAACTTTGCTAGTGCCGGAAGACAGGCAAAGATCACAGAATAGCAATGTATGTATAGGACACGGGTACTCCGGATCCCGTGTACATGTATACAGCCTTAAAGGGTAGGTTACAATCAAGAAGAACACTAAGATATTTGATATTGGTCAATTTCAATGTTTAGAGAAGGTGCACGTTGAAGTCCGTTAGCGGTGCCAAAAAGCACGTATTTGGTCTTTGATGTGATTTAATGTTAGGTGTTTTGATTTTAATTAAGTGACCAGACCAAGGAGTGGTCTATCTATCTATCTATCTATCTTATAAAGGTCAAAATCCACTTTTAGCAAACCAAAATTCTGAATGATATCATTCTTAAAGTTCTTACGGTCTATTTCCCCATCATGAGCAGCAGCAAGGAAGGAATGGTTTTGTTTGCAACATAACTGTCCTCACTATCATCCTTACCTTCTTCTTCTTGCTTATTTAGTGGTGTGGGGATGATCCATTGTGCTGCGCAGGCAATACGTCCCTCCACCCCCGTTTAGCTCGCTCAGATCATCACCTGTCTGCATAACCTGGCTCTCCGATCTTGACGCCCAAGCTTCCTGTCCAACTTCTTCGCTCAGTCCTCAAAGGTGAAACTTGTCATCCATGCCGTCTTGCTGTTATAGTAGTGCACTGGCAGCGTCTTCATGTTATTGTTTTTAAAGCAGCGTGGTTTAGCTGGCTTGCCAATGACGATTGGCTTCTCCTTTTCCCCAAGCAAGTTGGCGCAGAATGCAATCGTCAGTATTTTCAGCTATGTATTTACAAAAAAGTTTATTAAACAAGTTTAAGCTTTTAATGATCATGAACTAACCTGCATGTGCCATCCTGTCTGTCTTTGAGGGCTAGCAGATTGTAGGGGTCATCATTCTCCTGGATTTGTTCTGCTGATTCTACCTCCTCCTGCTCATTATCTGCCATGTCATCATTTGCAGCTTCATCTTCGCTCTCCTCAAAACTCTCTGGGCGAAGGGAGTCTGTGGACTTAATTTCCTTTAATCTTCCATCCTCTTCGTACACATAAATCTTTCTCAGAGGAAGCGCTTTATCCTCACATAGGCATTTCTTCCATGAATCTTGGAGATCCACTGTTTTCAATGTGTTATTTCTGAAATGCAGAATCTTCGGTTGCAATGCAAGATTGTCAGGGCAAGATGCATGTTTATCATGGAATCTTACGCCCTCCCAAATTGCTGACAATCACACGCATTATCCACACAGCAGACAGTCAGCTACTCTTTCGCAGTGACCTTGCCACGCCTTTAGAAGCCTCTGGAGGACTTCATTGGGAATGAAGGTGTCTTCCTCCACTTTCTTCCTTCCATTTTGACACTTTTGAAATGATGAATCCTTTCGGCCTGGTAAACATATGGTAAACTCCGAGAATCCTCGTACGAGCATGTTGCCAATAGCTCGGACGGGATGCTTCGAACATTCAGCTGTTTTCGTTGTGTCGCGTACTGGCGCGTAGCTTATTAAAATTTTTAGCTAGCGCAATTCACCTTGTAATAATGTGCGAAATCTGACTCCCCCGTATTACGGGCCTAAGTTGGTCGTTTAAAAAAATTGTGAAAAAAAAAAGTATAATACTTACAAGCACCAGATTTTGTGTGTATCACCATCAATATCTTATCTCTATGTGTACGGAATTTCTTATAAATACAAGTTACTGGTGTTGAGTTAGAGCGTGATTAACGAGCAGACACACCCGCCCCGCTAGCGGCGTCCGCCGCGGGCCCGATTTCAGCGAAGGGCGGAATCGAACTCCGCACTTTGACCGAATTTCCACCGGGTCAAACGAATATTATGGTCTGTATAAACGTCACGAACACGTTCTAGAGGATTTTAGGAACAGTTTGGCGGGTGCCGCAAATTTCTATGTGCAAGGTAAGTCAATTTATGACGATTTTGAAAACTTTGATCACGTTTTTCGCCCCTATAGATGTAAATGATCAATTTGCGGCACCGGAAATACGATAGAGCATGTTCTCAGCTTTAATTTGACACCAGATTTACTGCATTTAGTTTGGGATAAATGCGGTGGGAATTGTGTTTTCCGCGCGGTGCCATGGCGCGAAGCCGCGGTACTGGGGCGGGACGCGGCGAGGGGGCGGGGCGAACATTGATTATAATGTGGCTTCTTACACGTTTCTCGTCTTGGGAATACGTAAACTGCGCACATACTATGAAGGTAGATGGGATTAAGTTTTCAGTATCAAGGAGTTTTGGTGATGAATCGATGAGTTCAGCCTGAGGTGTCTGATATCAATTTATTTTGCATGTACAGTATTATTAAAGATATATACTTGTCAATATCTCTTGTAAGGTAGTTAAGTCCCATACAAGATTTTGTTAATCTTATCATGGTGGCTTGTCGCCTTGCACTGATTGATTGTCCTTATATGCTTAGGCGTTTCCTGAGGGACAGCCCTGATTTTCCTGTCCTGAGTGGGAGAAACCGAGTTGACTACTGTCCAAGAATCATTATGAGAATATGTGAATTTCAAAAGAGATTTGTCTAATTTAAGGCAATCTGTGATTGTCTCCTAGCTTTTGAATTCAATTTACAGAGGTCTGATTAAGTGATTAAGTTTAGCAAGAGTAATCCTTGCCAAGAAGTATTCTAAGAATATGTGAATTAAAAAGATTCTCTTCTGGCTTTTGAATTTGATGTACAGAGCTATGATATAGAGTAATCAGTAATCAGAGTAAAGAATTATTCTGAGAGCACGCTTTTGTATCAGCTCTAATCAATTGATGAGACTCTTGGCATGTTAAACCTACATGCCATGCTTAGGATTGTTTTGGAGTTAAATTTTTTATGATTGCATTAAAATTTAATAAATGTACATACATGGAAGTGTCATTCATTGTCCAATAATTTGACTAATAAGTATGCGGACGATTATGACAAGCAGTCATTAAATAAGAATACTTGAGATTTTTGGTATTATTTTTTTCTATTTTCATGAAAGCAGAAGAGAATACATTGTATGCTAAGTGAAAGAAGCCTTAATAATGTGCTTTATTTTACTAATTAATATGCAAATATGCTAATTATTGATTACTTAAGAATTCCAGAGATTATTCATTAGCTAGAAATATTGTGACAGCTAACAGTCCCACTTTCATTTTGAAAAGAAATGAGAGCAGACAAAAATTGTGTAGGCTGAGAGGTAGAAACAGTCATGGTCATGCACTTTGTTGTCCTCATTTGTATGCAAATATGCTAATTAACTATTAATTAAGAATGTCAGAGATTATCTATTTGTTCTACATATTGTGACAACTACCTGTTTCACTATTAGTTTGCATAGAAATGAGATCAAAGAGAAATGCATAGGCCAATCTGTAGAAATGGCCTGTGTTATACATGTCTTCCTAATTAATATGCAAATATGCTAATTAGTCATTAATCAACAATACCAGAGCTTATAGAGATTATCTTATTGCTAGGCATGTCACAAGTACCAGTTGTTATATTAGTTGTTATATACAATGTGGTAGTAGAGAAACCTGCAGAAGAAGAGCAAATATGCCTAATTAGTATGCAGATATGCTAATCAAAAATAAGATAATAAGTTGTAATGACTAATTTGCTTGACATCTTGTGGCAGCTGACACTTGCATAAGCAAATTGTGCCAAGAATTTCTGTTGTGAAGCATCAAAACTTGACTACCCCAAATGCATGATACTATTGTACACAATGTCTTTATTACAGTGAATATACTCCCTGCGGTGCCATATCAGACCCATGGGACTAATGATTAAGTTTTCACCAAAAATGTCAAAATTTATTCTTTCAAAATTCAATATCTCAACTCGGGTTCATCGGATTTGAAATCTGAAAACGGCGTTTTGTTCGGGACACTGAGATCTTTAATCTAAGCTCAAGTACAGTGTGGTATTGAATAATTAAAAAAATCCTCTGTTCTAGCTATAAATTATTAAATATTCTCTCTTCAGGCTCTGTATGGGTTGAGCTAAGCGGGACAATTCGGAAAGCCATGGGTGTGTGTTTTACCAATAAGACAACGATGCGACATATTCTTTTGCTTGGGAATTACCTAGCGGAGTCATACAGCATGGAGGAACGTTTGTTTGTGCAGGGGCAGAATTTCTTGTTGAGATCCATTGTATTTCTTGTAGAGTGGTGAGAAGTTCCATCACAGGGGTAGAGGCTTTCCCGTGTAATGCATCCACCAGCATGATCATTGCCACATTGTTTCCCAGTGTAGCCATGTAAACTTCTAAAGGTCGCCCTTGAAAAATTGTAGCTCATTCTTGTAGTCATATGTGGAACCATAGAATTCAATACAGAGGGGCAGGTTCATCCTGCCAAGTCTCTCTGCATTATTACACAATGGTCCTGATCGTTCGCCAGAAGACGGACCAGCTCGATGGAGATTGGAGGCGGCTGACAATCCGAGTGCGGTCCACGTAGTCCATCAACGCCCGGAGTGCTGGCCTTTCTCTGCAGTCGTGGGAACATGGGAACGATGTGTCTATTAACCAGAACGGCAGTGCAAGGGGTGAGCGGATGAATGAGTTGGTGTCTTCGTCGTCGATGAAAGCCTATGGAGTCCAAGGTGGTCTTTCGCACGACGCAGCACTGCTTGTGACCAGTAGAAGAAACGTCCATGTATGACGACACGAGGCCGGCAGGCGTGAATGGCGTTTCAGATTCATTTTCAAAGTCCAGGACGGCTTCCTTGACACGGGGTTTGGGCAGCAGTTGTATGACGCGACAGATAATTTCCTCGTCGTCAATGCCCCTCTCACTGGACTTAATTGCTATGACGAGAGGCACTTGCTTCATATTTTAGCCGCTCTTCAGAAAGCCGTGGAAACCGAGGAGTTGCTTGATGGGTTCCTTGACGACCTTAAAAGTTTCGTCCACGTCCTTGTGTATGCGAGCTTAGACAGTTGGTTGTCGGTCGCAAAGATGAAATTTTTGGAAGTGCCTACGCTACGGTCACTTCGCCTCTGAAGAAGGAGTCCAATATGAAGGATTCGTCGAATCCAAATTCCAAGTCGGTGGGGTGGGAGGGCCATAGCTTTTGGCTATGGCGGTTGACCAGGCGGGCAAGGTTGGTTGGGTTGCCGATAGGGCACGGGGCATCTGGGTTCATGTGCTCCACGAGAACGTCGTACTTAAGGGCTCCGGAGGGTGCGAAGAGATTAGCCGCGGTGATCTTGACTGCTTTTACGCTTCCGGGTTCGGCTGGATGGCGGTGGATGTTGTGGCGGATTAAGACATCTCCTGTCTGTTTGATCGTCAATGTGCATTGGATTTCCTTGTTGCGCTTTGTACACTGCCCATCCACGAGCACCTTCCCCTGACGCTTTCGGCTGTACGTGTACCCCAGACTGTTTTCCAGAATCGGCTCGTTGCCGCCGGAACAACCTGTTAGGTCACTCTGGGTGGTGAGGCTGGGTCGTTTAAGGCGATGTCCTCTTGCGTTGAGTCCATCAACGGCGACATTTCAAATACGTCAGGTATAACGAAGGGCACGTCCAGTGAGTCATCAAGGCTGGGCTCTTTTGGTGGTGGCTGGTAGGGTGAGTTCTGCAGTTACAGTGATGGAGAGGAAATGGAGAGCCACTCTCTGCTTCAGCTGGCGCCATCGGTTCATGGCTATCGTCGTGAGATCCCAGGTCAACCTGGTCCTCCATGACGGAGCCATCCCCAGGCCTGATCATTCAAAATGCCCCGCCAGCGCTCCCGGGCTTTCTCGGCGTTAAATTCCTGCCGAACAGAGAAGAGGAAGTCACAAGGCTTTTGTAGCATGTAAAGTAATATTAAGAAGTAGTTTATATGCATAAGCCCAGTATTAAACGAGGGGTGACCCATTATTGCCGGTCGGCCGAATGTGGGGCGAGTTGGTCGTAAATAGTTGGGGCGAGTTGGACTTGGGGCGAGTTGACCTGTTACCTGGATACGCATGTAACACTTCCCCCTCGGTGTTCTGGGTTAACTGTGTTGTTATATAAATAGATATGATGATAAAAGCGTCAATAGAACTTTCTTCCTTATCTTAGCAGTTTCATAATATTGTGTGCACACATAATTATTTGACATTGATCATTTCACACAAAATGCATTTTTACAGCTATGTTTGTTATTTGGGAGAAAACTAAAGCCATTAATTACTAGCTGTGTCTTGCGCCCGTATGGCACAGGCTGGGTCCAGATGTGAACAACTGTGAACTTGTCTATTGTTATTCCCTGATTGTCTGGTACCCTACTGTCAGGCAGTGAGTCAACAAATTGATGTTATCCTCTTATCCAAACAAACAAACAAACAAACAGATCAGATTTCACCTCTGGAGAAGCCAAAACTCTAAACTTTATGTTACTTTTATGTTCGAAAGTCTCAATATCTTGAACAAATTAAATAATGGCCTTTTTTTAGTCCATCATTGCAGGTGTCACCTTTGGCGGCTCCGGTAGGAGTCCAATAATCCTCTGAAGCGCTTCCTTGTAGTCTTTTTTCTCTTGCCTGGACTTCAGCACGACAGCCGGAGGGACGCTCTTTATGCAGTCGTCCTTCGTGGCGCTGATGCTGTAGAGTTGCATGAAGGACGCCCGATTCAGTTTGTATGTACCGTCCATGTACCGTGTCCTTGTGTTGGCCAGGTGGGTCAGTTATTGGTCGGTGGTAAAGATCAGGTGTCGGTATTGATGTTTCTTGCTTGGGCGATTCTTCTTCGTCTATATGACGATTTCGTAGACCTATATGACCTATTTTATTTATATTTGATTTAAATATTTGATATGAATATTTTAAAATCATCTTCCTACAGTTTGTGGCGGCGTAAATACAAAACTACCCCTCTCGATGGAAGCATCTGCTTGGACAATATGCATGGACTCCAGCCTTTTTAGCTTTAGTCCGCTACCTGCCAAGAAGAACTACCCTTGGCATACTATTCACTCTATTTGACCCTTTTTACTACTATCCATAGCTGACGAAAGACGAGCTATAGAAAGAACTAGAATTACGATGTGATGGGGACGCGACCAGGCAAAACACTGAAACCGTTAGAGTGTTGTATTGTTGAGTAACGCCACTTATATATTTGCCCCTTTTTGCATTTCATAGGGGAAACAGCTTTGCTTCTTCTTTGTAGCCCGCTGGGTTACATTTTTGCGCAAGGGTGCTAAACAGTAATTATCGGAAAGCGAAAACTACTTCATACAATATCTTTTCCCCGATGGCTACGGATAATTATCATGAAAATAACCCCGCCGCCGGGAAGGTGCCATTTGTTATTGTTTGATGCCGCCAGGCTGTAATCTCAAAGTGCCTTTTAGATTTTTAGAAGTAAAAAAATCCTAGACAAAACTACCCCTCTCTATCGCAGCCTCTGCTTGGAGAATATGGACTCCAGCCTTTTTAGATTCAGTCCGCCACCTGCCAAGAAGGACTACCCTTGGAATACTATTCACTCTATTTGATCCTTTTCACTACTGTTTCCCCAGCGATCAGCGGAGCCTGGTAGAGGCTATCAAAAAGGCGAGAGCGTAGCTTTGTTAGCGGACTCACTTGAAAGCTAAGAAAGCTGGACTCCAGGCTATGACGCTGGGGGGGGGGGGGGGTCTGGGGTCTGCGTGGTTGTGCAATGTTTTCACGTTACTGTCGCCTTCAGCTCTTTGAACAAACATTTTCTTCAAATATAGATACATGTTGTTTGCATTATCATCACTGAGCAATTTCAGTAACAGTCTAGGAATTCTTTGTTTGCATTAAAGTACATCAGAACAAGAACATTATACAGTGATCAGATTAGCCTTTATTGAACAAATAAAGTTCAAATAGCAAAATGCGTTTAAACTTTTACGAAATATGATTCAACAAATTAATTCAGATCTATCAAATTACTTCATATTCTTCACGTTCAACATGCTAATCGGTATCACACAAACACCTCAGTTACAACAAGAAGTTCCTTACTGCCAGCTTTTGTCCAAATTTACAAACATTTGAATAGCGCGTGCGGCTTTTGTTATAAAAAAAAATATTTAAAAAATACTGTGACGTGAAGTCGTGTGTCTTTAGAATCATACACATTGTTTTCTAGGAAATTAACAGTTTACTGCAATAAGATATACAAACGTCTAGTTACCTTAACTACCTAACACACATCGCCAAATGAGCATTGCTAACAGCTTTGCATATAATGATAAGTTTAAATTGATTGCAAATTCCTGCCCGACGGCTAATTGCAAAAAACATAAATAAAAGAACAGGTACAAAATAGGTATAAAAGTGACTAAACTAGATTAAAAAATCGCAATTTTCTATAAATAGACAGTACTGAAAGACTTGACTTCTCTCGAAACATTCTAAACACCTTTGAAGTGTTGAGCGTACATGTTTTTCAAACCCTGGTGGCAAGGGAAACATACTTCCCTTCTGTGGTGCCTTCGGTTACTGGCACATCCAGCATCAGTGCTCTGTGTTCGGTCTATGAATATCATCCTTCCTTGGCCATCTATAGCATCCCTCGCCCGCCACCTCCCCCTCCTCTATATACTCTAGGTATTTCACTGACGGATTTCCTTTTTTGTACACTTTCTGGACTTGGCCCACATACACATCAGTGTCATACGCAACGGCTACCCATTTGCCTACTTGTGGGGACAAGGTCCTCTCCTTCTCCTTGTGGCGGAGGTTGATGTAATCCCAGGAGATTATGTTGCCAATCTCCACGTCCCCCCATTTGAAATGACTATGCAGCTCCCAAGACACCTCTACCGATTGATACTCGTCTTCTCCCCCCTCTTCCGTCTTTTTTGTCGCTCGTACACCACCCACCACGTCGTTCACATCTCCGGAATCTGCGTATTGTGACAGAAATATAAACGTCATTAACAGTGTAAAATAGTAGCAGACTGCTTTACGTATCAAGTTTCGAAGAGAGTGAACAGGAACGAAGACAAATTTTTCAGGTCGTTGTCATCAAAGGTAGAAAAATCATATATAAAAACTTTTCTTCAAGAAAAGTCTGCTCGTACTGTTGTAACTTGTATGGGTTGATATTTTGCATAGGTATTAAATGAAGAGGCATGGAACATTCTTCGTTACTGTTTACATCTCTTACAGTTCTCTGTGTCGCCAACACCGCCAATTACTAGTATTCTGATGTCGTCCGACTGTTCTTTACAAGACTGTCTTTCACATGTGCATAATAATCAGCGTGAGAAACAGAGAACTAGTTGAGTTGAGTTTAGTGAACTGGAAGTTTTAGTTTAATGAAGGTTATTTCAGTGAACTGGAAGTTTGGTTTATGGCCAGTGTAGTTGGTTGTGGGATGGACTTACCTATATCCGTCACTTCCAGCATGACCAGGATGCCACGGCCGATAACAACGTCATCCATTAGTAGGTCGACTTTATCCCTGGAAAAAAGGAATGACGTATTTGAAACATAAGCATATGCATGTGCCCTCAACACTGAAGGTTCATAGTCTTCATTGTCTATGAAGCACTAAGGTGCAAATTGTGCAGGGCAATCAAAGTTCACTGAGCATAAATACCGACATTTAATATAATTTGCTTTCAAATGTCTTTCGTTCCAAGTTTGATCACATTTGTTCTATCTGCTAACAGCCATTCCTAGAAGCTACAATTTACATCGAGTAGACTGAAATATCTACCAAGATAAAATCCACTGGTATCGGGAGTCGGGACATTTGATGACCGTCAACAGATAACTCACTCACACGTTTGCGATGTCGCTCAGATCGAGTGATT
The DNA here is from genome assembly GCF_035083965.1 of Branchiostoma lanceolatum. NCBI lineage: Eukaryota > Metazoa > Chordata > Leptocardii > Amphioxiformes > Branchiostomatidae > Branchiostoma > Branchiostoma lanceolatum. Next base: position 5,633,033 of record NC_089725.1, read on the forward strand.
TGACAGCGCTCTCAACGAATTTCCGCGGTAAAAAAAAACAAATGAAAAATATTTTTTACGCTTTGTATGTTTAGTCACAACTGTACGTTGTGCATTTGAGGTCGCTAACTTTCAGCAGGTCAAGTGAGATAGTGGCTTAAGTTTCTATTTTGAATGCACAACTCACCCCACTTTCCAGGTTTTTCCTCCTTCCTTTTTTGAACGTTTCTTGGGGCTGGTCCCCTTCTGTTAGGTTAAGTCATCCTCTGTGGCCAGAGCTTTCTTTTCCCCACGACGCTTGCAAGGGCCTTACACGTAATTGTCCCCTGCACGCCTGTTGTGCGAAAAAAAGAATGATTCCACTATACAGAGTTCCATACGCTACTGACTAAATACATGGGCAGCAAATCAATCATCTTCGTTCTCACATAACATGTAGTGTGTGCAAAGCTTAACCCTATCCAGACTGGGCTTTTTTGGTATATCTGGGACTGGAGGGGGGGGGCTGATTCGGCCCCCCCTCATAATTTCCGAACGGCATGATGTATCATCACCAAATTTGCAGGGAGTGATATTCACGTCAAGTTTTATAATTCCTGTAATTTTGGTGACGTTATGACGTAATATGACGTAATTATGATGTGATTTTATTGGATAAATAGGGCATTCCCGTAATATCTAAAGAAATTAACCAAAACGATCTGTATTATTCATTCTAAGGTATGCAAAGGCATACAAAGTCAATGTTATACGTTGACGTCAAAATGACGTCATTAAATGACGTCACGTGTTGTTAGCGATCCCTTGGGATCTGCCATCTTGGATCGGCCATTTTGAAATTTTTAAAAATCCTTTTTTTCCACTTATGACCCCAAAAGACACTGAAAATAGACTAAAAACGTTAATCTATTTGTTTCTGATAGAGTAAATGTCAGGTATTGACGATTTTAAGGGCGAAAAAGCCTGCTGATACCTGAAATAGTGATATAGTCCGCCATCTTGGATGTTGGCTGATTACGTCATCAAATTAGCATAAATTATGAATATTAAATCAGCAAAGTTACATCTAATTACATGTTATGTTATACGTATAGGAAAACTAGTGTAGTTGTGCAAGAAAACCCGAGATATATCATTGTTTAAAAAAAAGTAATGATTTTTGCATAAAATGCCAGTCAGAAACACGTTGCCATGGCAACATGAAAAAATGATAAACTTAAACCATTATTGTAAAATTGTTGCCAACAAAATTTTAGGAAAAGTCACCAAGTTTGGTTGTCCTAGCATACATCGTTCGGCAGAAATACGATGTCAAAGTTGGCGCGGGCACTTTTAGCCCCCCCCCCCCCCCAGTCTGGATAGGGTTAAGAAGAATACTTACTTGAAATTCTGGTGCCTTCGCTGGCAGTTTAGGGTGTTTCCTATGATGTGTTTGATCTCTTACCTCTCGGCCGTTGACCTCTCAAGAGCAGGGCAATACAGAAGTTCCTGCGATTTTTACGAGAAAGATGTATTATACATGCATATCCAGAGCTAGATTATAAACTTGGGAGACTAAAAAATAATTAAAAAAATATCAGTACTGAGCAAAAGCAGTATTGCTAGGGCAATCCAGTTGTACATTTCCAATGAGAAACCTTACTAATTTTTGCCCTTTTTGCCATTCAAAAACTGTTTTTGCTTTAGGCGTGATTCATCACTGTTGTGAGGTACCGGAGGGTGAGACCATAATTTATCACCAAGTATTAGGGCGTCACACCCTCCGGCTCCCCAAGGTTTGTGAGTGTCTCCCTAGACGGTTTGTAGAACTGCACCGTCTCGTCCTCCTCGACATGAAGGACAGTGCCTATAAAGAAGCAGCGGAGAGCATTATAGGTAGCAGCTACAAGCTGCCCAGGTGTGACCTCCTTCCCCTCCCAGTTAGATACCTGAAATGATAAAATGTTTGTTATCAGTTAGCAAGACAATGAAATAAACCAATACATTCATTGGTTGTTAAAAATAAATTAGGTAGAGGTAGTGCCCAGGCGATACGAAGATCTTGGAGCACACCTCCAACAGTACCTTGGCAGTCGTCTCACTAGCAGCAAACTTCTCACACTCTGTGAAAAGGCGGCCCTAGTTGCGCCTGTACGTAGCCCGCTGCTACCGGCGCACGTTACCCTCTAGGACCTGTCGAGTGAATATTACTACCAACTGGCTTTCCCTGGCCTGCAGTTCCTCGAAGGCTGGAGGGATGCAAGCTGCAGGGAGGTACGGGAAGGCTAGCAGTTTCCGTAACTACCTGAAACGTATTATCAAAAACTTATAAAGCTATATAGCAACCTATCCGTCACATCAGCAACCACACGCACATATGTTATTGTCAACATAGAATTCAGATACAATTGTGATTGCAAACAAACAAACCTTTGCATCCACTCTTCTTCCATGTACGGCTTCTGCAGTCCACACTGCTGGGTGAACCACCAGACCACCTTATTCCAGTGAAAGCTGCAGCCCTTCATGTGCACGGTCGGCAAAAGCTGAGGGATGACGCGCCACAGCGTATCTTCGTAGTCCACGACGCACTCATGGACTTGGATGTCATCAGGCAGTGCGTCCAACAGCTGAAGATGACCCGGTAGTCCCCTCCGCCCTCCCAGACATGAGTCCAAATGCAAGTGGGACCTAAAATGGCACAGGATAAACATCAATAATAATTTCGAAAACACCATTCTTACACTTTACAAAATAACAATGCACTTCTAACTGAAATTATAGAAAGGGAAGATACAACAAAATTCTATTCTCACCATTTTGATGTTACCATCGTGCTTGAGGAACGCAAGGACGGACAGCATCTGCACGAATGGTGTTCGACTGGCCCAAGATGTCCAGCTGCTGTTGGGTGGCAAGCAGGAGGTGGCGTCTTCTCCGTCGGTTGATTCCCACCGGAACGTCGGCCTGGAGGAAGTCCTCTGGAAGGTAATGTTCGTCAAGTTGGAAGTTCATGAGGTCCTCGAGGTCCTTTTGCTCCTCGGGTCTGATTTTCACCTTCGCCCTGTTGACTCGACATAGTAACGCAGCTTGGCTTGGCAGCCCCGGGTGATGTCCAGCCTGGAGGAGCATCTCGTCTACCAACTCTGAAGCTGGCTCAAAGACTTGCTCTCTTTCCTTCGTCCTGAGCTGAACGCTGACCCGGGCCTGCAAGGATGCCGCCTGTTATGGTGGGTGGCAGTGGCTGTGAAACCCAGCTTCGTACTGTTCCCCCTTCTGCGTCACGATAGCGCGACAGTCTACGCTGCTATTCCTCTTAGTGCACCCCCAGTTTGTTGTGTGTCCGTTCCCCTACTTTACGGGCTTCACTGTGTAACTGTAGCCAGTACTGCTCACCAGCATGTCCCGTCCTTTTTAGTCGCTCCCTCTACCACAGTGTAGGTGACAGTTGTGCCTGACGCGTCGGACTCGTCTGCGTTGTCTTCTATTGTCTCATCAGCTGGATGGGTCAACGAAGTCTCCTGCACATCCGCGACGGATGAAACAGTACCGTGACTGAAGTCGTTGAGGCTATCGCTGCTTTCTGCACAAGGAAAGGCCAGCTCTGTGGAGGGAATAAATTTATATTTCAAACTACATTTAGGACATTGTATAAAATAATTATTTTAGTAGTCAATTCGGCTAAATAATTTTTTTGAAGTTGGCTTTGCTGGGTTGGCCAGGCATGTCACCAGTCTCCTACATGTCCATGATGTTCTGTGCCTTACGGTAGCATATTTTGCTCATTGTTGCCTCAAACGTGCGATATTTAATTCGATTGAGCAGGTACACCTGATTATAAAAAATGTGGAATCAGTGTTAATGCTATCATTATTCTCTGCATGTACTTGATGATTATCATTTCAACAAGCCCATAACCTTGAAAGCAATGGTATTGATTAAGCAGTCTGCAACGTCAAAAGTTCAGTGCAACAAGTAAGGATTTTAGAGCAGATTTAAAGTGACCAAAATCAAGTACCGTCTTAGGCCACACTAGGTTCATTTTACGGATGACTTTCGCCCGTGCTGAGAAAAATGTTTGTTTTTGCCTTTGAAAGCATTGATTTGTTACCATATTTTTGACAGAGGCTTGCATTATGTAACAACCTCAAGTTTCGTTGTTGAATCTTTTATATTATCCCTAACATAGTCATAAATATAAACGTCATGGTAATTGTAAATGATAAAAGATAATCATACGTGCAAAATATAGGCCAACAAAAAATTGTAAATCGTACCGACAGAACAATAATGTTTCACATTTACAATACAGTTCAATGGGCCATGGGAACTACAGCTAACGTTAGAGTGATGTTAGAGAAGGGTTGCCTGACTCTTCAAAACTATCAATGTCAACAAAACAAGGCTTGTTGTAGCCTTCAAGACTGCTCAAAAAGTTTTCATCATGATCCTGACCCTGGAAAGAAAGGCGTCGTCCTGCCGGTCTGCGTGAGGATGCTGTGTGAATGTAGCTCTGTTTGTTATTGTAGTCAGGCCAGGACGGCTTGCTAGGCTGGGGATGCAGCTCGTGGTGAGGTGTGATGGGGCGTGGTTGGGGCCCTGCTACTTTGGGTGCCTTCGGCTCTGATCCATGGCTTACGCTTGGTGGCCTTGTACTTCGGGTCGGCCTCCAGCCTGGCCTGCAGCTCGCCACAGAGGGCCGTTAACTGCAAGCTTCTGGAGGCTGGAGGCTACACCAGCCAGGATGACACCCCATTTGATTCGCCGTCCTCCTCGTCGGACATTAAGTCCAGGGTGACCCCATTCCAAATGGTCCTCTCCTACTCCGTCCTCAGCGCAGCACATCTTGCGTCCAGCAACTAGTGTAAAACAATTGAAATACGTCAATGAAACAGAAGAATGATGTAAATACCTAGTAGTTGAACAATCATACAACTCATATCTTTTAAACACTTCATATTCCAGATTGTTGCTTAGTGTGTGGACTAGAAAATTAGCCATTTTGTCCGGGTCGTCGTGTCTTTGTTTGTGCATTGATTGTAATCAATGTTACGCACAAGCGGACATTTACATAAAAACAAGTCAAAGACAATATGCATCCTACTCTCTTCTAAAAACAAATTCTATGTTTCAAGGACTTAGTCCTTTGTATACATACAATCTCATTTGCATAGACTCACCCTCTTTCGGCGTGACCGCAGCTTCTTCTCTTTTGTCTCCATGGTCGCCTACTCTTTGTTCTCGTTCTTGTTGAGTATATGTTTTTTTACGAATTGTCGCGTAGTACCCTACGCACGCGGCTGGAAAGGGTTTTGAAACATTTCGCATATATAAAGTTTAACCCAACGGTACTAATGTACTTCCAAGTGGTGATGATAAAAAATACATTATGTACAAAGCATGTTTAAGCATCATCATGCATAAAGATAATTCTGTACTTGAGTTACATAGGGTATACGTTAAGCAATATGCAGGAACTGAACGGCCGTCTTGAATTGTCCGTTTTAAACATCTGCAAAATCGGAGAGGAAGTACATTTAGTAATACTTACCTCTGATGATATCTGGCGACTGCTCGCAGCTACTATCAATTTCCTTCACAAGAAATGTAATTAAATTCTGCATTCTGGGGCTAGTTGAGTCTGTAAATATGGCCATAAAATGTTATATTTCCTGAAAGATTTCGTATAGATGATTTGCCTCTGTGGTACATATATCATTATTTACCTTTGTAAGCTAGAATGAGATTTTCTCACGTAAGTACGTGCAGGTCAAGGAGTTTGAACGTAACATAAAATACATATGTATTTTCATTATATGTACTTAGTAATACCCTTCCTTTCCTTCGTACTTTTTTTTCGTTTTTGTCTGAATAGTGAAGACGTCTCACCATCTCCTACAAAGAAAAAAATACAATTATGCGGAAGATATATATTGCCAATGTGTATTGTCAACATATTTGCATCGAAAGTAGACATTGTCTCATTTACGTGCGTCTGTTTTGTTTGCCGAGTTGAGTATAAGTGTGAATCATCCCGACTACCATGTAGAGCAAAGAGAAGAAAAAAAAACACGCTATCCTTCCAGTTTAGTTTAGAGGAAATTCAGGGAACACATTTTACTGCCGATGGAAAGTTTAGTATAGTCCACGTTAGAATACAATTCTAGCCCAGTCAGTCAGGTCTTGCTTCACTTAGTAATCCTAAGGAGGTTTTGTTTTCAACATCCTTGGTAATCCTTAGACTTAGAGGTTCCCAAGTCGTGTGGCAGTGTTAGTATATGGCAGATGTGTATTGTTGAAATATTTCCATTAAAAGTAGGCTTTGCAATTGCTTCATTTACTTCTGTTTCGCTTGGAGAGTCGGATGAGTCATCCCGACTAAACAATATAGACGAGCGAAAGAAAGACGCTATCTTTCCACGACAAAACTTATCTTACTTTCGATGTAAAGTCTAGTGAAATATATACTTGTCCCTTTGAGACGGTTAGTGAGGATTCAAACACGTGATCATAGGGATGCACGTGTAAACATATAAATTCTTCTCTCTTGTGTACCGATCTAATGTGCTTGGTTAGGCTTGACATGTGATCTGTCTTGTATGCGCACTCCCAACGCCTGTAGGGTATTTTCACAGTGTGCTAAGCCATATTTTGTCGAAATATATTAGGCCACAGCAAGTAAATTTTATGGATGACATCCTCTGCAGACTCCGAAACTACACTAACTACAACAAATGCAGAGAGAGCTTGTTGTACCATCATCTGAAGAAACTATACTGGGTATTCACATGCGATGATACACCTTGCGTATACAGCTCAATTTGATAGAGCCTAGGACCGTCCTTGAAGATGCATATACAGCTCAATTAACTGGAACAAATGCAGAAAACAGCTTGTCATACCATTATTGGCAGGAACTACACTGGGTATTCATATGCAATGAAACACCTCACACTGTCAACGTTTACGACATATTTGCCAATTTTGGCCATGTTGACCACCGTCGGAGGGCAATGACATTTTTGGGTTTTTTTTCGAAGGAAGTGGCTATTGACAGGATGATGATGTCAGCAGTAGAAAAATCTGCACTGATGACAGGATGATCCTGTTGAAATCATGTATTTCAGAGGGATGTACTATTACAATTTATTCCTGATGTGTCCTGACGGCGTGGTAACAGGTTGCAAGAAGTTTCAATGTTGGTAGAGAAACTTATGGCTTGGCCTTGTTCATCATATTGTCCACCTGGTAGGATAGCCAGCTTTTAGAATGTTACAATTCTTGTGTCCATTCTGGTGAGCTGTACGGTGGAACGTCACCTCGGTCCATATTGTTTGTTCAAGCATTGCTATTTCTTTCTCTTTTTGAAGAACAATCAAATAAGATAACATTGATCAGAGCTGTCGGTTTAGTGTGTATATTTGATTAGACCTGTAACAGCAAGGTTATCACTTGATCATGAAATAACATTTTCTACATTGAATGTAGTAGTGTGTTGCTTGCTACTGTATGTAGCAATTGAATCTACTATGTTGATTTAGTCGGAGGCCTTTCTCGGGAAGGGCTGCTGAGATGTTATGAGCTGTTTTGTGAATTCCCTTCCATTGTTAAAACTTATTTTTTTGTTTTTTTGATTGTTTTTTGAGTAAATACTTCTTATATTCTCTTGAGACCACAAACTCGACTAAGGGATCATGTCCATCCTGCATCATGACTCGGAGCTCTTGGCTGATTTGTTTTTCTGTTCGTCTTCGTGGAAATGTCATCCTTGTTCCGCCCCCAACTTTGACCCTTGCTTTTCTGATGACGTTTGGTGTAGTTTGTGGAATCTCTCTGTGTGATGTTCTGTTGTTGCATCCAGAACTTCAACAGCTGCCCGACATCGGATGGTTCTTTCCCATCATGTGTATTGATCTCGTACTTCCTCGCAAGCTCTTTCCATTTAAACCTCTCTCCATCCTTGTAGCATTGTACTCCTTCTTTTAGCGCTTCATGATCAAATGTTGTTCAGTCTTCAACGTTCCCCAGTTTGTTTGGGCGTTTCGTTACTCGGCTCTTCCAGAAGCTTTCTTATTTCTGTGCGTTCTTCAGCTTGTTCTTTGGCTCGAACTCCTCGGCAAGCCGACTTTTTCCTCTGGAACGGAGTGACTCCCCAGTTGCATAAGTGGCCTTAACATCCTTGTTGTAACGCCTTTGTGCTACTTTAATATCAGACTTGAATTGTCGTAACAGCTTTCACTTTGTAGACTGGTCAATTCTCTAATTTTGTACCGTGTTTTATTTATTCAAGTATCCGGAACTTTGAGTCGGTACATTGCGCATTGCAGACCTTTGCAGACTAAGTTGTCTGTTGTACCGTTCCCAGAATGCACCGTGTTGCAGCAAACACTTTTGCAAGGGCCAACAACAGTGTGTTTGCTTGTGTCGCTGCATTGAGCTCTTCCCACTTCTCAATACGGAAATTTGACAGAAACTTTACTTTCTCGTCATGGCAACTTTTTGACCAGGTGTTAAGAACTTTGCAAATGTGCTTCGCACTGTCACTGAAGTCATGGATGTTAATTTTGTTTTCTTTTCCTCCTGCAAAAATGTTCGTGTAGGTCCTGTATTGTTGTTCAAGGTTAGTTTGACTGTAGTTCTTGTTGTATGCCCGTATTGATCTATTTTCCATCGATCGTACAGAAAATTTCCGGGAAATGTTTAATTTGGACCGCACTGACAGACTACCAGACTTGACAAAGTGTTGTGAAACGACCGTAGAGACTTGTGAATTCGTCTACCCTCGTTTTACGGTCGCTTCTTTTCAGTGTACGTTGTCAGTAACTGAGGACGTACTCGTCCTTGGTGTGCTTGTTGTTCTCACGAGACATTCTGTTTCTGTGGCAAAGATAACTCGCATTTTTTTGCAACTAGCGGCTGTGATTCCAAGTAAAGATCATATAAACAGTCACGTAAACAGGTAGTTTCAGTCTAGCAGCGGCGGTTCAGCAACATGCTGACCTTACCGGAAATTCTAAGCTCTGATTGGTCGAGTGAACGAACAGCTGTAAACCACGTAATGCATTGATTTAGAGAGATGTTTTATTTCAGTTCGGAGATATATGTAAACCCATACGGTTTCTTCACATTAGTGAGGGTTTTAAAAACTGCCGAAGGCAGGGCTTGAATGTTAACCCTATCTAGACCGGGGGGGGGGGGCTAAAAGTGCCCGCGCCAACTTTGACATCGTATAACTGCCAAACGACGTATGGTAGGACAACCAAACTTAGTGACTTTTCCTAAAATTTAGTTGGCAACAATATTATAATAAAAGTATAAGTGTATCATTTTTTGTGTTGCCATGGCAACGGGTTTCTGAAGAGGCATTTTATGCAAATTTCACTACTTTCGATTTAAACATAGTTGTTTCCAATGTTTTCTTGCTCAACCACACGAGTTTACTACATGTATAACATTATATGTATTTTAATGTAACTCTCATGATTCAATATTAATAAATTATGCTAATTTGATGACGTCATCGCTCAAAATCCAAGATGGCGGACAAAATCATTATTTTCGGTATAAACAGGCTTTTTCGCCTTTAAATTCGTCACAACCTGGAATTTTCTTAACCAGAAACATTCAGATTAATGTTTTTTGTCTACTTTGACTGTTATTTGGGGTCATAAATAGGAAAAAAAGGATTTTTTTTAATTACAAAATGGCCGATCCAAGATGGCGGATCCCAGGGGGTCACTAACAACACACGACGTCATCGTTCGACGTTATTTTGACGTCAACTTCGTCACCACTGACGTCAAATGTCTTGGCATGCCTTTAAATTAATAATGTGCACTATTTTGTCTAATGCGCTTAGATATTATGGGAATTCCGTATTTAGCCAATAAAATGACATCAATAACGTCATAATTACGTCATATTACGTCATAACGTCACCAAAATCACAGGAATTATAAAACTTCACGTGAACATCACTCCCTGCAAATTTGGTGATGATAGGGCATACCGTTCGGAAGTTATGATGGGGGGGGGGGGTCGAAAGAGACCCCCCGGTCCAGGAAGTCTAAAAAAAGCCCGGTTTAGATAGGGTTAACAACAGTCAAAGTCCGGGCCGGTCCATCAAGAAACACTCTTCAGGATCAAACAAATTGCGAAAATATTCCAGATTTCCTTACCATCATTTCAATCATAACAAAAATCACAGAAAACAAAAATGCTGACAACTGGTCTCGCATGCAAAAGAACAAATGTGTTTCTAATAACAGGAAACTCAAGTTCACACCATATATTGCAAAAATTCACATCATAGAAAATTACATCATAGAAAAAACGAGTACGTTATGATCAGTAACTATTACCACGGCCCCTGCCGCGACCCCATTACGCCCAACCCAGGGACGTCGGATCGGCCCACCCCGACCAAGTTCGGGGCAGTCCACTTTCTGGTGACCCTGCTGGCCACAACTAATACATAAGCCATATCGTATAAAGCAAAGTCTATTCCGCCTGCTCGCTTGACTAGGGGTGAACTGGTGTGCAGCAGGGGAAAACTGTTGGGGCGGCGGCTGAGGTTGGTTGAGCTGCTGGACAGGTTGCTGCTGTGGGTAGAACTGCTGGACAGGTGTTATACTGCTGAGGTAGTGATGCTGAGGCGGTGGGAACTGCTGAGGCGGTGATAACTGTTGAAGTGGTGTCTCATAAACATAACCCTGCTGCGGCGGCGGGTGATGGTTCACGGCAGCAAATTTCTTAACAACCTCTTCATCTTCTTTAGGCCCCAGTGCACGTAAAACCATGCATCTTACCCAACTTAGGATGTTGGGCATAGCCCTTAGCTTTTTATAAAATAGCCCTAAACGTGATTGAGTTCCTTAGCTTTTTCCTTCAGGAAAGCCAAAGACGAGATTAGCCGGGCGGAAGAGAACATTGGATGCGACACCCAAGCCTGCTCATACACCTGAAACGGGGCTTCCTCAACTCGCTCCCTTTGTTTTTCTCAGAATAAGTCCCTCAGCTGTTTTTGCAGCTGTTGATTTACCTGCAAGAAAATAGAGATAATGTACCCTTTCGGTACCACAAAGAAAAAAATATACTCAAAATGAGGCCACTCCAGTGAAAAACATGAAGAAAGACATGTGACAGTGCTGCAGACATCTGGTTTTGCTGGGACGACTCGCTGACGTGACCAGTGATACAGATATCAGGTTTTGCTGGGATGACTCACTGACCGGTGATGCAGAAATCAGGTTTTGTTGGGAGGACTCGCTGACCGGTGTTGCAGACATCTGGTTTTGCTGGGATGACTCGCTGACCGGTGTTGCAGACATCTGGTTTTGCTGGGATGACTCACTGACCGGTGCTGCAGAAATCAGGTTTTGCTTAGATGACTCGCTGACTGGTGCTGCAGACATCAGGTTTTGCTGGGTTGACTCGCTGACCGGGGCTGGTTTTGCTTGGGTGATCACAGCGAAAAAACGGTATTTAAGCATGCTTAAATCATAAATCCGTATATTTTCCTGATTTGCGTATCTATACATCTCTTATAGGAGTCCTTAAAGATTAGGAATACAAGGCATATACGGAGGAGCTTAAAAATCCTTATTTTCCGCTTTTCACAGTGCCTTTCATCAGCTTAAAGGTGTCGAAAATCCTTATTAAAACAAGCTTAAGTCGATCTTAAAGTTAGGGTTTAGTTTTACTTTAAGTACCATTACGACATATATACGTGTGCGTAAAGGTGACTACTAGGTGATTATAAATCCTTATTTTCCGCTTTTCACGGTGCCTTTCATCAGCTTAAAGGCGTCGAAAATCCTAAATAAAACAACCATATGTCGTGTTTAAAGTAGACGTTTTTTTCTACTTTAAGTGCCATTACGACTTATATATGTGTGTGTAAAGGCGCTTATTTGTCGGATGTCATGTTGCCTTTAAGCAGTCCAACGTCGTCGTAAATAGGTGTTTAGGTGTGCGTTAAGTGGTAGTTTATGTTTAGTTTGCATAACTTTACGATTTATGTACATGGACTTAAATACTAACATTAAGTTGCCTTTGCGTAGGTGCGGATAGATCCGTATTTCACGCCGTATAATTTTCCGTTCCACGAGATTAAAGGTCCGAATAATTAGTATTATTACCGTGATTTCAGTGACTATTACATTAGTGATGGAAACAGAATGCAATCGTAACCGTCAGAATATTTATTAAAGTACCATAAAAAACACTACCACGACACAGTTTACATGTATATGGAATACGTCCCTATCCATTTTCCTTATACACCATTATATATGCATGCTATCCTTACGACATTACTCACAAGACTACATTCTAGGTACACTAACAGCTAACCTTAGGCTCCCCTTACGCAAATAAACCCCTCCCCTTGACTCCTTATGCCCCACTACCAATTAGATTAATGTGCTCGATCCCTTTTTAACTTTCCATGTCCTCGTCATTCAGACTACTATCCAGGTCCTTCAGACTACTGTCTACGTCGTCTTTTATTGCCCACGTGCCCGATACCTCGCGGGACAGTACCCGAAGGATACCCTTTTGTGGGCATACTTTGTCTAGCTTATCCTTGGTCTTTTTCAGACTTTTTTGACTCCAAAGCAAATTTTCTTACATTGAGGCGCGGATGATTCTGGACTTCGTCCCCGCTGGACTCCGATGACATATAGCGCTTGTCCAGGATCTCCGCAACTCTCTTTAGGATTTCTCCGACCAGCTGGTCGTTGACGTCTTGCACTTGTCGAGGGCTCTTGACCTCCGGTTCACTTACTGGAAAAGAAAAGAAAAAAGTCCCTTATAATATCGTACCATAATAATAATGATAATAATCCTGTAATGAACTGTAAAAATACTGTACTTACTTTAAGAGTTGTCTCTGCTGTGCTTTGCAGCTTTTTCTAGAGGAGGCTGATATCCTCCTTCAGCTTTTTGCCCTTCTCCATAAGTTACTTTTTCTTCTCCTGGAGGGAATCTACCTCCCTCTTCAGAGCTTCTCCAGGGTAGAAGTCCTGTATACTGCATCCTAATGAGCATCCCTGAAAATTCATAAATCCAGATCATTCTATAAGTAAGATTTAGTTTCACAAGTTTAATGTGCAAGATTAGTGACCATACTGCACTGGAGCGTCTTCATTGTTGTCATCACTAGTACCATCATGTAACACAATTTGGTGCACTTTGTGATACTAAGTTTGATATCATGAAGCTGGCCATTTCTTACCATAGCCCTAGTTCTGACTGATGTTATCACGATAATGACAAACTTCTTGTTTTGTAGCTTTGGTGCTTCGTACACGGCAGTGGCCAACCGTTCATTGAGTGCCAAGATTCTTCTCTCCAGAACCTGCTTTTCCTCTTATGGTTCTCCCACTCCTCTCTTTTTGGCAGTTTGTCCTTTTCCTGATCCTAGAAAATGAAATACTTCAGCCTGAGGAGATTGTTTGTAGATGAGGAAAAACTAAAGCAGAAATAAATCTCCACAATCATTTTTCTATCTAGAGCCCATATACCTTCCCCAAAGCAAGCAAGTACATGCTGGTGGACTTGGGACCTCCGAAAGTACGAAATGGAACGAAATGGAACGAAATGGAACGAAATGGAACGAAATGGAACGAACTAAAACAACATATGTTACATTATGAAATGAAATACCAGCAGATAGCGACATATAAGGAGTAGACCGGAACAGGAAGAATTTTAAATACAGAGGTGAGTGGTAAATACATAATATAACGTGTTTTATTTCTTGAAACTATGTGATGATATCAAATACAACGTTTTTGTCGCGTTTGTGTGGCTAGATTCTTCCTTGAAAATAGAGGCGCCGCCTGCAAAGAGATCCGCCGCTCTTCCTTGTGTACCAACGATCTGCAAATGAACTGCTGCAAATAGCATGGGAAAACAAGCAAACAGAACTGAGTATCGAAGTTAGGCCTAGATTATACAGTTGGTGGTAATATTGCATCTCATAATTCACCAAGAAGGCATGAGGCAAGCGTTGTTTTATTATTCATACAGCGTGTTTGCGTGTTGCGGGACAGAACTCTTCTCTCCCAAATCAAGGTCCTATTTTAACCTCCTTGCCCAAATGGAGCCCCGAATACAAATGAACCGCCATTGTTGCCAGCGCGACGGGACTGTGGGCGTGCTACCAACAGGTTGAATCAAACTCCGACTTTCCAGTTATTTACATACGGTTTTAGTCAATAACTAGTATATTTACCCTTGTCTATTGAAACAAGAAGATTTAATGCAATTCCTGAGGATGATAGAATTTGTCTACTGTGTAATCTACATGAAATTGAAAATGAGGTCCATTTCCTATTTTATTGCACTTTTTACGACAGTTTACGCCAAACACTGTTCAACAAAATGTACAACAAGAGACCTGATATCATTTGGGAAAGAGATGAAACAAAACTTAACTGGTTATTCACGGAGGGGGTATTTGAAATTGCTTCATACATTCAAAATGCTTGGAGGGAACGTAAGCACTAAATCTACTCATAACACGACAGCAACAACAACAAAAAAATACTTCAATGGAATGATTTGATCCTAATTGGCATCTAGTTTTGGCTTTGTTTGGTTTTGTCTCTACCCTGTCATGTTCTGTTTTGACAGTTATATATTGAGTTGATATACGTGTGTTACCTTCAATAACTTTTGATTTGAATTTAATTTATGTTCAATTTACCACTTGCTTCCTTGAATTGATTTAAATCATTGTACCAGGTGTGTCCCTTTTTGTGTTGCCTCTATATTATATGCTCATATTATTTTGTGTCACTCATTACTGCTTTTTTATGATTTATTTCTAATTATCATTATTTACTACTGTACCTCTTCCATTACTCAAGTTTATGTATTCTTATGTATGGTGTCTTATAAGCCCGTATTGGCTTGGTGACTTTTGTCGCAGGACACGGAAATAAAACATTCATTCATTCATTCATTCATTCAGTAAGTAGCATATGCATATCTCCACAACAGCGATTTTTATATAACCAATTCTTCGGCTCAAAGTCAGACCGCTGTCGGGGAATGGACCCCTCCGTTAATGATATGCAAATGAAGCTCTGCGCTGCGTCACCAATTTCACACATTTCACACTCCATTCAAACACGGACGTGGAGTCCCCTGGAGACATTTTTGCTTCGTTGTTCCCGACAAAACAAAGGGAGGGTGTGAACGAGGAGGACATGTATTTCACGGTTCACACAACACGCAAACACGCTAGCTGTATGAATAATAAGATTACGCTTGCCTCATGCCCTCTTGGAGATGCAATGTTACCACCAACTTCTGTATAATCAAGGAGGTATAATCTGGTCCTAACTTCGATACTTAGTTCCGTTTGCTTGTTTTCCCCGCTATTTGCAGCAGTTCATTTGCAGATCGTTGGTACACAAGGAAGAGCGGCGGATCTCTTTGCATGCGGCGCGTCCATTTTCAAGGAAGAATCTAGTCACACAAACGCGACAAAAATGTTGTATTTAATATTATCACATAGATTCAAGAAATAAAACACGTAATACTATGTATTTACCACTCACTTCTGTATTTAAAATGCTTCCTGTTCCGGTCTACTCCTTATATGTCGCAATCTAGTGGTATTTCACATCATAATGTTACATATGTTGTTTTAGTTCATTCCATTTCGTTCCATTTCGTTCCATTTCGTTCCATTTCGCACTTTCGGGGGACCGGTGGACTTTGTTGTTGTGGTCAGTCCACGCCACTCACTAAGATCAGTTGTCAGTTTGTAGCACATTTTCTCCGTCAGCCCAGACATATCATGAAATATGGTCTTGGTGACGTTGGCTTTGCTGGGTTGGCAACCAGCCTCCCGCCGGTCCATGATGCCATGTGCCTTACGGTAACATCTTTTGCTCATTGATGCCACAAACATTTGGTATTTGAATCTGTTGAGCTGGTCCACCTGATGAACTATAAAACATGTGGAATCAGTGTTAATGTTATCATTATTCATGTACTTGATAGAGTATCATTTCAACAAGTCCATAACCTTAAAAACAATGGTGTTGATTAAGAAGTAAATACCTTTCGTCGGCAACGTCAAAATATCAGTGCAACCAGTAAAAGGCTTTTAGAGCAGATTTAAAGTGACCAAAAACAAGTACATTTTATAGATGACTTTGGCCCGTGCAAAGAAAAATGTTTTTTTTTCCTTTGAAAGCATTGATTCGTTACGAGGTTTGCTGCTTATCAGTGACAAAGGCTGTCATTAGGTACCAACCTCAAGTATTGTTGTTAAATGTCAAATTGTCACTTATTGTACCTTGATTGAAAATATGACAAGTTCGTGTCATAGTGTAACTTTTACCTTATGTGGCCTTATTGATATGAATACAAAGTCGACCTCATTACACGTACAGTATACAATTTGAACTAGAGACGACAAAGAAATTAATGTGCATCTAAAAGCCTCCTCCAATGTACATGTAGATACCTATCTTGTTTGTTATGATAAGCTTTGTTGCCAAAGTTTAGTCAATTTTATAACAAGCAAAATAATAAACAAAGTAGTGGAAACTATAATAGTCTTTAAATAAGTTTAAGGTGTGTTCTTATGAAATCAAGGAGGTTTGATTTAATCTCCCTTGGTTATATTAAATGGACTATCTATAATTCACCTTTACACCTCTTTGCATTCCTGTCCAGCACCCGATTGGGCCTCATGCCATCCTCATCTTCGATGTCAATGATATGAAGAAGATTGGTCCTCATTATGTTGACCTGCTGCCTGAACCCCAGCTGAGGCGCGTGCTGTTGCTTCCTTTTCGTAATGGCAACTTTTGGGGGCTGTGGAAATGGAAGGCAAAGTTGGCTGAGATGGAACAATCCATGGCTGTGGACCTGAAGTTTGTTGAGATGGATCAATCCATGGATGTGTACCTAAACTAAGTTGCGATGGAGCAAGACTTGGCTGGGATGATAATGGAGATGGATTGGGACGAAAACTTGACTGAGATGGGTAGTCTGGAAAACAGCAGATACGGCAAAACCCCTTTGTACTTTGACTCATTGGATTCAGAACAGCATTGGGGAATGAGGTGCTTCCTAATTTCATGAACTGACAGGTTTAAGTCTTGGTCCAGGACAGGGCGAATTCTGTTAAGCAGACAGCGATTGTAAATCTTAGATGTAATTTGTGACAAAGAAATTCCTCTATAATTGTCTGGGTGACGCAAGTCCCTTTTTTTAGGGATGGGGACAATTCCAGACACGCCCCATTGTTTTGGGCGATTACCGTTAAATGTTGTATTACAAAAATGCAAAAGGGCTTTAGTCATATTTGGCATCTTCCAAAACTCAGGTGGGAGGCCATCCATGCCGGGAGGTTTTCCATCTTTTAGTTGCATGGTTGCCGTGGTAACCTCGTCCTGAGAGTACTCACCACTCTTGATCTCAATGAAAACCTCAAATACCTTATGAATTGGTTCGCTGTCTGGTGCAGAATCAATATTTACATTAAGAAGGTTTTCAAATTGGTTCTCCCAGATTTAAAGACGATCTTCTTCTATGTACACAACATTTCTTGATTTTTTTCCTGAAAGAGACTTAACGAGATCCCATACGTTTTGGATGTTAGATACTGAAGCTGGATGTTCAAAGGTACGTAGTGTCTTATTGATACGATTGGAGGAAACGTTCCTTGCCAATCATCCAAGAAACCCCAATGCTCCACTTCCTTCCTCAGGTCTCCCCGGATATAAATCATCTGACCCGTCCGAATCGCCTGAGCAATAGCCAGATTACATCCCCTCGTAAACAACATAGCCCCAGGCACCGCTACCGCAAACGAGACTATCTTAAAGCTTTAAAGTTTCGTACACGACATCGTAATGCTGTCCCTGCCAAACCCCTTTGTAAGGTACGATAAAGCCTATAGGACGGCGGTCACCCCTCGGCTACACAACTCCCTCGGCTACATAACTCCCTTGTGTGTGCCCCCCCTCCCCAAGACATATGCCACCGTTCAAGGAAGTCTGCGAAGGAGGCTATTTCCATCCAAACATTTCAAACTTTCTTTACATTTCCTCTTTCTGTGTCCAAAAATACACATTTCAGACCTTTTTGACATTTCCCCTTTAAGATACAGTAATTCAGGCACCATACAAATATTTTTGTTCTTTTTCACATTTCCTCTTTCCTTATTGCTATACGTTTTGTTTCTAAACATTTAAAACTTTCTTCACATTTCCTCTCTCTGCCTTGTTATTCACTTACAAAATACACATTTCAGACCTTTACATTTCCCCTATCAGATACAGCGATTCAAGCACAATACAAATATTCTAGTCCTTTTTTTTTACATTTCACGTTTCCGCATTGCTATACATTTACTAAACACTTCAAACTTTTTTCACATTTCCTTTACTTCTGCATTGACACAGGCCCACAACCAAAACACGTCAAACTTTTTTTTCACATTTCCTTTTTGTGCAATGTCACAATGTAAATTAAAATTTCTATCCCTATCTCTACCTCTATACTGTCGCCTACGCACAGGGCACCGGGCTATCAGGTGATCACTACTTCCGCTGGCGTAGCACCTCCTAACGTTATTATTATTGTTAAACATTCGTGGCTCATAGGACTGATGATAAGGGTGAGAAATCCTTGCCGCCTGTTGTACAGTCACCAGGCCACTTTGACGCTGCTGACTATGCTGGCTCGTGCCCAAAATACCTGTTACTTTTTTAGTAACTTTTCTTGTGGAGTCAGTGGAATAAACCTCACGGATAGCGATTTTCAAGTTAGGATCATGGCGGTATAAACGCAGGACTTCGGCCGCAGCCTGGTAGTCTTCCGAATTTCTATGGCCCATACGCTTCGCTGACGCCACAAGGTCTTCTACGGAGTAGCAGGGCAGGGCAGGGCAGGGCAGGGCAGAAGCCGTGTCAGGGTCGGCGCCTGATGACCCAAATTAGTACCTGATGACCCAAATTAGTGCCTGGTGACCCAAATCAATGCCGAAAGATCGAAATCAGTGCTTGATGACCCACGTTTTGTAACGTATGAGAGAGATGGGTGGGCGCACGCATGGAATCCTTCCTCCTGGCGGATTTTCGGCTTTCTTGCTTTCTTCAAAAAATATTTCTTTTTTGCTAGCTTTATTTCTTTCTCCGTTTTAAATCTCCTAAACCGTCTTCCACTTTTAGTGGACCTTCAGGTTGGTGTGGCAACTTCCAGCGCACATGAAAAGTCCGCTTTAGCGACCGACCTAGCGGGGGAAGTCCCAGCCGCGCCCGCCCTGTGCGGCCAGCTGATGCCCTGCATGGTGTTCGGGAACCGGTGCGCTCGACTTCTATCATTGTCGGCCTGGAGCGGGATGTTCTATTCGCATCGACGCGCTTTTGCGCCTAGACTAAGGTCTTCAAGGACGTCAATCACGGAAAGGGAAGGATTAGAAAGCAGACAGGAGCTCAGGTTTCCGTGCGTGCGCCCCCCCCCCCAAAAAAAAAACACAAACAAATCTTTAATACGCTGCTACTATGTGGCTCACCAGATGCTTTGTTGGGCGTGTGGTGTGTGTTATAATCCGGTCTAGCCCAGAATATACACGCCTAGACCAACTTATACCCCGGGGGTATAATCTGGGCTAGCCCGGTTTTGCGCTTGGCACGGCTTTGAAAGCTGCCAGAGGCCCACTTGCCTGCCATTGATGGGCAGTGTAGTAAACAGCGCCCATTGGTCAACCAGAATGATGAGATTAGCAGGGGTGAAGCCGTGTCAAGGTCGGCGTGCCTGATGACCCAACTCAGCGAGCCTGATGACCCAGGTAGTATCAACATATATGGCGGAGACTGGTGCGCGCACGCATAGAAAGCCTCCCCTTGCCTACTTCTTTCTCCTTTTCTTTCCGTGTTTAAAGTCGTTTCTAGTCAAGCGGACCTTCAGAACCGGTGTGGCAACGGTCGACGAACTTGAAAAGTCCGCTTCAATGATTGGGAAAAGTAGAAGCCGCCCGTCGTGTGAGGCCTGATGGCGTTCGGGAACCTGTGCGCCCGCCTCTCTGCGACACGCCCGGTTCCCGAACGCCATTGACGGACAGGAGCCGGCTGTGCAGTGCTCTGCCATAGTTCGTTTCGGTGTCAAATCACGGAAAGGAACGGACGAACAGCCGACAGGAGTGCAGGATTCCGTGCGTGAACCCATTGCCCTCTGCTACGCTACTACTGCGTGTGTCATCAGGCGCTTTCCTGTGCCCACGTGATGTGCGTGCAAGTCCGACTGGATTTGGACGCGGCTGGCCCGGTTTTGCGCTTGGCACGGCTTTGAAAGCAGCCAGGTGCCCACGTGCCTGCCACTGATGGGTAGTGTAGTAAACAGCGCCCATTGGTCGGCCAGAATAATAAGATTAGCAGGGGTGAAGCCGTGTCAGGGTCGGCGCGACTGATGACCCAACTCAGCGAGCCTGATGACCCACGTAGTATCTATCAACATATATGACGGAGACTGGTGCGCGCACGCATGGAAAGTCTCCTCTTGCCTGCTGCCTTCATTTTTTTATTTCCGTGTTTAAAGCCGCTCTAACCTTTTTCTAGTCGAGCGGACCTTCAGACCGGTTTGGCAACGGTCGACGAACTTGAAAAGACCGCTTCAATGATCGGGAAAAGTAGAAGCCGCCCGTCGTGTGCGGCCTGATGGCGTTCGGGAACCGATGCGCCCGCCTCTCTGCGACACGCCCGGTTCCCGAACGCCATTGACGGACAGAAGCCGGCTGTGCAGTGCTCCGCCAAATTTTTTTTATTTTGTGTCAAATCACGGAAAGGAATCGGACGAACAGCCTACAGGAGTGCAGGATTCAGTGAATGAACCCATTGACCTCTGCTACGCTACTACTGCGTGTATCATAAGGCGCTTTCCTGGGCCCACGTGATGTGTGTGCAAGTCCGACCAGATTTGGACGCGGCTGGCACGGTTCTGCGATTTGCACGGCTTTGAAAGCAGCCAGGGGCCCACGTACCTGCTATTCATGGGCAGTGTAGTAAACATTTATGTTATGTATATGCTAGGCATAGGTCGACCACGTTTCACTCCCATAGAGAAGTGTGCTGAGAACGCATGCGTTGTACACGGCCATCTTTGTCTTGACAGAGAGTTTGGGGTTCTCCCACACTCGAGTGGTAAGACGGGCGAGTGTAGTTGCTGCCTTTCCAATCCTCTTGTCGATCTCCTTGTCCAAGGAAAGATTGTTGCTTGCCGTGGATCCGAGGTATGTGAAGTGGTTCACAGCCTTCAGTTCATAGTCACCGATGGTGATGGCCGGGGGTGCTTCTACATCCTGGCCCAGCACTTCTGTCTTCTTAAGGCTGATGATCAGACCAAAGTCATTGCATGCCCTGGAGAAGCGATCCATCAAAGACTGGAGTCCCTGCTCTGTGTGAGCTGCAAGTCCGGCGTCATCAGCGAACAGTAGATCTCTGATCAGGGCTTCCCTTACCTTTGTTTTGGCCTTGAGGCGGTTGAGGTTGAAGAGTCTGCCGTCGGATCTTGTGCGGAGGTTAATTCCTTCAGTTGCTGTTCCAAAGGCTTGCTTCAGGAGCAGGGCAAAGAAGATCCCGAACAGCGTGGGGGCCAGAACGCAACCTTGTTTTACACCGGTGTACACAAGGAAGAGCGGCGGATCTCTTTGCATGCGGCGCGTCCATTTTCAAGGAAGAATCTAGTCACACAAACGCGACAAAAATGTTGTATTTAATATTATCACATAGATTCAAGAAATAAAACACGTAATACTATGTATTTACCACTCACTTCTGTATTTAAAATGCTTCCTGTTCCGGTCTACTCCTTATATGTCGCAATCTAGTGGTATTTCACATCATAATGTTACATATGTTGTTTTAGTTCATTCCATTTCGTTCCATTTCGTTCCATTTCGTTCCATTTCGTTCCATTTCGCACTTTCGGGGGACCGGTGGACTTTGTTGTTGTGGTCAGTCCACGCCACTCACTAAGATCAGTTGTCAGTTTGTAGCACATTTTCTCCGTCAGCCCAGACATATCATGAAATATGGTCTTGGTGACGTTGGCTTTGCTGGGTTGGCAACCAGCCTCCCGCCGGTCCATGATGCCATGTGCCTTACGGTAACATCTTTTGCTCATTGATGCCACAAACATTTGGTATTTGAATCTGTTGAGCTGGTCCACCTGATGAACTATAAAACATGTGGAATCAGTGTTAATGTTATCATTTTTCATGTACTTGATAGAGTATCATTTCAACAAGTCCATAACCTTAAAAACAATGGTGTTGATTAAGAAGTAAATACCTTTCGTCGGCAACGTCAAAATATCAGTGCAACCAGTAAAAGGCTTTTAGAGCAGATTTAAAGTGACCAAAAACAAGTACATTTTATAGATGACTTTGGCCCGTGCAAAGAAAAATGTTTTTTTTCCTTTGAAAGCATTGATTCGTTACGAGGTTTGCTGCTTATCAGTGACAAAGGCTGTCATTAGGTACCAACCTCAAGTATTGTTGTTAAATGTCAAATTGTCACTTATTGTACCTTGATTGAAAATATGACAAGTTCGTGTCATAGTGTAACTTTTACCTTATGTGGCCTTATTGATATGAATACAAAGTCGACCTCATTACACGTACAGTATACAATTTGAACTAGAGACGACAAAGAAATTAATGTGCATCTAAAAGCCTCCTCCAATGTACATGTAGATACCTATCTTGTTTGTTATGATAAGCTTTGTTGCCAAAGTTTAGTCAATTTTATAACAAGCAAAATAATAAACAAAGTAGTGGAAACTATAATAGTCTTTAAATAAGTTTAAGGTGTGTTCTTATGAAATCAAGGAGGTTTGATTTAATCTCCCTTGGTTATATTAAATGGACTATCTATAATTCACCTTTACACCTCTTTGCATTCCTGTCCAGCACCCGATTGGGCCTCATGCCATCCTCATCTTCGATGTCAATGATATGAAGAAGATTGTTCCTCATTATGTTGACCTGCTGCCTGAACCCCAGCTGAGGCGCGTGCTGTTGCTTCCTTTTCGTAATGGCAACTTTTGGGGGCTGTGGAAATGGAAGGCAAAGTTGGCTGAGATGGAACAATCCATGGCTGTGGACCTGAAGTTTGTTGAGATGGATCAATCCATGGATGTGTACCTAAACTAAGTTGCGATGGAGCAAGACTTGGCTGGGATGATAATGGAGATGGATTGGGACGAAAACTTGACTGAGATGGGTAGTCTGGAAAACAGCAGATACGGCAAAACCCCTTTGTACTTTGACTCATTGGATTCAGAACAGCATTGGGGAATGAGGTGCTTCCTAATTTCATGAACTGACAGGTTTAAGTCTTGGTCCAGGACAGGGCGAATTCTGTTAAGCAGACAGCGATTGTAAATCTTAGATGTAATTTGTGACAAAGAAATTCCTCTATAATTGTCTGGGTGACGCAAGTCCCTTTTTTTAGGGATGGGGACAATTCCAGACACGCCCCATTGTTTTGGGCGATTACCGTTAAATGTTGTATTACAAAAATGCAAAAGGGCTTTAGTCATATTTGGCATCTTCCAAAACTCAGGTGGGAGGCCATCCATGCCGGGAGGTTTTCCATCTTTTAGTTGCATGGTTGCCGTGGTAACCTCGTCCTGAGAGTACTCACCACTCTTGATCTCAGTGAAAACCTCAAATACCTTATGAATTGGTTCGCTGTCTGGTGCAGAATCAATATTTACATTAAGAAGGTTTTCAAATTGGTTCTCCCAGATTTAAAGACGATCTTCTTCTATGTACACAACATTTCTTGATTTTTTTCCTGAAAGAGACTTAACGAGATCCCATACGTTTTGGATGTTAGATACTGAAGCTGGATGTTCAAAGGTACGTAGTGTCTTATTGATACGATTGGAGGAAACGTTCCTTGCCAATCATCCAAGAAACCCCAATGCTCCACTTCCTTCCTCAGGTCTCCCCGGATATAAATCATCTGACCCGTCCGAATCGCCTGAGCAATAGCCAGATTACATCCCCTCGTAAACAACATAGCCCCAGGCACCGCTACCGCAAACGAGACTATCTTAAAGCTTTAAAGTTTCGTACACGACATCGTAATGCTGTCCCTGCCAAACCCCTTTGTAAGGTACGATAAAGCCTATAGGACGGCGGTCACCCCTCGGCTACACAACTCCCTCGGCTACATAACTCCCTTGTGTGTGCCCCCCCTCCCCAAGACATATGCCACCGTTCAAGGAAGTCTGCGAAGGAGGCTATTTCCATCCAAACATTTCAAACTTTCTTTACATTTCCTCTTTCTGTGTCCAAAAATACACATTTCAGACCTTTTTGACATTTCCCCTTTAAGATACAGTAATTCAGGCACCATACAAATATTTTTGTTCTTTTTCACATTTCCTCTTTCCTTATTGCTATACGTTTTGTTTCTAAACATTTAAAACTTTCTTCACATTTCCTCTCTCTGCCTTGTTATTCACTTACAAAATACACATTTCAGACCTTTACATTTCCCCTATCAGATACAGCGATTCAAGCACAATACAAATATTCTAGTCCTTTTTTTTTACATTTCACGTTTCCGCATTGCTATACATTTACTAAACACTTCAAACTTTTTTCACATTTCCTTTACTTCTGCATTGACACAGGCCCACAACCAAAACACGTCAAACTTTTTTTTCACATTTCCTTTTTGTGCAATGTCACAATGTAAATTAAAATTTCTATCCCTATCTCTACCTCTATACTGTCGCCTACGCACAGGGCACCGGGCTATCAGGTGATCACTACTTCCGCTGGCGTAGCACCTCCTAACGTTATTATTATTGTTAAACATTCGTGGCTCATAGGACTGATGATAAGGGTGAGAAATCCTTGCCGCCTGTTGTACAGTCACCAGGCCACTTTGACGCTGCTGACTATGCTGGCTCGTGCCCAAAATACCTGTTACTTTTTTAGTAACTTTTCTTGTGGAGTCAGTGGAATAAACCTCACGGATAGCGATTTTCAAGTTAGGATCATGGCGGTATAAACGCAGGACTTCGGCCGCAGCCTGGTAGTCTTCCGAATTTCTATGGCCCATACGCTTCGCTGACGCCACAAGGTCTTCTACGGAGTAGCAGGGCAGGGCAGGGCAGGGCAGGGCAGAAGCCGTGTCAGGGTCGGCGCCTGATGACCCAAATTAGTACCTGATGACCCAAATTAGTGCCTGGTGACCCAAATCAATGCCGAAAGATCGAAATCAGTGCTTGATGACCCACGTTTTGTAACGTATGAGAGAGATGGGTGGGCGCACGCATGGAATCCTTCCTCCTGGCGGATTTTCGGCTTTCTTGCTTTCTTCAAAAAATATTTCTTTTTTGCTAGCTTTATTTCTTTCTCCGTTTTAAATCTCCTAAACCGTCTTCCACTTTTAGTGGACCTTCAGGTTGGTGTGGCAACTTCCAGCGCACATGAAAAGTCCGCTTTAGCGACCGACCTAGCGGGGGAAGTCCCAGCCGCGCCCGCCCTGTGCGGCCAGCTGATGCCCTGCATGGTGTTCGGGAACCGGTGCGCTCGACTTCTATCATTGTCGGCCTGGAGCGGGATGTTCTATTCGCATCGACGCGCTTTTGCGCCTAGACTAAGGTCTTCAAGGACGTCAATCACGGAAAGGGAAGGATTAGAAAGCAGACAGGAGCTCAGGTTTCCGTGCGTGCGCCCCCCCCCCCCAAAAAAAAAACACAAACAAATCTTTAATACGCTGCTACTATGTGGCTCACCAGATGCTTTGTTGGGCGTGTGGTGTGTGTTATAATCCGGTCTAGCCCAGAATATACACGCCTAGACCAACTTATACCCCGGGGGTATAATCTGGGCTAGCCCGGTTTTGCGCTTGGCACGGCTTTGAAAGCTGCCAGAGGCCCACTTGCCTGCCATTGATGGGCAGTGTAGTAAACAGCGCCCATTGGTCAACCAGAATGATGAGATTAGCAGGGGTGAAGCCGTGTCAAGGTCGGCGTGCCTGATGACCCAACTCAGCGAGCCTGATGACCCAGGTAGTATCAACATATATGGCGGAGACTGGTGCGCGCACGCATAGAAAGCCTCCCCTTGCCTACTTCTTTCTCCTTTTCTTTCCGTGTTTAAAGTCGTTTCTAGTCAAGCGGACCTTCAGAACCGGTGTGGCAACGGTCGACGAACTTGAAAAGTCCGCTTCAATGATTGGGAAAAGTAGAAGCCGCCCGTCGTGTGAGGCCTGATGGCGTTCGGGAACCTGTGCGCCCGCCTCTCTGCGACACGCCCGGTTCCCGAACGCCATTGACGGACAGGAGCCGGCTGTGCAGTGCTCTGCCATAGTTCGTTTCGGTGTCAAATCACGGAAAGGAACGGACGAACAGCCGACAGGAGTGCAGGATTCCGTGCGTGAACCCATTGCCCTCTGCTACGCTACTACTGCGTGTGTCATCAGGCGCTTTCCTGTGCCCACGTGATGTGCGTGCAAGTCCGACTGGATTTGGACGCGGCTGGCCCGGTTTTGCGCTTGGCACGGCTTTGAAAGCAGCCAGGTGCCCACGTGCCTGCCACTGATGGGTAGTGTAGTAAACAGCGCCCATTGGTCGGCCAGAATAATAAGATTAGCAGGGGTGAAGCCGTGTCAGGGTCGGCGCGACTGATGACCCAACTCAGCGAGCCTGATGACCCACGTAGTATCTATCAACATATATGACGGAGACTGGTGCGCGCACGCATGGAAAGTCTCCTCTTGCCTGCTGCCTTCATTTTTTTATTTCCGTGTTTAAAGCCGCTCTAACCTTTTTCTAGTCGAGCGGACCTTCAGACCGGTTTGGCAACGGTCGACGAACTTGAAAAGACCGCTTCAATGATCGGGAAAAGTAGAAGCCGCCCGTCGTGTGCGGCCTGATGGCGTTCGGGAACCGATGCGCCCGCCTCTCTGCGACACGCCCGGTTCCCGAACGCCATTGACGGACAGAAGCCGGCTGTGCAGTGCTCCGCCAAATTTTTTTTATTTTGTGTCAAATCACGGAAAGGAATCGGACGAACAGCCTACAGGAGTGCAGGATTCAGTGAATGAACCCATTGACCTCTGCTACGCTACTACTGCGTGTATCATAAGGCGCTTTCCTGGGCCCACGTGATGTGTGTGCAAGTCCGACCAGATTTGGACGCGGCTGGCACGGTTCTGCGATTTGCACGGCTTTGAAAGCAGCCAGGGGCCCACGTACCTGCTATTCATGGGCAGTGTAGTAAACATTTATGTTATGTATATGCTAGGCATAGGTCGACCACGTTTCACTCCCATAGAGAAGTGTGCTGAGAACGCATGCGTTGTACACGGCCATCTTTGTCTTGACAGAGAGTTTGGGGTTCTCCCACACTCGAGTGGTAAGACGGGCGAGTGTAGTTGCTGCCTTTCCAATCCTCTTGTCGATCTCCTTGTCCAAGGAAAGATTGTTGCTTGCCGTGGATCCGAGGTATGTGAAGTGGTTCACAGCCTTCAGTTCATAGTCACCGATGGTGATGGCCGGGGGTGCTTCTACATCCTGGCCCAGCACTTCTGTCTTCTTAAGGCTGATGATCAGACCAAAGTCATTGCATGCCCTGGAGAAGCGATCCATCAAAGACTGGAGTCCCTGCTCTGTGTGAGCTGCAAGTCCGGCGTCATCAGCGAACAGTAGATCTCTGATCAGGGCTTCCCTTACCTTTGTTTTGGCCTTGAGGCGGTTGAGGTTGAAGAGTCTGCCGTCGGATCTTGTGCGGAGGTTAATTCCTTCAGTTGCTGTTCCAAAGGCTTGCTTCAGGAGCAGGGCAAAGAAGATCCCGAACAGCGTGGGGGCCAGAACGCAACCTTGTTTTACACCGGTGTACACAAGGAAGAGCGGCGGATCTCTTTGCATGCGGCGCGTCCATTTTCAAGGAAGAATCTAGTCACACAAACGCGACAAAAATGTTGTATTTAATATTATCACATAGATTCAAGAAATAAAACACGTAATACTATGTATTTACCACTCACTTCTGTATTTAAAATGCTTCCTGTTCCGGTCTACTCCTTATATGTCGCAATCTAGTGGTATTTCACATCATAATGTTACATATGTTGTTTTAGTTCATTCCATTTCGTTCCATTTCGTTCCATTTCGTTCCATTTCGTTCCATTTCGCACTTTCGGGGGACCGGTGGACTTTGTTGTTGTGGTCAGTCCACGCCACTCACTAAGATCAGTTGTCAGTTTGTAGCACATTTTCTCCGTCAGCCCAGACATATCATGAAATATGGTCTTGGTGACGTTGGCTTTGCTGGGTTGGCAACCAGCCTCCCGCCGGTCCATGATGCCATGTGCCTTACGGTAACATCTTTTGCTCATTGATGCCACAAACATTTGGTATTTGAATCTGTTGAGCTGGTCCACCTGATGAACTATAAAACATGTGGAATCAGTGTTAATGTTATCATTTTTCATGTACTTGATAGAGTATCATTTCAACAAGTCCATAACCTTAAAAACAATGGTGTTGATTAAGAAGTAAATACCTTTCGTCGGCAACGTCAAAATATCAGTGCAACCAGTAAAAGGCTTTTAGAGCAGATTTAAAGTGACCAAAAACAAGTACATTTTATAGATGACTTTGGCCCGTGCAAAGAAAAATGTTTTTTTTCCTTTGAAAGCATTGATTCGTTACGAGGTTTGCTGCTTATCAGTGACAAAGGCTGTCATTAGGTACCAACCTCAAGTATTTTTGTTAAATGTCAAATTGTCACTTATTGTACCTTGATTGAAAATATGACAAGTTCGTGTCATAGTGTAACTTTTACCTTATGTGGCCTTATTGATATGAATACAAAGTCGACCTCATTACACGTACAGTATACAATTTGAACTAGAGACGACAAAGAAATTAATGTGCATCTAAAAGCCTCCTCCAATGTACATGTAGATACCTATCTTGTTTGTTATGATAAGCTTTGTTGCCAAAGTTTAGTCAATTTTATAACAAGCAAAATAATAAACAAAGTAGTGGAAACTATAATAGTCTTTAAATAAGTTTAAGGTGTGTTCTTATGAAATCAAGGAGGTTTGATTTAATCTCCCTTGGTTATATTAAATGGACTATCTATAATTCACCTTTACACCTCTTTGCATTCCTGTCCAGCACCCGATTGGGCCTCATGCCATCCTCATCTTCGATGTCAATGATATTAAGAAGAATGTTCCTCATTATGTTGACCTGCTGCCTGAACCCCAGCTGAGGCGCGTGCTGTTGCTTCCTTTTCGTAATGGCAACTTTTGGGGGCTGTGGGAATGGAAGGCAAAGTTGGCTGAGATGGAGCAATCCATGGCTGTGGACCTGAAGTTTGTTGAGATGGATCAATCCATGGATGTGTACCTAAACTTAGTTGCGATGGAGCAAGACTTGGCTGGGATGATGATGGAGATGGATTGGGACGAAAACTTGACTGAGATGGGTAGTCTGGAAAACAGCAGATACGGCAAAACCCCTTTGTACTTTGACTCATTGGATTCAGAACAGCATTGGGGAATGAGGTGCTTCCTAATTTCATGAACTGACAGGTTTAAGTCTTGGTCCAGGACAGGGCGAATTCTGTTAAGCAGACAGCGATTGTAAATCTTAGATGTAATTTGTGACAAAGAAATTCCTCTATAATTGTCTGGGTGACGCAAGTCCCTTTTTTTAGGGATGGGGACAATTCCAGACACGCCCCATTGTTTTGGGCGATTACCGTTAAATGTTGTATTACAAAAATGCAAAAGGGCTTTAGTCATATTTGGCATCTTCCAAAACTCAGGTGGGAGGCCATCCATGCCGGGAGCTTTTCCATCTTTTAGTTGCATGGTTGCCGTGGTAACCTCGTCCTGAGAGTACTCACCACTCTTGATCTCAGTGAAAACCTCAAATACCTTATGAATTGGTTCGCTGTCTGGTGCAGAATCAATATTTACATTAAGAAGGTTTTCAAATTGGTTCTCCCAGATTTTAAGTCGATCTTCTTCTATGTACACAACATTTCTTGATTTTTTTCCTGAAAGAGACTTAACGAGATCCCATACGTTTTGGATGTTAGATACTGAAGCTGGATGTTCAAAGGTACGTAGTGTCTTATTGATACGATTGGAGGAAACGTTCCTTGCCAATCATCCAAGAAACCCCAATGCTCCACTTCCTTCCTCAGGTCTCCCCGGATATAAATCATCTGACCCGTCCGAATCGCCTGAGCAATAGCCAGATTACATCCCCTCGTAAACAACATAGCCCCAGGCACCGCTACCGCAAACGAGACTATCTTAAAGCTTTAAAGTTTCGTACACGACATCGTAATGCTGTCCCTGCCAAACCCCTTTGTAAGGTACGATAAAGTCTTCTACATTCATTTGACACCCTTGGTAATCCAATTTAACAACATGTCCTTGTCTGTGTGTTCCATTACCAGCTCCAATTCTTCGACATAGTTATGGATATGGCCTCTTATAAAATTATTAGGGTTTCTAAACTTAATCATGGCAGCATTGCCATGACTAACACCCTCTACGACGTCGCTGAAGGGCTGGCGGGCCGGTGTTGTCCCAAGGCTGACTGTTGCTAGTCACCCACGAGTACCTCTCCCGCCTAGCGCGAACTACTGCTTCTGGGTCGAAGAGTGGGTCACGTTCCCACTCTGGCACATCAAACAAACCCTTGGAGCGAGAGAACTGTAAAGAACCAATGAACCACTAGAAATACCTTTTACACTTTCAAATAATTTTTTAAAGTCAGCCCTGGAAAACAACAACCCAGAAATGTGGGGATAAGGGAACAGGAAAGCCTCTGGTGCTTGACATGGCGCTACATTTTAACAAAGCCAAAAAGACCAAGAAAATAACGCTTATTCAAATGTACTAAAACACACATTAAAAGTCACAGTCCAACATATGCATCTAACACTCAAACTTTATTCGCAAATCCAGTCCGGTCCGTTACACACCGAAACATTCAAATCACGGTACAAGTGCCTTCACAAAAACAAACTTCTTCACATTTTCTCTTTCTGTGTTACTATTCAGGGACCATACAAATATTTCAGTTCTTCACATTTCATATTTCCGTGTTGCTATACGTTTCCATCCTAGCCTCCTTCGCAGACTTCCTAGAACGTCGGCATATGTCTTGGGGGGGGGGGGCATAAGAGAGTTGTGTAGCCGAGGGGCGGTCACCCCTCGGCTACACAACTCCCTCGGCTACATAACTCCCTTGTGTGTGCCCCCCCTCCCCAAGACATATGCCACCGTTCAAGGAAGTCTGTGAAGGAGGCTATTTCCATCCAAACATTTCAAACTTTCTTTACATTTCCTCTTTCTGTGTCCAAAAATACACATTTCAGACCTTTTTGACATTTCCCCTTTAAGATACAGTAATTCAGGCACCATACAAATATTTTTGTTCTTTTTCACATTTCCTCTTTACTTATTGCTATACGTTTTGTTTCTAAACATTTAAAACTTTCTTCACATTTCCTCTCTCTGCCTTGTTATTCACTTACAAAATACACATTTCAGACCTTTACATTTTCCCTATCAGATACAGCGATTCAAGCACAATACAAATATTCTAGTCCTTTTTTTTTACATTTCACGTTTCCGCATTGCTATACATTTACTAAACACTTCAAACTTTTTTCACATTTCCTTTACTTCTGCATTGACACAGGCCCACAACCAAAACACGTCAAACTTTTTTTCACATTTCCTTTTTGTGCAATGTCACTCACTCACAGAATACAAAATACACATTTCAGTCTTTTTTGACATTTTCAGACAAAGTATTAAAATTTCTATCCCTATCTCTACCTCTATACTGTCGCCTACGCACAGGGCACCGGGCTATCAGGTGATCACTACTTCCGCTGGCGTAGCACCTCCTAACGTTATTATCTCCATGAAAAATGGAGATATTGTTTTTGGCATGTCTGTGTGTGTGTGTGTGTGTGTTTGTGTTTGTGTTTCCGGACTCTTGTAGTCAGCATAACTCAAGAACCTCTTGATGGATTACAATGATATTTGGTATGTGGGCGGGTGTTGTGAAGCCGAAGGTCAGGGTCGATTTTGGGCCCCCTGGTATGTGACCTTGGTACTGCAGCAGAACTTCAATTTTTGCATCTTTTGTCCTGGACGTGCTGTGGTCTTGATTTTTGGGTGGGAGATAGCTTGTGATGTAATTAAGAAGTGGTGTAGGTTTGGGCCCCCTAGCAGCTTGCTCTGGAACTGCAGGGGCGTTATTGTGAAAATCTTCTAAGGAGTATAACTGAACAAAGGAACAACGGATTTCCATGATATTTAGTATGCAGGTAGCGTAGACAGAGATATACACAATGAAGTGCAAATTATGCTAATTGGGACTTAATTTGCATAGATAATGAGGGAAATCTATATTTGCTGTGTTTTCCATTATAAGACTCAAATACATGTAACATATGTACTGTATAGAAAGTGGAGCATCAACAGATACCAATTATGCAAATAAACTCCTGATTTGCATAATTAATGCAAAAACACCGAAATTCATCAAATTTGAAAATTATAGGAATGTCAATATTGCAACATGTTTAAGTAAGATAAAGGTGTTTATGATAAAGCATATATTATGTAAATGTGTAAGTCATTTGCATAAATAGACTTGTTCATGGAGATATGAGGTCGCGGAACTCTTGTTATTATTGTTAAACATTCGTGGCTCATAGGACTGATGATAAGGGTGAGAAATCCTTGCCGTCTGTTGTACAGTCACCAGGCCACTTTGACGCTGCTGACTATGCTGGCTCGTGCCCAAAATACCTGTTACTTTTTTAGTAACTTTTCTTGTGGAGTCAGTGGAATAAACCTCACGGATAGCGATTTTCAAGTTAGGATCATGGTGGTATAAACGCAGGACTTCGGCCGCAGCCTGGTAGTCTTCCGAATTTCTATGGCCCATACGCTTCGCTGACGCCACAAGGTCTTCTACGAGTTGCATGGCTGGCCCGGGATCAAACAACGAGTCAGGTCGTTGGACGATACTCCTTAAGTCGCGGAGCCTGTCCATTCTGGAACCCATCCACCGTAGCCTGTAACGTTCTCACCAGCTGGGAGAGTTCCTACATAAACAACATATAAGGTGTCTTCCATAAATAGGCTAACACTCCACGTGTCTTCGACCACATAGGCTATTACCCCCAACAGCGGTCTACTGCGCAATAACTCTCCCACCACACAGGTTATCACCACATAGGCTCTCTCCCCTCATGTTATCACTCCACTTGTTAACTCACACAGGTTAACCCCACACATGCTCACGGCCACACAAGCCCTCGGTCCCACAGGCTCTTGGTCACACAGGCCACATATCCCATATATTTTCATCCACATGTTAAGCATACACACCAATTCCACAATTTCATAACATGTTAACAAAATATCCCCCTATAACCCCCTCAACATGCAGGAGACAAAATTCAAAACACGAATTACCAGCAAAAATCACGCCAGAAACCCCCTCCACATTACGATTTCCCCCCATACCGCCCCACTCACCACCACCATAAATCTCTGAATGCACATAGAATACAAAGGCTAAAGGCCAAAGGTTAACAGACACCCACGCCACACTTTACAAACGAGAAAAACGACGCCATTATCAATTACAAACACGAAACGTTCCCATCCCGAATATTCAAGTTTTCAAGTGCCTGGTCAACATACTTGGACATTCCAATGTCATGTTTTAAACCAACAATCTCAATTCAGTAAGAGTATATTGACTACATGGGCTTGTTATGATAGGAACTAAAACTTTATAAGCAAAGACTTTGGAGGGGGGACATGGCTGGTAGAGCTGTTTTGTATCCCCCTCCATTCATCGTGATCAACTAAACAAAAAAGAAAGAAGGGGAATGGAATATTTCTAACCATGTTGTCCAGGCCAACTGTTTGAACAGCCTCCGTGTAACTTATCCTCCTGATACGTTGCCCGGTTTGGTTGCGCCGATCTTCCTTCATCCTCCTAATTAACTCAATGCCAGATACTCAATGTCATTGATTGATCTCCAGATACCAGTATATAACTTATACACAAACGCTACAGAACAAGGAGTTCATGGTGTAGCAGTGCACATAAAGGACCATCTGAACTCGGTCCCAGACATACCCGCAACAGCAATGGCAAACGAAAGAGTCACGGCGGAGGTCCAATTAGCAAAGCAAGACAAGCTGTTGATAATATTAGACAGTTTATTGCAAATTCCTGCCCGTAGGCTATTTGCAAGTACATGAACATGAACATGTATACGTAACACAGAGTGGACGGACAGATAATGATGAACAATGTAACATATGACTACTCTAGTCTTAACTACTGACACTAAGTTCTAGCTTATTGGGTTCGGCTTCTTTTTGCGAGACAGTGGAAGACGAATGATCATAGCAGTCTAAAGGAGTCCCAACTCATCTACAAAGAACAACGGGAACCTAAACAACTTTATTAGAAACTGCTCCACAAGTGGCCACTCTCAAATACTATGCCTTGGTGACTTCAACTTTCCCAACATCATTTGGTCCGACGGTGAATGATCGACCAACTCGGACACAAGTGAAGCCCGGAAATTCCTGGAAGCCACTAGAGACTCGTATCTTTCCCAGCACGTATCAGTTCCCACGAGCTACAGGTCTAATCAGGAGAGCAATTCGCTTGACCTTGTTTATACGAACGAGAGCAACATGATTGAACACATGGAGACATGGCATACCATCAGCAAAAACGATCGTATCATGTTATCATTCAACTTTAACTGCTACACAGCAAGAACACATGAGAACTATGAATGCACCCAATACAACAAGGGGAACTACGACGAAATTCTCGAAGATAAGGACACCAAACAAAGTTGGATACTTTTCTCCAATGCTGTTAGAGCGGCTGTGCAGGAACAGATACCCAGGAAATCTCACAAAAAGAAATACGAGCTACCCTGGAAAAACAGAGAAACAATTAATAAACAAAATAAAAAGCAAAAGGCATGGAAGAGGTACACTGCAACTAAACACCATAATGACTACTTAAAATACACCAAGGCAAGAAACCAGGCACGATGGGTTGCTAGAAAATCGGTAAAGAACTATGATAAGCAAATGGCAAGAAACATCAAAGAAAAATATTCAGCTCTTCTGGAAGTATGTGAAGAGAAAGTAAAAAAACAAGTGAGAGAATTCCTGAGCTGGTTGACGGCACATCTGTAGCAATGGCTGACACTGAGAAAGCAGAAAGTCTTAACAAGCACCTTCACTAAGGAAAAAAGTTGACAGTATTCCTGATACAACAAGGTGACAGTACAATGAGGAACTCACAGAAATTGACTCTGAACCACAACAAAGCTATGGGTCCCGATGGCATCCATCCAAGAGTTCTGAAAGAACTGGCAACACCCTTGTCTGTGTCACTCTCTGCCATATATTCATCAAATCTCTCAGGGAAGGCAGGCTACCACAGGAATGGAAAACGAGCGATATCACACCCATCTTCAAGAAAGGCAACAAAAAAGAACCGTCCAATTACAGACCTGTAATCCTTACATCCGTCGCTGGTAAAGTCATGGAAAGTATGATTAGGGACGCAGTTGTAAACCATATGAGAAACAATAACTTGTTTACAACGCCCCAGCGTGGGTTTTTACCTGGAAGATATCAATACACAACTACTCGAGTGTCTACATGACTGGACCGAATGGCTAGACAATGACGAACCCGTGGACAGCATATACCTAGACTTTCAAAAAGCGTTCGATTCAGTACCAATCAAGCGCATAATTCCTAAAATTGAAAGCTATGGTATCAAATGGCAACTACTTCAGTGGATTGATTCTTGTCTCAATGAACGGAAGCAAAGAGTGTGCGTGACCGGGGCAAGGTCGACGTGGGCGCCAGTGACCAGTGGGGTCCCCCAGGGTAGCGTCCTGGGGCCAGTCTTATTTACACTTTGTTAACGACATGAAGTTGTGAGCAGCAAGCTGAAACTTTTCGCGAACGACACCAAGTTGTACCGAACAGTGTGTGAACCTAAGGAGTGTCAATTACTTCAAGACGACCTAACCGTCTTCAAGAATGGGCAATATCTTGGCAGCTCAAGTTTCACCCAAGTAAATGTACGGTGCTCAGAATCGGCACTAAACACCCAGACTTCAGATACCATATGGTTGATCACACTGCTAAATCAGTTTTTTACCTAGAGTCCAGTAGCCACGAGAAAGACATTGGGATCACTACAGACCGTGAACTGTCCTTTGAGAAGCATGTGACTTTGGCCGTATCTAAAGCCAACAAAATAGCAGGTTTGCTCTGGAGAACCTTCTCACACATCGACAATGTCATGTTTGTAACATTATATAAAGCACTTGAGAGGCCTCACCTCGCATATGGCGCATCAATATGGTCACCCGGTACCTGGAAACTGGTGGAAATGGTGGAAAATGTGCAGAGGAGAGCTACCAAGAGGGTACCAGGCCTACGAGATTTCACTTATGAGGAAAGACTGAGAACACTGAAAGTACCAACTCTGCTATATAGAAGACTACGAGGGGACCTTATCAACACCTTTAAATATGCACATGGGCTGTTCGACACCACCCCATGCATACCCGCGATACAATCTGAGGCTAGGACAAGAGGCCATAGCTTACGTCTAACAAGAACATTCACAAAAACAAACAGGAGTTTGCTATTCTTTAAACACAGGGTAATCTCTGGTGGAACGGACTCCAAGAAGAAGCAATTAATGGCATTACCACAAACAAACACAACAACTGCTTGCGATACCTCTTTTCTTTACGGAGAAAATAAAATCAACGCTAATGAAAACAAGGCCCTGTAGAAAAAGTTTACCAGAAAACCTTCTAATGGCCTCAATCGGCGCAACGTGTCCCAGCCGGGTTCTTTGCACGCCTGTGACCAACTTTGTCATCAACTGTGGTTAAAAATACCTTTTCGTAATCAGTTTTAGCCTAGTCAAAAGTTCGCGTCGGTTTCCATGCGTTTCGCACGTCATAAGGTAACACAAGATGGCATACGGGATGCTAAGGCTTGATTAACTGTGACAATTAGATTTCGAATGCTTTTAGATATTTGGCAAGTAGTAAACTTCAACTTGATTAACGGACAAAAACATCTGCCCTGTCCTTCTGGCGTACATCGTGGTCTTTCATTCCGTTCTCGCGTATTCCTAATTAAATCCAAACATGTAGGTAATGAAGTTACAAACCAATTACATAGAAGATGCTGGGACACAAAAAAGTCGTATCGTGGTGTAAAGACTTTGCGTTGTTACCTGGGAACACGCTACTTGGTAAGTTGTGTGTCAAGATAGCGAAACGGTGAAACAATCAAGTATAAAGACCACGTGTAAGTCATTTCCACATATTAATGTATATCATAAACAATTCCAATTCGAAGTATTTTCAAACAGTGTAGAGTAAATGATGCCGTGGTTTTAATCCCATTTCTGGTGAGATAAGTGACTTCTAAAATTCCCCAAGCAAGTTCATTTTTATTGTTATAGCTATCTAAGGAAAAGTGGAAATATCTTCGATTTTCCCCTCAAGAAAGAACTGAAAGAAGAAAAATGTGTGATGTACAGTCATATAGGGCATTTCATTGTAACATGTATGCTGCAAAGCATGAAAACTTCTATAAACGTAGTTTTTTTCCATATCTTGTATTACGAGAGGAGGCAGATTTTTCTTGACCGTGTTTATGTTGATTTTCGGCATGCTTTATTGAAACTTGAAACATTTTCTGCTCTGATCTTTTTTTTTCGTATCATTATCAGCAGGAAACTGTCGAGATGGAATTCTGGACCTTCCACAAAACATCAGTTCTCCTGTGTATATCCGTCTTATGCTGTAGCACGAATGTCTTCAGCATAACGAAGCTACAAGCAGCCCACTTAAAAGGTCTTTACATTCCTCCAATTACAAGAGATTGTTTTGTAATTATGTTTTCAAAAAAAGGTTTTGACATATGATGAATTTTAAGGCTGCCTTTTATTAAGGAAATAGTTCTAACTGACGCAAATTTCCCAGCACGGTTGGCAGAAGTGAAGACAAAAATTGATGGAGTGACGGTGAGAGTTGTGAATATCCGGGAGTCGGGCACCTTAATGGCACAGCAGGGTTTTCCTACTATAGCTCCTGTTGCTGGTAAGTTTTTATTTATTTATCTTCTTTTCAGCAGAATTCCTTTGGAGTTTTGGAAAAAAAAACAGTATCAAATAAAGTTCGGCAATCCCACACATTCGCCGAATGGTGTTAACTTGTATGAAAGATGTGTTTGAAAGGTGTGTGTTTCAAAGGTAATTTATGGATTGCAAACTTAATGTACATGTATGATGAGGTTCACATTCAACTAACTTTCGAATGCAGGTATCAAATTACCGTCATTTACAACTTTGAAATGATAGCATTTTCTCATCAATTAAGCAAATCATGTCCTTATTTACATAATCGATATATAAATCGTGTTTCCTCTCTATGTCACAGTTCTTAGTTCACGTTTCTTGAAGCGCCATAGTGAAAAGCACTGCCAACATGTTGACCCCAAAATCCCAGCTAGTCACACCGATCATATGGTGTCCTCGTATGTTGGTCGTCATTCCAAAATTAGCTCATTGAAAGGGAATTTCAACTTTACCTCATAATTGTGTAAATAAGGCTCTGCTTCTAATTTAATGCATTTCACTATGTTCAACATCGCCATCGCCTGCCCAAAACAATGAAAATCCACCAAACCCTGCTTGACTTATCCTCCTCCAAAATTTAGATTAAGAAATGCCCACTGTAGTACCGTGGGTGACCCCAACAAGACCCATTTTTGAAGTTGACCTTCATTTCCCCGACCCCCAACAACCTATTGAATTTTATCAGGAACCATCCGATTTCTCTTGAGTTATGCCGCCAACAAATAAACCGACAAACACAAAATGTCAACTACAACACCAAAGGACCCCCCCCCCGAAAAGCCCATCTTCGAACTTGACCTTCGTCTCCCCAACAGTAACATTCGTCCATGGCATCAAAAATTATATCGCTAACACTTCAATTCACAAATCCTGACCCAAAATATTCCCTTCTTCCTACGGCGAAGGCAACAACAAATACATGTAGTTCAATTTGAAGATTATGCAGGTATCCACTACAATCTAATATTCTTCTACACGTTGCAAAGATATAAGGTTTCTCTACAAACTAAACATACAACACACAGCTTAACGCACATGCTATGGAAATATTAAGGCATTTTCGTATGCATAACTACACAAAATCACTCCTCAATGTGGTTCGAGTTACATTTTCTCAACGGTCATCTGCTAGTTGGACATATTCTGTCACTTGTGCCTTCTCATGACTACTTTCTTGAAAAGCTCAAATTCAACACAACTTTGGTGCAAATCCTGATTTACATCGTGGTCATAACCGACTTTGATATGTTCTATTTTGAACCCAAGACATGATTACTGTTACAGCAGTAAGACTCCTTAAACGATGTTGATACATATCAGAGGGGTTTAGGTCTGACTGTTCATATAAGAAGTCAACAAAATCAAAAGAAACGACCTAAGCTGCAATTGCACCGTCTGCCGTTTGATTTGCACTTTGTAATTTGATTATTCACTTGAAATAGGATCCTCTGCAGGAGAACTACAGGTAAACAGAAGGAACTTCTGGTTTTAAAAACTCAGTTCTCAACTCAAACAACTTGTAAAAAATTCATGCCAAGATTACCCGATTTCTAACAGAGCAGATAGATGTTCCAACCACCCCAGCTGCACCTGCTGCACCCGCTACAGGTAAGACTCTACAATGATTTTGATAACATCGGAAAAGGGGTTTTGAAGATTATAGGTTACTGAAAGAACTAACATGGTGTCGCTGTAGATTTAAGTTCATTATCGGTACGTTGATTTTGAACATATCCTTAAATACTGTCGTTGGGAATATGTTCCTTTTTGTAAACGAATAAGCAAAGAAAAGTTCTGAACCATGCAGTTGTTGACCTTTCCTTCGGACAGCATATGTTCCTTAGACCTTAGTCCGCAGACCTTACGAACGACGCCCATACGTCCTTTTATAGAAAACTTTAAAATTTCCGTGTCAAAATATCGTATTAATAGGTGAACCTTAACAAACGTATGTAAGTGAGAGATGTTGTGATAGGGACGTATAAGATATCGCAACGAAAGCGTGCTACGATTTCCCAGAATATCACATATCACGTTTCTCAAAGACGAATCTTATATATTGTTATAAGGTGATAAACAATGTTATGAAACGCTACGATAGAACACAATTACCATCCGGTAGTACGTGGGTAACCACAGCCCTGTCAGTCCCCTCCAGCTCGTGTGCCCTACATGACAAGCTAAACATCATTACTCCACATCGGCCTTAATAACGTTGTCTTCCTATCCCGAACTTGATGATACCCTGCCCACTTGAAAACCAAGATAACTTGTGTTGATAACTTTCTTTTTGAAGTCGTTCAGCCAGGAGATTGCCAGGTGGGAGATGGAGCAACCTACCGAGGAACAGTCTATGTGACCGAAACAGGCAAGACGTGTCAACGCTGGGACAGACAGACGCCTCATCAACACAGCACAACACCCGCTATGTACCCATCATCCGGACTGGATCACAGCTACTGCCGGAATCCTGACGGGGATCGCGGAATTTGGTGCTACACCACGGATCCCAGCACTGTATGGGAGTATTGTGACGTCTGTGGTAAGGTCAGATTATGTAACCTTGACGTATCCGTATTCAGAGAGTTCCGCTGAAAGAAGTCGTAGTGATTCTATGTTGTTTTCTGAAGTTCTGTTGGGCACTCTTGGAAGATGTAAACAAGATTCAATGCTGTAGGTTACTGATATCCTCTGATTCGTTGCATTTGTAATATTTCGATGTTTGGGTACTTTAATCTTATAAGTATAGCGGCTAAGTTACGTCACAATAAGAAGCCAAGTTGGGTCAATTACTTTCGTACAGGTCGTGGTTTATTCGTGTGATCCATACTCTACTATGGGTCTATTCAATGGTCTACACATGTCTATACAATGGTGTAAGGTAGTTACGGTTACATATATTTACAGTTACAGAGAGAGATGCTACTTAACTTCAGTAAATACAATCTACTATCGGAGAGCTACACAAACGCGGTACTAGCCTTCGTAGCCCAAGCTGCATCTGGGTTCAAAACTGACGCTCAACAAATATGCTAATGTTGCTCTCACCAGCTAGCCTCGCTATTGGTTGGTTCCCCATATGATTTAGTCACTTGGTGTGGGCTTTGATAGATTACATTCTTGAAACATCTACATATGGCTTTAATCTAATACTTCCTACCCTACGTCGGCCATCCTGACTGTTACACATTTTTGGGTCCTTAGTCAAGGAAGGCATTAAGCTGGCATCCAGTTGCATTCTCCCGTTCACGTGGTTTGGCCGGGGTCCCTTCGGGGCAGAAGGGCTTTCCGGCCCCGGGGTAATCTTCAGCACTCAGTAGTAGTTTTGCGTGGTAGGAGTTCAATGGTCCCCCAATTATCGTTTACACTTCTACCGTGCAAAACATACACCTAGTGCCACTTGAAAACCAAGACAACTTGTGTTGATAACTCTCTTTTTGAAGTCGTTCAACCAGGAGATTGCCAGGTGGGAGATGGAGCAGCCTACCGAGGAACAGTCTCTGTGACCGGAACAGGCAAGACGTGTCAACGCTGGGACAGTCAGACGCCTCATGCGCACGACAGGACACATGCTAACTACCCATCATCCGGACTGGATCACAGCTACTGCCGGAATCCTGACGGGGATCGCGGAGTTTGGTGCTACACCACGGATCCTAACACTGTATGGGAGTATTGTGACGTCTGTGGTAAGGTCTGATTATGTAACCTTTACTTTTGTGTTATGATCTCCTTCCATATTTATCAGCTATAACACCTGCTCCTCGACATGTCAATGTTTGCAGGCACATAAATCAATATCCTTTAAGGACTTCATATCTACACATCAATCAATATCCTTTAAAGTATACACATCTACACATTAACACATCAATCAATACCTTTAAAGTGGAACGTAACGATGTGCGATATAGATAGGAAGGGCGTTAGGAAAGGATAACGATGCTCAGCTTGGCATGTTGGTGGGATATGGCATCATTTCCGAGTAAAACAATGGACCTTAAAATAGATGCAGACTCTTCCCAGACCTGTATACTTCATGTTGTCCAATTACTTCATGTTTACTTCTTAAAAGAATATTAGGTCTTCACATTTATGAATAAGCATTGCTTATATGAGCGAGTTTGACCTGTTCCATCGCCGTGTTGTTCTCGCCCTGCGCTGTCCCATTCTTGTGCTGATTTATCCCTGTGCTGTTCCAGCGTGCTACTGGGAAGGTTCAGCTGTGTTCTGCGACCCTGGTGACTGTGACCGGGGCAGCTACGTGCGGAGTGACAAATGTGGAGACGGACTCTGTTGCTGGACGGGCACGAAGATATACTGCTGTGATGGTGAGACATTGTTCCAGTGGAATAATTTGTGATATTCACAAGAAATCAATTCACAATTGTATATACAGACAGAGCGCTAAGCTATGTCAGGTGATATAGTTGAAAGAGATATATAGATGAAGACGGATAAAGAATCATGTTACCAATGCGTTGTGAAGACAAACCCTCATTAGAAGTATCATTGTAAAATTCTAACACATTAGCAACGATTTCATTTCTGTTTACTTTGACATTGGTCATTGCATTTACTTGATATCCACAGTTAGCTTAGTAATACGATATGAATGTGGCTATTCTTCCTGCGGTCCTTTACAGGTGTGTAGAACGGTTTTACCTGGCCGTGCGGCTGACTTAGGTGACGACATTGCGAGGTGTCAGCTCAGTTCGACGACATGTTTGATTTGTTTTTTGGACAAGTCATTCTTACACACTAGTTAGATTAATCAACTAATTAATCAGTATTGAAGTGTGCGACAATCAGTTGCTAGTCCCACGCAGAGGCATGTCACATGTCAGGGAGCTAAGCAATTCGCACAACTTCAGTCAGTTCAAATGTCGTACTTCTCGCTTCATGCCACTCTACAATGTTGTGTTAAGCTCCTGAACGCCTTGTGAGCAACGAATCCGTGTGTTAGATTAATTAATGTATTTGGATATGAGTATTGTGATCAGTATCTCTTCATATAACATTTCCAAGGGATTTCAATGCGCATCGTAGAGCACTGCAACTTAGCCGTAGGGCTATAATAAATTTATAGTCTTTTAAAGGGGTCCTAAAGTCCAGAGGGGGGAGGTATTTTCCAATAGATGATAATTTTTGGAAGTAAAAATTGATATTTTTTACAGTATACGATTAAGTACACACTAGTTCCGTGCGCACCAAAAAGCATCCAGTATTCTACCAAATTCCCCAGGTGACCCTCTATTTTCTAATTAATTGAATTAAAAAAACCTCAGCCTATGGCTTAATACAATGTGCCTTACAAGGCCTGACAAAAGTTAGATTACAAAAAGAATGTCAGGGTGGTTAAGAAAAACCTTCTGGCTATGTGTTCTTTTATATCTTCTCAACAATTGGCCTTCTTATTGTGCTTAACCACCCTCATTTATGCCAAAAATATTTACGATTAAAGATGTATGTTTACGCTAGGGAATGCATGGGTAGGGTCTGCACGGGTTTAGTGAGTATCATATTGTTTTATAAAACTCACCTTGTG
This sequence comes from Branchiostoma lanceolatum, assembly GCF_035083965.1. NCBI lineage: Eukaryota > Metazoa > Chordata > Leptocardii > Amphioxiformes > Branchiostomatidae > Branchiostoma > Branchiostoma lanceolatum. The sequence goes on from NC_089725.1 coordinate 5,676,822, forward strand.
CAATTTACCACAAGCAGAATTTTGTAAAAAGTCGTCTGATTATGTATTTATTGATACATAATCTAGTGGAAAATAACACCGCCTTCTGGAGTTTAGGACTCCTTTAAATCATTCTTATTTATTTATTGCAATGAAATTCATTACCCATTCATGCACCATCCCCAACTACCAACTATGATCTAATAGTTTAACATTAAAACAATATCGACAGACACCATGTTTTCTTATTCACTTTATTTCACCACAATGCAAGGCTAGTTGAGAGCCCGATAGATGTTTTGAGTAACACTGAATGTATCGTGATGACAGATGTTTGTTCACCTGACTTCAAAAGTCACTATTCAAACGTCGGATGTGCAGAACATTTCATGGAAAGTGTTTTGACCTGGGCCAAATGTCACTTATTCTTGTTTTTGTCTTTTTTACTAATTTTCTTCTCTACTTCTTAACAGTACCTCCTCCTGCTGCGGCTTGACCGAAGGAGCCACCACCTCAGCCGGCCGATGTCCCCTGCCACCCGCCGGACCCGCTCTACGTCAGACGGGTAGGGCAGAGGTTCTGGTCTACAAAGCGGATTCTCGACTGGCAGAGACAGGCACTGCGCGCAAGAGAAGATCCAGGAGCAGCTTTGAAGCCTGTTGGAGAATACGGCGAGGAGTCTGCATCGAAGAAAGCTGAAAAGAGAGAGGCAGGAATGAGAGGCCGTTACGAGAACGATGGAGAACACGGACATTGCGAGAACGACAGAGAACACGGACATTACGAGAACGACGGAGAACACGGACATCACGAGAACGATGAAGAAAACAAATATTTACAGTACGACAAAAATCACGGACATTACGAGAATGATGCAGAACACAAATATTTCCAGTACGACAAAAATCACAGACATTACGAGAACGATGATGAACAAGTACATACATACGAGAACGATGATGAACACGTACACACACTCGAGAACGATGGTGAACACGTACATACATACGAGAACGACGATGAACAGGTGCATTATGAGAATGATGGAGAACACGTGCATTACGAGAATGATGATGAATATTCGAACTTTTCCACGCACGTTTATGCCGACTTAGACGCCGGCTTTCTGGCAGCACAAGATCGGATCGGAAATGCGGCATTTCAGCCATTCTATGAGATGGACATCACCCATGCTGATGACGAACAAGAACAGCCATTTTACAAGATGGACGTCACCGCTGCCAAGGACAAAGAGAAACAAGAACATCCTTTTTACGAGATGAAAGTCGCCTCAGCTGATGAGGAAAACGAAGAACAAGTTTTCTACGACATGGACGACAATCAACTGCGCCAGCCAACATCAGATAACGTGTATGCAGGTTTGGATGCTGAGTTTGTCGCAGCACAAGATGCGGTGTGCATGAGAGACCGAGCCGGGGAAGGCAGCAGGGGTGAGTTAACGTTTGTAAACGATGCATCTTGTCAACAAAGGTCTTTGATTTTTGTTCCTCTTATTCTCCGAAGGATCGACACACTTGCCCTACACAAATTATCAAGGTAGTCTTATAGCCTTTTAGAAGCCGAGAGGACATGGTATTGAACTAAAGTTGAATTGAACTTGAAACCACATTGAAAAGCAGAGCCCAATCCTATCCTTTCCAATCGTCTTTTACTTCCCCAATCGAAATCTATACCTGAGTGGAAAATCGGCGTATGTGTTGTTCCACAGAAGGTGGTGACGACCCAAGGCGCAGTCACACCTGTCGTGAGTTCTTCAGGTCCTGTCCGCTGTGCGTGTTGGCTGTCTGTGTTGGCGTCATCGTTGTCGTTGCTGCTGCAGTTGTGGTGGCCGTTATCTTCAACCAACACGGCAGACTGAGAATCCATCCCGACAAAAGCGCCGTGGTAGGTTCAAGGCTTTTGTTGTATTGGACAGAGTAACAATAGTTAGACTTTTTTATGATGAAGATGTTTTAAATCATACACCACTTATGTGCTTGTGATATAAATTACGTAAGATTCACTAGTCGGGACTCTTTGTTGACATCACCATGGAATTCCATCGGCAATGCTAGCACATGCACCTTTAACAACGCATACGTTTCTTTTGTTTCCAGCCGGACCTGACAACACTTTCCACCACCCCCACAGCATCGTCTGCACACCTGTCTGTGACGTCACCGGCCACCTACACAACATCGTCTGCACGCCTGTCTGTGACGTCACCGGCCACGTCTAAGACAACAGGTAAATATACCGTTTTAAAAGCCAAGCCACTTAGCACCGCCCAGTGATGATCACGTGAACAAATCCCTCTCTCTTATTGGCCGTTTGTTTTTGATTGACAGATAGAATCTAGAATAGCAAATTACGGCATATATTTGCTCATTTTGCGCCTTAAATTTACGATTTACAGCATGGTCGCTATTTTTTGGGAAATGATGGGAAATTGATGCGCGCGTTGATGTCATCCACATAAGAAAGATAGTGCGGTCTTTCTGGGTATTCAGGCTCTTAATGCACAACGATAACAGTTAAATCTCAATGTTTTGGTGGTTCCTCAGCTACATTGAGTACTGAGCAAGTCTAGATTGATGAGGGGATGCAAACTTAGTCACGTTTGGGACCGCATTCTCCCAACTGCAGCGCCCCCTAGCAGTGGGAAGAGGAACTTCATTATTACCAATGAGAAGGTTCATCAACTAATTGTTCATCATCCTTTTGCAGATCATTTGGCTGAGTGGACACTCTACATCCGAGAGTATTTCCAACAGGACAGCGATGCCGCCACGGGTCTGGAAGAGCGCTATCCTGACAATGAGGTTGTGGTGGCCTTGCTGGAAGACAGGTTCTTTTGGCACTGGGTGTGTAGGTACTGGGAACGTAAAGCTGACCTCCCGCATACCTTGTCGGAAGCTGTGATCTACGGCATACTGTTTGGAACGTCAAGTGAGTACATGGAGTCACACGGCTTCGCCACGTACAGAGAGTTCCTCTCGTCGACGCTGGGCGCACTGGAGGCGCTGCCAAACACGACAGAAACCCTTCAGGACAGCGACTACAGACCTTACTATACATCTCTATCGCTGTCTGTATTCACTCTGTCCGACAACGATGTTAAGGCTCTGGCCAAACTTTTTCCGTATCTGAGAGGAGTGGAGAACCTCCATCTTTCACGTTGCGGACTTTCCGCGAAAGCAGCAAAGTCACTGGCTGGACAGCTTCACCTGACGCATGCACTGAACGCTTTAGTACTCAGTAAGAACAAGATTGGCGATGACGGGTTGGAAGCGATTTCTGAGACATTTCCTCACCTGAAAGAACTCAGGACCTTTGATGTCGTTGACAACTCAATAACAAACGTGGGAGGAAGAGCCCTGGCCAAAAGACTGGTTCGAGTGCAGGCGCTACAGAAAATCCTCTTGGGGAGAAATGAGCTGGCTCTCAGTCTCTCCTCACTTGCAAAGGCGTTTGTCAACATGACACGACTGCAATATGTCCACATGTGGCCCATCACGTGCAGGGCGGACTCCTTTCGCATGGCGGCGCAACAGGTGCATGACGCTGTCCACACGCTTGAGGGCCAAGTATGCAGCGTTGGGAGCGTTTTGCTGTATGATGCTTCCGCCGGAAGTACAGGTGGCACGTGGGAATCGGACACAGCTTGGCAGAGAGTAGAACAGAAACTAACAGCAGGGGTTCACATATCGAACGGACAGATAAAGATGTCTTTAAAAATCAACCTGTTGGAAGAGTAATCAAGTTGGCTTGTAGACTTGCATTGATAAAGCCTAGGGAAAATGTTGTTTCCGGTTGCCGACCCTAGCATTAAAAAAACCCTGCTGACCGTAGCCTTTTTAGGGTTGACTGCTGGCATTTGACATAGATCCAGAATTTTCTAACTAACATCTGACTGATGAAAATTCAAATCAATATCCAAATAGTCTTGCTCCCCACATCGTAAACTCTTGTAACAGATGAACGTTTTGAAAGTTCATGTAGGAATATGTAGTAAACATTGTATTCATTTTTTTCAAGTTCAAGTTTTTTCAAGTTTTATCTGTATATTAACGTGGCTGAGCTTGTATCCCCCCTCGTCTCGGTTCATCACTGGTGATGACTTCCTAATCCATACTGCCTCCTTGATCCAACGAATGCGTCTGTTGTCCTCCCTGTCTATTACTCAAGCTCAGCCACGTTTGGGATTACGTTCTCGCCGCAAAAGCGCCACCTACATCGGCTACTTATAGCGGTGAGGAGCAGTACTCCAGTCAGAAGCTCTGAAGAAGGTGTCTGACAGACACCGAAACGTCAGCAGGTGAGAATTACCGGTTGTGTAAAAAGAATCTCCAATACTCTATGTTCTACCAACCTGATGAAATTATTTTCGGAAATAATATACATAAAAACAGACATTTTTGTTAACCAGAACAAACATAATTTAGCGTTAAGTGTTCTAGGGAACCCCATACAGGCCCCTTCATGTTTTTGCTAGGTTACGCCATCCATAAAATTGACTTGTTTCTGCCTGTTACAGTTTCCCGCCACAGCCTGCCGTATCTCTTCTATATACGGGTGCAGACAAGAAGTAGTGCCAATTTGTCTTCAAACATTTGATTAAGAATTAGCAACTTCTAGTTGCGTGATCTCAGTGATAATTCTTTAAATGTTAAAAACGCTTTTTTTGCTCCCTTTCAAGTATTCTTATAAACCTAATTTTCTACATTTGACGGTGGAATGCTGCGCGGAGGGATTAAAACGCCATCCATAAAATTGACCTGTTTCTACCTGTTACGGTTTCCCGCCACAGACTGCCGTATCTCTTCCATACTCGTGGGCAGACAAAACATAGTGCCAATTGGTATTCGACCATTTCATTAGAAAGTGGCAACTTCTAGTTCCATGCTCTCAGTGATAATTGTTTCCAATGTTGGGATCGTCTTTTTATCTCCCTGTCAACCATCGTTATTAACTTAAATTTGTGATTTGACGGTGGAATGTTGCGCGGAGGGATATGAAACAGTGCTATGTGATGAGTAGATAATCCAGACGCAGGCAGTCTATTCAGGGGCAGCGTTCAGGCCGGTTTGGATTTTGTCGTGGGTAGTTTGGTCTCGTTTGGTCGTTAATTTAGGTACCTTGTGTCGTTCAAACTCATATCACAAGTTTGTATGTCTTTTGTGAAGTGGTGGGGGACAGTTTGAGCCGGTAGAGTTACAAATTTTAACCTTTTGTTGGCTCAATTTTGACGACTTCGTATCGGGCGATGTTTACGTGACGCCATGTTGTGTCCGGACATGTCTGTATCGGGTGTGCATGTTTATTCTTCCATGCTGTTTCTGCCATCCCGTTTCTTGTTGTCGCTTTTATGTGGCACTCATGCGCTGGGGGACATTGTCGAGATACATTTGCTTAGCAGTCCAAGTGGCAATGTTGCCATTTTTTTGCCTTCGCAAAGTTTTCAACCGGAAACTTTGGCCTGATGTTGACGTGCCGCCATGTTCTGTCCGGACTTGTCTTTAGCGTATGCGTCAATTCTTCAATGCTATGACGGGCTATGGCAGGGCGGCGAGCCCGGCCTCAAAGACCTCCACTGTCGGGGCTTGTGCGATATGCCCCGGCAGGGTATTCCACTCCTTAATCGTGCGTGGAAAAAAGGATAATCTAAAACAATTTGTACGGGCTGAAGTGAGTTTGAATTTAAGGTTATGGCTAGCTCTGGTGCGTCTGTGGGCAACTGGTACAAGATACTGTTCAGGTGGGATATTGATGCGACCTTGGGAAATCTTATAAAGTGTAGTTAGACGTGCTTCTCGCCTTCTGTCTGCCAGCATTTTATCATTTTATAGCAAGTACAAAGACCACGTTCAGCTAAATCACAAATCAGTATCTTCCCATCACGCCAATGGCAGGTCAGCCCAGCACATTTTTTTCTCAGTAAACTTTATTCTGGCTATGGTTGTAATTTTTTCTTTCTTATAAATATTCCAACCGGGCATGTTGTCCATGTTTGTGCCCTCCCGACTCCTCAACTGCAGTGTATAAGAAATGGCGTTGTAACATTCTATGAAAGCCAGGGATGTGTCAAAAGCTGATACAAGAGCAAGTGAAACTTTCCTTCCTCTTCTATTCTAGCACCGTCCATAACTTAGCGATAAGGAAAAACGCCTATACCAAAATTACTGTAAATATTATAAAATAATTGGCAAGGTAGCAATTGTATTATTTCAACCTTCTCAACTCTATTCTACTCTACTCTACTCCTCACTTCTCTTCCCTTCACCATCACGTGTTTAGTACAAACTATTTTTCAAATTGAAGCTACATTATCAGTCGGCGAAAAGTATATACAAGATACAAGATACAAGATGATTTTATTGGCAGTCGCAGTGCATAGCACTGAATTAAAACCAATGCACAATGATTAAAATCGTATATAATACAGCCGGTGCCATATAAATACGTAAACATCAAGTATGACTTCAACCGTCATTTCAATTCGTAGGACAGACAAAGGATAAACTCGACATTTTGATTATATATTTACAGACGACAATTATTGATCATATTGGTTGATGAGCCGGGTCAGGTACGGTATGCTAGAGTTCAAGTACCGGTTCGTTCTGGCTTTTGGGCAGTTCAGTTTATGGCTGTTTCGGGTCACTCTGCCAGTGATCTGAGCCCTGGGTGGTGGCAGCCAGTCCCTGAACTCGGAGTCCAACAGGGATCTGGCGAACTTCAGACACAGTTGTTCACGTCTGGTAGCAAGTGTTGACAGGCCGAGGTGTTCCAGCGCATGTGAATATCCGTTGTAACTGCTGCCCATGATGGTGCGACACGCCCTTTTCTGCAACCGTTCTAGTTGGTCAGACTGGTGTTTGGTCAGGCCGGAGTTCCAGACGGGGACGGCGTACTCTAATAATATTGGCCTGACGTAGCCAATATAGATTGCTACCAGATCACCTTGGGGCAGGTTAACCCTTGCAACAAGTTCATCATTCAACCTCCTTGGTATAAGGATGTGGGATCGGTATTTTCTACACCATACGAGTATCTGGAACCATTGGCACTAGGATACCCAGGTCAACTTGCTTTGAAAAACTCGGGGATTCCAGCCAGCTCGGGGCAATCTAATGTTAGTCAGATTTAAAACCACTTGTCAGCTTCTAGGAAACCCAGACTTCGGGGGCCGTTCTCTGGGACGGATGGGGCTGATGAAGTGTAGCTTAGATGGGCTGGCTGGAAGATCCACTTTATTTGGCTTTGCAAGGCAAGTTCCCTGGAACAGCCATACTGTTCCTGGCATCTTGACAAGTCTCCGCTAGTGTTAACTACGACACACCATTTAGTGCATTCCCTCTCCTCACAAGTAGTTTCCTCAGGTATATTTGATATTTGAAGATATTTCTTTAGTCCCTCTAGCTGCATACTGAGGGCGACTGTTGGACCACTCTTGTGTTGAATTAATTTTCTGAAAATTACTTAGCAATTAATAATTCATCTGGGGTTAATTGGAAAAAATATTTCATCAATTGGTGTTGTATTATCATAAACCTATACAAGAAATTATGAGAATAAGTTACCATATCCACCGCCTTGCTTAAGTTGCGGTCGCTTGATTCCTTTTTATATTGTATTTGTCCAAGGCCGCTCGTACCTCAGGCCTGACGGATTACAGCAGGGCGGCTGCGTGTTCCACTCTTTAATTGTACGTTGAAAAAAAAAAAAACACGTATAATTGTCGGGACGAGCTGGCATTTGGCTGCCTCTGGTACGCCCGTGGGCTACTGGTTTGAGGTATTGTCCAGATGGAATGTTGATAGAACCATGGGAAATCTTATATAAAGTAATCAACCGCGCTTCTCGCCGTCTGCTCTCAAACAGTGGCCATTGTAGGACCTCAAGCATTGTGGTTACACTACTGGTATGTCTAGTTGCCAACGATCATTCGCACAGCTCTGTGCTGTACCATTTCCTGCTAGAAGTAAAAGGGTCTCAAACTGTCGCACTGTACTGCAGGTGCGGTCGTACTAATGATTTGTAGCACGTTAATTTCACCCGTTGAGGACAGTGCAAGAGATTGCGTCGAATGACGTTGACACGAGCGAGAACGCTGAAGGGTGTTGCGTTCTATCTAACAGTAGTTAAAGATCTGTTTAAGATTGTCAAAATATACATTCTAATAATTATATGGAACTCTGTCAAAATATACATTCTAATGATTATGGAACTCTTAAGACTTGCATTTATCTGGGATGTGGTATCTCCATGGTCATGATGGTTTGCACCTTAAGAGTAGAGAGTAGAGAAATTTGACCAATCAGAGCAGGCCTTTGATATGATTGACAGATTTGTATCTGGCAAAGGTTTCCAATCGATAACAGAGTATCACACCGGGGAAGGAAACTTTGGCCAATCAGAACACATCTTTTACATGATTGACAGCTCTCCCGTCAGGGGGACTTCCTTCACATGTTTGCGATGGCCAATCAGAACAAAGCTTTTACATGATTGACAGCTTTCCCGTCGGGGTTCCTTCACAGGTTTGCGATCGCTTGACATCATCTCCGACGGTCTCTGCTTTTATATCTATTTACTGGCGTTCTAAATTTTTTGTTTCATTCACATCTAGTTTTATTGCATCATCCTTGTATCACATAATTTACGGCGTATGTCGTAACAAATGCCTAGTAGTGCTTTAATTTGTCGATATGACGAAAATACAAATGTTTCTTGTCTGCTGTTAGCGACTGGCTCAGTGTTAACTCTGCAGGTCCTATTCTTGGGCTGTCCCTGTGGACAACCAGGCCTCTCTTGTCTGGCTATTGTCATCAATGTCTCTCCTGTGCGGTTCAGTATGAGCTCATTATAGTTGCTGGCTTCAAGTACCTAATTTTTTTTGCTGTACACCTGTCGTGGCCTGCTATGTGGCTTCTCACCAATTCCAAGACCTCTCTTGTTTGTCTGGGTTTGACACCTTTCATGCTGTAGTGAAACATTTGAAAGTAAAAAATATATAAAAGAACATCACAAAGTTTTTATTACGAGGATTAGGCTAACAGCAGTATTGCTTATGGAATGGTGGCCCTTTCCTTTGACATGAAAAATTAGATCAACTTGGATTGCTAAGCAAAGGTATCTCGACAATGTCCCCAATCTCATGAGTGGCACATAAAAGCGACAATATAAGAAGTAACAGTAAAGACGTAAAAAGAAACAACATATGAGCTGGTGGGAGGAAGAACATGTTTCTTGACTGCAGCATCTATATTTTATTACGAGGATTGGGCTAACAGCAGTATTGCTTATGCAATGGAGGCCCTTTCCTCTGACATTCAAAAATAAGTCAGTATAAGAAGTAACAGTCTTAATCTCTCTTTCTGAATCCTCGTCAAATGATTGAACGACAGTCATCAAACATGCAGCATGTGTACAAAAAAATTAAATTTTGTCAAATATTTAATGTTGTTTCCAACCATATTTCGCAGACAGGTCGTTTTGGTAGATAGTTACTGGTAGTGCTGAGTTTCTAATAATATCTATACAAAGCTGCGGTCATCGCACCATTCAGACTTTCCGGCTTCGTTTGCTTCACCGTCATAGTGGCATCCATGGAAGGCTAGGGCTTGGTGGTACTTGCTTCAAATGGAAGGATACCTTTAGATAATGCTTGTACATACTTACTGCCCTTCAAGACTTCTATATTTTTAAATTAAAATTTATTGTTCATGCTGTGCAAAAATACAGGTACGAGTAGTCACTGTCAACATTGTACCTGTGATACAGACATACAATCATTCAAATGTTTCCTAATGAGCATTCCGATTAAAAAAAAAGTAACTTATTGTTCATTCTGTGCAAAAATACAGGTACGAGTAGTCACTGTCAACATTGAATGCTGTAATACGGACATACAATCATTCAAATATTTCTTAACGCGCATTCCGATTTAAACAATGTAACTATGTCCATACGACTCGTTCCGTACTTAAACTTACAAATGGTGTTTTCATCTAGCAGTATTAGTTCATTAATGTATAGAAATTGTTTTACATTGGAAAGCTGGTATCCTAGTATTACATCTTGTGTGGTAAGCAACAGTGCATAGCCACACATCCCTTTATGACTCCTGGCATGTACAGCAACAAAGGGCCACTAGCTCCTTCGGTCTCGTATGGACCTGTGCACACGTGATTACACTTCCAATGCCAATGGACACGTCTCAATGCACTCATTTCCCATGCCAATATTTTGTCTCCATCAGACTGAACTCCTCCTCATTGTTTTTTTATTCATAATATTTTGTATTTTTTTGTGGTTAAAGTATGGTTAAAGCATTCTTGTTCTTTCGCCACAGTTCGTCGTCATGAATTCTAAGGGCGGCCTTGTTTCCTCTTACCTTCCCTTCTGGGGTCCAGTTCAGTGCTGCTATTGTACATACTTGTTGATACCACATCAAGTTGTTCGTAGTCTTTGTTATACATGAATAGGGCGTGTATAGAGAGTCCATGGTCCTTATGATTATCTCGTTCTTCACTGTACCTTGTCTCAATTTTCTGTAGCAAAATGACAAGTAGCAATATTTTTTGTAACAAAATGACAAGTTCTGAAGTCAGACTGGCGGTGACTACATGTTGCTGACTCTGCTCACTTTTCCTAAGTGAGTCATACTTAACGTTTTGAATCTAATCTATGAAGTTATGGTTATGAATATTCAATGTAGGTCGCTTACTGGCACTTCAATTCAATGTAGGTTACGGAATTCAGCACATTATCGTCAGCGAGTGGAATGGGGGCCCTAACAGTTGAACACGAGCAAAAGAGCACTGACCTGACTGAACACCAGGCTGTTGTCCAGCCCCAGGCCCAGGCAATCGGCATCATGATCAGCAGGGTCCGGAGCCCGCAGGATCTCCCGATCCGAGTCTTCCTGCAATTCATGAAATTCCTTCAGTCACTCCTAGTCTCTCCCTCTCTGATTATCCCTTCAAATGGTGCAACAACTGACATGCCCTACCCAGGATTTGAGGATTCGAGCTTACAGGCTAAATCACAAAGTACACAATGTAATAGACATTATGTTTGTGAGATGACTTAAAAGGTTCAGTACATAAAAAAACGTTCATTCAATACCATTTCAGAGATGATTTTGTATTCTTACATTTACCTTTAAAAGTTACCATAGATCTTGAATTATGCTTGCTGTGCTTTTATTTTTGCGGTGAATTGTCCGCCGCAAATACAATGAAAATAGCAGTAGACCATTAATGGCAGTTCATTCTGTCAGAAAAAGAATCAAACAACAAATCGTACATTGTATATTATATATTGAAATATTTCGCCACTGACAGCAGTTGAAACTTTTTCAATTTTTTCTTGACCACTAATCTTATTAAGACACCCATGCATAAATGGGTGTCAACATTTTCATATAACAATGCTACTCGATTTGACATTACCTCCTCCCTCCTCGGCGTCTCCTCGGAGCTTGTCGAGCTCATCCTCTGTAATGAATACGATAAGCTCATATCAGTAACTAATTTCTAATTGCTGAACACCAAACGATTTTTGCCGCCGAAGTTCAACTACTAGCAGTCTTTTGAAGCTCGACTTGATCAGCCCTAACAGTTGAACAAGAGCAATAGCACTGACCAATAGCAGGCTGCTGCCAACGCTAAGGCGTGGAATGGGGCCATCAATGGGGTCGGCATGCCTCATGCCTTCTGGAGTCTCCAGGACCTGCAATTCATAAAATTCCTTCAGCATCTCTCTCACGTTCATTCAATAACATTTCAGAGCAGATTTTGTATTGATACCAAAGGTCTTAAAGTAACCTCTTAAAGTTACCATATATCTTGAAATGCTTACTGTGGTTTTATTTTTGCGGTGAAACCTCCACTGAAAATATCATTTGACCATTAATGACATTTCATTCCCTGTCAGAAAAATGAGAACTGATAGGATCAGTCTATTAGGGCTTGGATTTTCTGACTGTCCATCACAATAAGCTGTTCGACCAATGACTGCATGTCCATCAGATATTTGTAAACTCAATTTGACATTACCTCCTCACTCCTCTCTGACGACTCCTCTGAGCTGGACATCCGCTGTAATGAATACGATAAGCTCATATCAGTAACTGATTTCTAATTGCTCAACACCATACGATACAAGGCATTTTGTAACCCCGAAAATCCTTAATTTGCCGGTATGACCGTTACCAGCAGTATGCCTGCCGCGCCCATGCATGAATGGGTGTTAACATTTTCATATAACAATGCAACTCAATTTGACATCACCTCCTCCCCGTCCGAGCTGCTGGACATCCTCTCATCCTCTGTAATGAAGACGATAAGCTCATATCAATAACTAATTTCTAATTGCCCAACACCATACGATACAAGGCATTTTGTAACCCCGAAAATCCTTAATTTGCCGGTATGACCGTTACCAGCAGTATGCCTGCCGCGCCCATGCATGAATGGGTGTTAACATTTTCATATAACAATGCAACTCAATTTGACATCACCTCCTCCCCGTCCGAGCTGCTGGACATCCTCTCATCCTCTGTAATGAAGACGATAAGCTCATATCAATAACTAATTTCTAATTGCCCAACACCATACGATACAAGGCATTTTGTAACCCTGAAAATCCTTCATGCAACTCAATTTGACATTACCTCCTCACTTCTCTGTGGCTCCTCCTCTGAGCTGGACATCCTCTGTAATGAATATGATAAGCTCGTATCAGTAACTGATTTCTAATTGCTGAACACCATACGATTTTTGCCGCCGAAGTTCAACTACTAGCAGTCTTTTGAAGCTCGAATTGATCAGCCCTAACAGTTGAACAAGAGCAATAGCACTGACCAATAGCAGGCTGCTGCCAACGCTAAGGCGTGGAATGGGGCCATCAATGGGGTCGGCATGCCTCATGCTTTCTGGAGTCTCCAGGACCTGCAATTCATAAAATTCCTTCAGCATCTCTCTCACGTTCATTCAATAATATTTCAGAGCAGATTTTGTATTGATACTAAAGGGCTTAAAGTAACCTTTAAAAGTTACCATAGATCTTGAAATGCTTACTGTGGTTTTATTTTTGCGGTGAAATCTCCACTGCAAATATCATTTGACCATTAATGACATTTCATTCCCTGTCAGAAAAATGAGAACTGATAGAAAATCCAAGCCCTAATAGACTGATCCTGACTGTCCATCACAATACGCTGTTCGACCAATGAGAGAGTGACTGCATGTCCATCAGATATATGTAAACTCAATTTGACATTACCTCCTCACTCCTCTCTGGCTCCTCTGAGCTGCTGGAAGAACTCAGGACCAAGCTTTCTCCAGCTTCAGCGTCACTAACCATCATTCGGGCCTCTCGAGCCTCCTATGCATAGGATGAGAACCACACATTGATACTTAACTTGATTGGTTCGTTGGTTGGTTGATTAATTGATTGGTTGGTTGGTTGGTTGGTTGGTTGACTCAAAATAGGTTTGTACATGTGCACGTAAGCTTCATTACCAAGCAGTTTGACAGAACACTCAGCAAATTTCAAAGATGAAAAAAGAAATATTTTTATCAGCATCCCACCTGACCCTCACCTCTGACGACTCCTTTCCTCCTCCACTAGAACTCTCGTCATCGGCATCGTATCCATCATAATGTCCTCCAGATCGTGTTTGGCCATTTTTCTTCTCACACCTCCTATATAGCCTGAAGGAAAAAATTGAAAGAATGGTACATCACAAATTAGTACAGTGTATTCAATAGATAAAATGTGTCTCCCTCGTATTTGTCCAAGTTGCAACATCTATATAGTCATTTGTTTTTAGAGGAAATATTATGGAGCTTGAAGACAGACCATTTAACATTTATGCAAGATCCCTGACATAGCACTTACACTGACTACTTGGTCGGAAGCGAATGGCAAATGTTCTGGCCACCATCCTGGCTTATTCTCTTGACGGTTCCTGGAAAGGAAGAAGAGAAAAAAAGAGATTCATTAAACGGTGAGAATTAAGGAATACGCCAGCCTCTTTCGTCTCGACGTACGGAGACGTGAATTCAATAAAAATATAATAAATAAATTCGTCCTTTACTAGCTCTTTCTCGTCCATTTTTGCGATTTATTTGTTCAAGGTGGAAAGTTTCTGTTCAGGAGTTTCCACTTAGCTTGTTCGTGGTTGATGGTGTCGAAGGCTTTGGTTAGGTCAATGAAGACGATGGCATACACATTATTGCTCCAGTCTACGCTTCGGAACAGCAAAGGAGTAAAGGCTTGCTTTCAGCTTGTCGAGTTTCACATGATAATGATACAACAGACAAAATCTTTTCGTAATAAATTTTCTTGTATTTGATGTTGCCTGCCTCCTCTTCTTAACCACGAACAATCACTGAGCTCGTCAAATCCACCCAGAATAAACTTCTTCTCGTGTTACCAATACGATACTCGGAATGTTCCAGGTAATTTCTCCTGCCGCTGCCTATACCAAACTGCCTATACCAAATCATCCATGACTCGCGCTAAAATTACTCTCAAACGGCACGGGCAATAAACGCATGCGGTCTGTATGAAAGCATTTTTGCTCTGTTTGAGTGCGAATTATTTCTCTTCGTTGTTTACGAACGCCAGGTTTGCTGGACGCGTATCAAGGATTTTTTGCCGTCTAGTTATGTCCTGTTTGAGACTTGTGGCCGTATTTTGTGGACGTTACTTATTTAGCTTATTACTCTTGGCTTTAATTATGTTAGCTATGGGTTTTGAAGACAAACATTTGCCAATATCCCAACAGATATCTCGCACCTCAAGTGTTATAGGAAAAAACCCCTATTGCCCATATGAACTATAATATCTATTCACAACGAATTATCTATTTCTTAGTTTGGCTTTTCAGCACGCACAGCCAGGGCTGCTCAACAAATGTCATGCGTCCTGGACTGGCCTTTCTCCGTGTGTTGTTGACATGGATAAATGTTTTTAGTAATTTCATGTAGTTGTACAAATTCGCAGGGCCTTTGGGATGGGTCCTGAATTGCTCTGACACAATACTAGATGTATATTACGTTACTGGGACAGTTTGAATCGTTCATCACTAATGTTACCGACTAAGGCACTGGTCTCCAAGGTGGCACTGCACCATCTCCCCTCCTCTTTGCTTGTGGCACTTAAAGTAGATGTATGTGCCATCCTCTGCACATGCGTGGCTGCAGAACCAGTCCTGCACATCTCAGATGGAACCAGCTGTCCTTGCATTTGGCACTGCAACACTTGACCATGGTTTCTTCCTTGTCTGCATATCAAAGCAATAAAAGGGAGCAAGATTACATTGAGGGGATTAATCAGACTCCTAATACTAATTACATTGGTAATGACTTTCCACAGATTTGTTTATAAAATTGGTTTATAAGATACAATTGGAATTTAGATATTAAAAAAAACAGGCAATCACAAGTTCCTACATCAGAAAAAAACATTGTTGCTGTACTGACTGTCCCAAGCATCAAAGAAAAAGGGTAAATAATTTTGTACATGGCAGACAAAAGATATAATTCAGAAACTTATTTTCCTATACATCTATATTAAGAAACTGCACAGTCATACCTTCCATGCAACTGCAGAAGGGAAAGATGTCTTCACTGTCCCCGCTGTCTACTTCTGACTTCTTGGCAGCCAGCATGATGTCCTCACCATCCCCTGGCATCCAACAAAAGTCCACTATCTTCTGGGCGAGGTTTGTGACCCAGTTCACTTTGGCGGTGTTGTTTGCCCTTCATCTACATCTACACTGTACTCGGCAAGACCCCGCGAGGGGCATAGCGCCAAGGGAAGTGTCACGCCCAGCTGCAGCAGGTGGTGGTGGTGCAAAAGGAAAATCAGAAAAAAAGATAAATATAACTCGTGCAACAATAAATAAGTGGGTAACTAACAAATTGTGCCTTTGTGGGAAAATCTGCACGTGTATCTTGCACCTTCCCGATCTTGCAGATGTCTGTTGCCAGCAGGCATATATAAGCACATTAGACTTAGGGTCAATATGTTCCCCTGGACGTTCTTCTTAAGGGACCTGTGGCTGAAGTAGGCCTTCAGTTGTGACAGGGTTCCACTGCAAGCCTAACTCTTGTTGCTAAACAGCTCATCCATGGTATCCTGAATATTAAAAAAAATTACCTGGAGGAGAAGAATTTCCCTATGCAATTCTTGTGGACCCTCTACAAGGCCTTGCAGTCTCGCTCTTGCAGTTTCTCCATTATCATTACATGATATTAGTACATCAACTTACAGCGGGCCGGTGGTATGCCCGCTGTGGCGCGCCCTGACCTCCTGGGCCCATTGTCGGCCACCAAGTAGCGCCACCGCTCGTTGTTTCGCCTTAGCAAACACAAAAAAAACAAAACAAATAAGTCTTACATAGGTTTTACAAGATCTCATAAATCTGGTAAAACATTGAAAACCTGGCCAGGAAATTACAACAAAATAATATTACAATGATATGTATATAAAGTACAATCATCCAACTTACAGCGGGCAGGAGGTCTGCGCTCGCGCCCAGTCCGCCTCGGCCCGTCGGCGGGGATGAGGGCGGATGTTTCGTGTAAGACATCACGAAATCGCCGGCAGGGGCAGCCAGAGCTGCGGGCTGGTTCATGCTTTCCACCCGAGTGCCATGACCTGGTTTGAGCGCCAGGGACGGGCTCTCATGAGGGACATAATTGCAGGTGCCACCCTTTTCAGGCCATGTACCCGAGTACCCCGTCCTCTTAGAGCGCCAGGGACAACGTAAGACATCACGCAATCACCGGCAAGTGATGCCATGTGTGACAAGATCTTTAAATGAGCGGTAGTTTGTAGCGTAGTTGGGTAGTCGGTTGTCTTTGGGAGGCTAGCGGATAGGCAACTGCTCATACTCGGGGCGAGATGACCTGCCTGCCGTGGAAACATTTGTAGACTCCCGTACAGACAGCCCTATGAAATAAACTTACCTTAAGAATAGGCTGTAGCTAGCTGTAGTTGCGTAGTTGGCTGCTCTGTCTTCTCGTTGGGTGCCTAGCGGATAGGCAACTGCACATACTCGGGGCGACATGACCTGCCTGCCGTGGAAACATTTGTAGACTCCCGTACAGACAGCCCTATGAAAAAAACTTACCTTTGAATAGGCTGTAGCTAGCTGTAGTTGCGTAGTTGGCTGCTCTGTCTTCTCGTTGGGAGGCTAGCGGATGGGCAACTGCTTATACTCGGGGCGACATGACCTGCCTGCCTTGGAAACATTTGTAGACTCCCGTACAGACGGCCCTATGAATAAAACGTACCTATGAATAGGCTGTAGCTAGCTGTAGTTGTGTAGTTGCCTGCTCTGTCTTCTCGTTGGGAGGCTAGCGGATAGGCAACTGCTCATACTCGGGGCCGCGGACATGACCTGCCTGCCGTGAACATTTGTAGACTCCCGTACAGACGGCCCTAGAAAAAACTTACCTATGAATAGGCTGTAGCTAGCTGTAGTTGCGTAGTTGGCTGCTCTGTCTTCTCGTTGGGAGGCTAGCGGATAGGCAACTGCTCATACTCGGGGCGACATGACCTGCCTGCCGTGGAAACATTTGTAGACTCCCGTACAGACAGCCCTATGAAATAAACTTACCTTAAGAATAGGCTGTAGCTAGATGTAGTTGCGTAGTTGGCTGAGATACCTCCACTTCTCGCTGTTCCTGCGCTGTAGAACAGGAAGAATACAGTGAATACAGGCATTTGTAGGGAAAACACACACACAAAAAGAGTGTTACACAGGTTTCATAAGATCTCATAAATCTGGTAGAATATTGAAAACCTGGCCTGGAAATTACAACAAAATAATATTACATGATATTAGAACATCAACTTACAACGGACCGGCTGGCTCCTGACGCGCCCAGATCTCCGGAGCACATCCCGGCCTTCCTTGTCCTTGGGAACTAGGTACCGCCACCTTTCATTGTTTCTGCGCTGTAATACAGGAAGAACACTGAATAAAACTACAAACACCAGCATTCTAAGATGTTACATAGCAGTGTTCTCGCTAGGTCTTTTCAGCATACTCGGGCCCCCCAATGCTGTTAGCTGGCCCCCTGTTGCTGTGATCTACTACAAACTGTCACATAATGCAATATAACACACACATACACTGGTGTAGTGATAAATGTTACACACACACAAGCAAACTAACAAACAAATACACACACGCATTACATGACTCAAACGTACCGCAAACTGTACTTCATTTCCTTTATGAAGACTGACGGTGCAGGATGAAGTGAGGTGGGAAGTTGACTTGATACAGTTCTAAAATATACCAGACTGGTATGTTAACTTAAATGTTTGTTAGCCACATCTTAATTTTAAATCAAGGGTCTACAACAGATGGACACAAAAACTTAAAAGCAGTAGAGCTGCGTACCCGAGCCACCGCGGCCTCTGCCGCCTGCAGCCACTTGCTCCTCCGCCCGCACCTCCGCCACCGCGGCCTCTGCCGCCTGCAGCCACTCGGCCTCGCTCGCATGCACCTGTCTGTTATAGGGGAAAGATGTGCCATTAAGATGCGGTATTAGGTTAAGCAGTCGTTCTCCATCCATGTCAAATCTCTCCATGTCAAACTTCGATAATTAGGGATGTCCTTATGAAATCAATAAACTCAAATCCTCTTCGATGGGACGTGAAACTAGAAGCCCTGTGTTTGAGGAGAACCGCACCTCGTTCTCCATTTTTAAGCTAGATTTTACGGTTAGCTTATACTGTATGTTAGAGCTTATTCTTTTATTTGTGCTCCAAGCTAGTTTGTGCACACAGAAGAAAATCGGGAGAAAAAGAAATTATCCAACAAAAGTATGGATGTTTTTTTTTCTTCTTCATATCGGTGACGTTACACACGATGTCAGACTGGGGTCGAACACCTTCCCCTCAAGAACAACACGACCTAGCGCACCTGACAAAAATCCCTCTAAATTTCTAAAGTGGTACAACTTGCGACAAAGTGGGCGTCTCGGTTCTCCTTATCTTCGCCTCTTCAGAAACAATGGAGTTTCCGGCGGGCGGTTATCAGACGCCTCGCGGTTGTCAAGTCGATTGTATTCCCCGTCAGCTCTACTGGTACTGGTGGAGGCGTTGGTATTGGTAGAGGCACTGGTACTGCCCCGCCGCCTGCAGCACCTGCAGCACAACCTCCAACCCTCCCACCGGCTCCACGGTGTACCATAGAGGCACGGTATTAGGTAAAGCAGTCGTTCTCCATCCATGTCAAACATCATACTTTGATAATTAGGGACGTCCTCTTCGGTGGGACGTAAAACTGGAACCCCGTCTTTGAGGAGAACCGCACCTCTGGCAGACGGCGAACCGAGTTCTTATATTTCCTTTTAATTAGTTGAGAATGTTCACCGGGCATTTATTTCCATTTGTTTTACCGGAAGAATCACGCTTAGAACCCTTGGCCGACTTTCTCTTCCCTACTCTGTTCGCTTCACATATTCCTGTTGCTGCTGCGACTCAATACTGCAAGGCTAGATTCAAGATTTATTTATTGAATTTCGCAATGAGATCACTGAATTACATTGGACAATTGAATTTACAATTTACAAATAATGTCACTAAAATGCATTAGACTGCTCCAAAATCTATGTAAAAACGAATCCTACTTTTCCCTGTGCGCGTACCACATGGTTGCCACTTGCCGGGGTCTGGTCCATTATAGCTGGGTAACTCCTCTTCCATCTTTTGTTGGCTTCTTCAATATCGTGTATTCTTTTCCTGTGGTGTGCAGACATCTGTGGGAACACACATGAAGGAGACCTTTGAGTCTTATTGCGGATCTTGCTTCCCCTGCTCTGTTGGGTGATGGTCTTATTGTAACATTTGACCCTTGTCCTGCTGCCGTTTTCATGCAACATACACTTGAACACAAATCCGGATCTTTATTTACCCTAGATTTCTATTGCACATGGTTCTCCTTTTTAATTTTCGATATATTATCGAATTCACGAAGCCTTTATTCTAACAAAAACAGCAGAGAATGTTATTCAGCCGTCTGCGGATCTTGCTTTCCCTTCTCTGTGGTGCAGGCGCAGTTACATGTAGGTGGATGTGAGATGCTGGAGTTATGGGAACAAACAAACAAACGAAACTCTTGTTTTACAAGTTTCAATGTCGTGGCCTCTGCCGCCACCGCCGTCTCGGGCACCGACACCAGCACGACCACCGCCAAAAGCACTGCGGCCTCGGCCTGGCACCGGGCCATGTCCGCATGCACCGGTCTGTTATAGCGGAAAGATGTACCATAAGGGCACGGCATTAGGTAAATCTGTCGTTCTCCATCCATATCAAATCCCATACTTAGATACTTAGGGATGTCCTTATGAACTCAATAAACTCAACTCCTCTTAGATGGGACGTAAAATTGGAGGCCCTGTATTTGAGGAGAATCCCACCTCGTTCTCCTTTCATGTCAAGCGTTCCACTGTGTATTGTATTGTTGCAATCTCTAATGAATAGAGAATAAGGAAAGACATATCTACTCACCATGTCATCGTCAAGCCGCTCTAGATTTGCCAGATGTTTTGCATGGTGGCGTCCATCCTGTTCCGGTACTGAGGGAAAAAAACATGACAACATTAATATTGCATTAAACCAATGTAACAGGATTTTGGACCACAATTTGTTTTGTTTTCTCTAGCTTTTCTCTGGCCCCTAACAATGCGTTACACAATTTGACATTCCTTTACCTTCTTCATCCCCGCACTCATGTCTTACGAATGAGGAATAAATGAACGCCACTTCACAATCTCCCGGAGCGGGGCTGCAGTAAACAATTCACCCCAATAATGTCCGCGTACGACCTTGTTTATTTTGCTATGGGTCCTGAGCCTGATGTAAATAATGAATAGATCAATAAAGAAATAAAGAAATACAAGTTTATTCGCACTTCTGAGACCCAGAACGGACACACTCAATTATGACTTTACTCAGTGCTCCCTTCCTCTTAGTTAGCCGTTCACCTTCGTTTGCAGTCCTCCTGAATATAGGCAAAGCAGTCTCGTCAACCTCCTTCTGGTGGGGTGCCCTTGGGTCATAGTGACTAGCCTTGAGAAACTTTGTCTCCTTCGGACCCATATCGTATCTTACTCAACTTGACACCAGTAATTGGCTGGGCTTCAACCTTTAACAAATTTAAAATGGCAGTGCATTAGGATGGTAGCATCAATCCTCAATCTTCCTATCCAGCCAACCCGGCCTGACCGAGCGGCGCGGGTGCGTTAGCAACCGAGTCCATCTGTCTTTTGATTGGGATCACTCCGGCCTGTCGCAGATCTTTAAGGACGTCGAATTCCTCCTTGCTGGTTTTCCTCTCAGCTTCGTGCTGCGACTCCCTTTCCTACTCACGTTCAATGCGCTCTCTACAACAAAAGAAAACAACAGTTTGAAGATCTGTTAACTCCGTAAAAAGATGGAGCTTGACATAAAGAGGGTTTATTTTCTCTTAGATTGTATCTTCTCGTTCTTTTATTTGGCACTATCAATTATTGTTTCCTTATCCTGCTTCTTCTTGCAGACATAGATTTACTTACCATTTATACAGACCCAACTTTGGATCAACTGAGATGCAAAGATGGTGTTGTTTGCGGGTAATTTGAGGCTGATTGGAATTGTGAATGGTGGTCATGTGTCGCCTAAGGTTTTTTTCAGGATTGTTTTATCGCAGACTTGACTTGAATTGCTTAGTTTTGTACTCGGTGAGACGAAAAACACATACAATAAACATTATCTATATACAACACTCAATTTGAAATATATGCGCACTCGTCTACGTTCTTTTTTTTGCGGCGCCAACACTTTGTCATTGAGTAGGTCGATCTGGTAAGGTAATGTACTCTTACGATATCTAGCGGTCCTACATTTGAATTGCCTTATGCCACCAGGCTTCTTACGTTGGCTGCATCCGTAGGCCAGTGACAATGCTGAAAATTCAGTTTACTGTAAGCTAAGCTTTGTCAATCCTCCTGATTGTGCACGAAGTGTTGAAACACTTCATTTTAGGTACATCAAATTTTGAAACTCCTAAGAGAAAACTATACAAAAATGTAGATGTACCCTCTTCTACATGTGTCTCATCATCATCAGTGTCTTTTTTTTGGCAAACATAAGATGATAATTTATTATTGTTGGTCATTAAAAGTTAGAAATTTCAAACACAATACCATGGATGATGTCCTATGATTAGTAGGTAGATACATTTATGTAGAATGGTATACACTACAACTCTTTGAATCCTGTGTGGTCTGCTAAGAAAAAGGCCCTCCGTATTGCAGCTACCGCACAAGACGAGACAGGCGCCCTAATAGTCTTCCTCAGGTATTGGTAACACCACTGGATAAATTGTCTGAAGGCTATGTACCACTTTCCATCATTTCCAAGTGTCTTCTCTTCCTTCTTCCGCCTCCTCTACGTGAGGGAAGAACTTGGCCAGGGGGAAAATTGAAGGGGAGTTCTCAGAAGAGAGTGTTCTGGTTCTGCTTAATGATATTTTTCTGGGTCCTTGAACTTGGACTAGGCAGCAGTTGCATATTAGTTTTTTTAAGCATAACCTTGAATATTCCGCCAATGTAGTTTGTTTTATTGATATCAACTTGCATGTAAATGTACAAAGTCACATGAAAAATTACAATAAAATCGCTCTAAGGATACAGGGGAAACAGAATTCAAAAACATCAACAGCAATCAATATAAGATATATCCTCAGTACTATCTATACAATTCAAAATATGGACGTGCGTGGTGTACATCAAAATTTGCCGAGAACCTACCAAAAAACCATTAAAGTTCAAAAGCCCGCAACATCTAGAGATGGTTCCTGTTGTTGGGTGGCGAACAGACGGTGGCGTCTTCTGTGCTCATCAATCAGGTTCGATGCTGGTTCGAAGACTTATTCTGGAGTTCACAAATGTCAGATTGTCCGATACACTCACTCGCTTACTGGACTGCGCGAGCTCCACTCGATACTCTCGAGCTAGCTGGCTTATGGCACTAGCGACTTTTGGTATTTTTTCAACAGGAACTTTCCCCATGATTTTCCATACCCCGTCCACTTGTGCATCAATTTTGATCGCATTCATGCCACAGTTCTCCGTTCTAGCCGCTTCTTTCTGGACCTCTGTCAGCACATCCTGGTAACGCTTTTCAAAAGTCGACCCTTTCAGACAAGAAGCCCACAGGGCTTATAAGAAATTCTCCTCCATTAACTTATCAAATATCAATGACTACACAATTGTGATATAAGTAACGAACAATAACAAATGATGAAATAAACACAAGACACAAACATATAACGAAAAATTGATTACTGATGATATATTAGTAAAAGATTTCTCTTTCAAATCAAAGTCTAACGGTGACAGTTCTCCGCCGTTCTTGCATTTCTTTCTGGACCTCTGTCAGCACATCCTGGTTACGCTTTTCAAAGGTCGACCTTTTCAGCTTGATGATTTGAGCCTCACAACTCACGTCTTCATCACTGCATGTGAGGGCGAAGTGTTTTGTCGCGAACTGTTGATGGCAGCCATGCGCGAGACTTGCTGACGGTTCTGTTGTGTGCAGCTCTTTAATTGCTTTATCGTCCGGAACGATACACACGTCACAAATATGAAATATCCGCCATTTTAATACTACAAAGCTGTATTTCGGTTTACAACGGGAAACGATAGTCTGTATGAAGGATTGACATCACTTAAAACAATCTGGACCTCAATGCCTCGTCCCCCTCTGCCTCACTTTGTTCTAAGGTGCGGTTTTACTGCGTTGTAATATCCCAGGAAATGTGGTTGTCATTCTTTATCGGCAGATGGACAGAACCTAGATTCGGTCCTCTATTGCAATGAAAAGGACACAGGTTCTCATATTGAACAGAATTTCAACTGTGGTTCCGCTAATAGGTTGATTACGGTCAACAAACCAGAACTTCGTAGTTGCATCATAATCTGGCATCGAACACCACTCAGCCTTTACAATCACTTTAAGATACACAAAATCAGACTGATTACTCAGCCAGTGTGTTCAAAGGAAGGTAATCCTCTGCGTCAAAGTGGTTTGAAGGCAGTTTTTGGTCATGTAACCAGAATGCCTCGATACGTCCAAGCCAGGAGTACCAGGTTTCACCATTCTCCTAAACGGCATTATAATTTGCCGTACTTTCTGGATTGTCCTCCTTGAACTTGTCGAAAAGGTTCCCTGTTAGCGAAAAAATCCATGAATAGAAAAATCCGATTTAGATCGCAGCGAGTCAGCGGGGTCGTCGTGTCCAAAAGGATCTCCAGCTCTGTCATCCTGAACTCACTCAGCTCTTCTGCTTCCACGGCTGAAATGTTGGAACTCGCTTCATCTTGACTGTCGAAACTGGAAATAGCAAATGAAATAAATGTAGTTGTCAGTTCCTTTCCATCAACGATATATTTGCTTTCTCATGAAAGTTAAAACGGAATTGTTTAATCCACCATTTCAAGGAGTAACACTAACCTCCGGTTTCTACAGCCCTCGGTTCGTTCCTCAGGGTCTGGTGTATTCTTAAGTATTCTCTCGGGTTTTGTCTTCTTCCACTACACGCTGTACCTCTTCACGGTAGAATATATTAAAAACGAAAATTACATGTTAAAGAATCTTCTGCTAGAACAACATCGCTTACAAATCAGTAGCAGTCTACTACAAAACACCATTACCTGGATATTATCAAGTATACTGTATATACAGTGCAAGATTAAAAGGACATAATCATAACATATATACAGATTGCTAACTTAATTATAACTACTAAAAAACTGGTTGAGATCTATGAATATTTTCGTTAAGAGTCAATGGTTTTAATGGTCGATGAGTATCAGATCATTGACAGTCCCTTAAAACTTTAAAAAGGCCATCTACCAGTTTTTCACTGGTTTGCGTATTTGGCAGGAGACTTTGTGATTCGTTTGATTGTGAAAACGTTCCGTTCCTCACTTTCAGCCATGAGGGAACTGATCGCATCGCTGCACTGCAATCCTATATGCCATTGGAGTGCTCTTATGGAATGGTAGTACGATCCCTAGAGGCCCGGTTTGAGATTTTTTTCGTTCTTGGGAAAGCATTCTCTCATCATTAGGTCGTGTTGGAATACAGCGTTGGTCGGTAGATGGTGGTGGTTTTGAAGTCGTCAGCAGCTGCATAGCAGAGTCGTTGAACTTCAGCCAGACAGCATGCCAGCACCTCTGATGTGGTCTTAGCGCGGACGAGCCGCTCAGGACTCACACCAGACAGAGTCGTTGGGCTAAGTCTCATCTCACCTCTGTATCAAAAATTTAAAAAATCAGTACTCAGTACACTCTTGCATTACTCGGAGTGAGAGTGTCATCGTCAATGCTCCGCCATTGTTGTCTGTCTTGGGTAACCCACACCTCGCTTACAGTAGATCTGGACTACTGCTTAAATTTAACAGCAGTGTGAGGAGTCAGCCCTGCCAGGAATAGAAAATAAGATTATCAAATGGAGGTCAACTTACAGGGAGTGATGTTGAAGCCGTGAAGTATGCATCTGATGAATCCGATGCATCGTAGAAATCTTCTGTATCGGTATCTGTATACATTGGTTCTAGGGAAGGAAGAAGCAGATGCATGAGTTAATGAATCGAACTAAACTTGAATGAATGAATCAAATGCAGGAATTTGTGAATGAATGGATGGATGGATGAAACCCTTTCTTCGCTTCTACAAGGATTACTACTTAGAACTACCGCACACACCCAAAGGGAAACCCTCTCTTTCGGGGCATGTACAGACCCCAATAGAGAGGTAAAGGTAATTTGCTGTGTGCGGGCCAACCTTCGGATGACCTCCCTTTGTATCAGTAGCCCTGACAACCCTCATGTGGTGTTCGGTCATAAGTCAGGAGGTTTTTCAAAGTTCAAGAATAATATTAGAGTTATATATGTCCCAATTCCAAACTGGAAAAATGTCCAGTAAAATTGTCCTCAAAGTTAATGGACATATTTTGACCAACAAAAGGGAAAGAGTTGTACAGTGTTTAGAACCACCATGTACACTATGAGGGATGTCAGGGCGACCTTAGGACTTATAGTGAGTGCTGTAGGGAGCCTGGGGTCTACTTAGAACTACCGCACACACCCAAAGGGAAACCCTCTCTTTCGGGGCATGTACAGACCCCAATAGAGAGGTAAAGGTAATTTGCTGTGTGCGGGCCAACCTTCGGATGGCCTCCCTTTGTATCAGTAGCCCTGACAACCCTCATGGTGGTGTTCGGTCTCCTATTTCATACGGCAACTTTCAACAAAGGCAGATGGAACTGCTTCGTTTCTACAAGGACTTCTACTTAGAACTACCGCACACACCCAAAGGGAAACCCTCTCTTTTGGGACATGTACAGACCCTTATAGAGAGGTAAAGGTAATTTGCTGTGTCATAACAAAGTAATTGATATATATATTTATATATATATATATATGTTATGTTTTTAGCAAGGATCTTGAACTTCTTAGTTACTCCAGTGTAGAATAAGACTGCTGAGGAAGTCACTTCACTACTCTCAAGTGGGATACCAGCTCTCACTGACAGACTAGAGTCCTTGTCGGACAATAGCCTTCAATTTGGGTTGAACAGAGACTTTGTATTGCGGGCCACCTTCGGATGGCCTCCCTTTGTATCAGTAGCCCTGACAACCCTCATGTGTGGTGTTCGGTCCCCCATTTCATACGGCAACTTTCAACAAAGACAGATGGAACTGCTTCGTTTCTACAAGGACTTCTACTTTGTATCAGTCCATCACTGCTGTTTGAAATGTTGCACTAAATTTGTTTGTGGCACTCCTAAAGACTTACTGATCTTAACTAGTTAGCGACTATTGAATGTCCATGGCATTTATGTTAATGGTGTTAATGGGCTGTTGGATGGAGTTTAGTTTCCAACACAGATTAAAGAACGTTGAGAGAAAAGCAATTCCATAGCATGCCAGGACGTCTGGTGTGGTCTTAGCGCGGACGAGCCGCTCAGGACTCACACCATAGTGCTGTAGGGAGCCTGGGGTCCTCAGTCTAGAGGAATTCAATAGCAGCGCGAAGATTTTCAATCGCTTCGTTTCTACAAGGACTTTGTAACGTCCTTGGTTTCTCTTGCTCTTCTTATATCAATGGCTTGGTAGTTAGGAGAACAATTTTTCACCGGTGAATACAAAAATTGTCGAGGTCTTCATTTCTTGTTTGCTGATGTATAAGTATAGACAGTTTCAGCTAACAGTATTTTGAAGTTTTTCCCTGGAGTTCATTTTAGCCTTTACATGAGGTAACAAGAGGGGCCAGCACCTCTGATGTGGTCTTAGCGCGGTCGAGCCGCTCAGGACTCACACCAGAGACTCCATTACCAATGGTCTACAGACAACTAGAAATGTCTAAATAGTTGGTGTCCTTTGTTGTTGGCAGTTTTCTAAGCTTCGTCAGTCTGCGGTGAGAAATCCAAAAAATAATGTAAGCAAAGTTTCTGGTATGTCCACGTTCCGCTCTACCAGGAACTGTTTGATGTCGTTACAGAGGTGAAACTTGGCGGAGTCCCACACAAGCAGTCGGCGGGAGTTGTCATCACGAACGGGGAAGGTATACCTGGCTTACTCGATACAGCCGGCCTCGTCGTTCCAGGCGCTGGGTTGGACCCAGACCGGGAACTTACAGCTTAATCAAACTGAGTGCCACTGCTTTGGAACCACACTTATTAAGTTTCGCATACACTTGTGTAATCTCTTCTGCTGTGGGGTGCCTGTCCTCTGCTACCTCAGTCTTCTCATGTGATGGCGGGACACTGTCCTCTGCTACAGCAGTCTTCTCACATGATGGCGGGACACTGTCCTCTGCTACAGCAGTCTTCTCACCTGATGGAGGGGCACTGTCCTCTGCTACAGCAGTCTTCTCACGTGATGGCGGGACACTGTCCTGTTCTACCTCAGTCTCCTCATGTGATGGCAGGGCACTGTCGTGTGATGTGGGAGTGAAGGAGTCAATTTTGTGGTCAAGTTTTTCCTTCAGTCTTTTTGCTGAGGTGAAGTTAATATCTCTCACTCTTGCATAATGAACTGCCTTGGCATATGTGGGAAGAATCCAGGAACATATAACTTGTGTACATGCCAGGTTCCCATTGATCCTTGTCCAGCATTCGATATAGAATAGCACACTGGCAATATGTGAGCAGGATTCACCCAGCCCAGCTTTGCAGTGACAGTGTGCAGAGATGACGGCTCCATCTGTCTGGACTATCAGCCATACGTCAGCAGGGGCGTCGTTCATTCGCTGAGAATGCCGAACTTTTGCCACCACCACATACTTCCCAGCAATGATCTTCACTTCTGCGACAAATCCGGACACCACATGGTTATACGCCTCCAAAATTTTGTAGTTTTTAAACTGGTCATTAGTGTAATGACTTGTCTGAAGGACAAGGTAACTGAACAAGTCTGACTGTTCCACAGGTGGCAAACATTGACGGTCAAACTGATGACTCGGAACAGTCACTGGGTCTATGTCGATGATAGTAATTTTCTCAATGTATCGACGCTTGACCCGGCTTTCCAAACTCAAGGCATACTCTGACAGAACTGGTACGTTCCTGGTATGGGGAGAGGCCGGTAACATCTTAATTCAGCACCTAAAAAAAGGAGTAAAAGAAAGTTTCATCAGATACAGAATGATAGACTTAATATCACTTTACACAGTCCAGGTACATGTATAATGCAAGATGGACAGTTGTGTGGCCAAGTTGTTTTGGAGCCACACGGGAAACTAAGGAACTGTGCACACACACAGGACACACATGCACAGTTAATATTCTTCTTTTTGTCAGTCAGCCCAAGTCAGTCATTCAATCAGGCAGCCCCACAAAATATTACAGATCTTAGCATAGTAAAATTACCGTCAAAATTTTTAAATTCCTACTGAC
Source organism: Branchiostoma lanceolatum (assembly GCF_035083965.1). Classification (NCBI taxonomy): domain Eukaryota; kingdom Metazoa; phylum Chordata; class Leptocardii; order Amphioxiformes; family Branchiostomatidae; genus Branchiostoma; species Branchiostoma lanceolatum. The sequence goes on from NC_089725.1 coordinate 5,705,786, forward strand.
ACTTGTCCCAATCAACCAAATGTCCTGGGGGATGTTACTCCGAAAAAGATTCAAACTTACCGGCAAGCCTACAACACAGGGCTTGTGTCACGCCACGTAAACAAACGCCCCCCTCCCCCATTGCAACACCGAGAAACCTCTGACAAACAATCAAAATTCAGCCGTCCAAATACTGTTTTATTTACATCCAAAACGATAACATGCTACTATGTGCAATTGTTATGGGATTTCATCCACCAGGAGTTAGTATTTGGAGTTTTAAAAAGTTAAAATAGATTCTGAAACTGAAAGCGTAACCCTAGCCGCAGCGAAACCGAAACGTATTACGTAATTACACAAACAAAATCGCCCGCGGCCATCCTTTCGAAACGGTGAAAAATATGCAATCTATATGACAAACATTGACGTTAAATCACCTTAGCAATATGCTCTACACAATACAGACATTTGTATCGCTGTATTTTACCAAGGAGAAGCAAGACTTACCACTGAAGTTGACCCTCTCTGGCTGCGTTGTCTTTGTTGTGAAATTCGATCGAAGTGACACGCGCGGGTTTGAAAAGGGCACAAATATGGCGGATGCCCATATTTGGAAAACCCGTGACGTCACGTGAAAGCCGAGAATAGACGTTAAGATAACGAAAATAGAACGTTTGAGCACCCGTAGATATTACGTAAAGTGACTTAACGCGTGACAAAACGGAACCTTAAATCATACTTTAAGAACGCTTAAAGAGTGGTTTAAGTATACAGTTCATATCGTATTTTATGACTTCAGCCGGCCTACATAACCTGTATTTACTGCCGACCGAGCACATCAGGGGAGTTTTCGAAAAGCTGAATTGGGAGACTACTTCAGGCTGTTGTTCTTTACTCGTACCATCAAAGCGTGGAATGAACTAGAGCCTGGTGTGGTGGAGGCGGGGTCTCTTCCCGTCTCTTGTGATTTATCTTGCGAATGTCTGGCACTTCTTTTACTAACTTAAGTGGACTTAACTTATTAACAGAGGCACAGCTAATCTACGTGTTATATTTTGCTAACTTCGTACTTAGACTTTGTTATTCTCTAGCTAGTGAAAAGACTACGAAATAGAAGACCCTGTGGACTAGGGTTACAGTGGACGTTATGTCGGACGAGGGGGACGTCGAAGAAGACGGAAGTCCAGTTTAGCTGGTGAAGCCTCCGGCCGTCAGAAGCGTGGAGCTCACCGCCCTCCACGTCGTCCTGCAGGCAAGACTGGAGGCGGAAAAGTACGCGACAACACACACGATATTGCATAAACAGAATAGTTTATGGCATGGTGTCAATCAACACGGGTGGCGCAATGAAATGCTGCGCGAAAACGAGGCTCAACACGGGTTTCGCAATGGATGATGGGTATTACAAGGTGAAAGGTCATTACGCGGCAAATTCGACGTCGTCTGCTGCTACACGTCCGATCTTGCCACCACGTCCTGTGGCGACGTACATGTACATCACTCTGTACGTACATAGTGATCACTGCGTGCGATTAGTGTCCTGTGACGACGTGCCGAGTAATCATACGATTATCTGCTGGTAAGCTTTAAGTTAAGAGATTTTGACGAGACTTACAAAGTTATATTGGCAATAGACCCCTTTCCAAATACCGCGGCCATTTTGAATCCAGGGCGCGCGCACGTGATTCGAGCGCGGGAAAAGTGAAGACTCGGTAAGTCCACACGCCAGCGGTAAGGCGTCCCCAATAGAAACCAGCGTTGAGTCATCTTCGGCGGTGTGATGTTCTCCTTCTCGGTGAAATCCATCGATATATTTGCATGGCACAAGTAGATGATATTGTTGTGGACACTTGGACTAGATATCGGCCAGTAAAATTGTGAATTTCTGCTACTTTTCCATAGTTTCTGCCGGGATGTTGAACGCGCGCTACAGTGATAGAATGCTAATATGTTTACACCGCGTGCTTGTAGTTTCCCTAATAATGTTAGCTAAAGTCGAGAAAAATCCCACAAAACATACACTTTTCGGATCATTTTAGCTTGGTTTAGGTATGAATATAACTCTTGAGCCTTTTGGCTGTCGTGACAATGCCAACATCATCTTGAAATTACGTTGGTTTGAGGGAGGGTTTTGTTTTCTGTGCAGCGTTACATCGACTTCGCTCAGCAATATTTGACATTTCCGTTGAATGCAATCCCACAAAAAAAAGACGTGAAAATATAGACTTGAGTTCAATGTCCTTTTGGGTACAAATTCGGCAGCATTCCGGCGGCTTTTTGACGATCTTTTCGGATGCCAAGAATTTAGGCTTGAGGACTCCAAGTACGTGAGTGAAGTTGTGTTTTCCATTCTATCTGACGTTTCTTTAAATCATTTTGCGCGGCAATATTTCAGATATCTGTTGGCCGGATGGAACCCAAAAAACGTTAGATAATATTGACTTGAGGACTGAAGGACCTCCGGCCGATATTTTTCCTTTTGTTGTGGGGTTTCATCCTGTGGAAATCTAAGATATTTCCGCAAAACGTCAGATAGAATGGAATACACACCGTCACTCACGTACTTAGAGTCCTCAAGCCTAAATACTTGGCATCCGAAAAGATCGTCAAAAAGCCGCCGGAATGCTGCCATATTTAAGTACATTGAACTCAAGTCTAGGCCTATATTTTCCCGTTTTTTGTGTGTGTGGGATTGCATTCAGCGGAAATGTCAAATATTGCTGAGCGAAGTCGATGTAACGCTGCACAGAAAACACGCCCCTCCCTCAAACTAACGTAATTTCAAGATTATGTTGGCATTGTCACAACAGCCAAAAGGCTCAAGAGTTATATTCATACCTAAACGAAGCTAAAATGATCCGAAAAGTGTATGTTTTGTGGGTTTTTTCTCGACTTTAGCCAACATTATTAGGGAAATTACAAGCACGCGGTGTAAACATATCAGCATTTTATCACTGTAGCGCGCGTTCAACATCCCGGCAGAAACTGTGGAAAAGTAGCAGAAATTCACAATTTCACTGGCCGATATCTAGTCCAAGTGTCCACAACAATATCATCTACTTGTGCCATGCAAATATATCGATGGATTTCACCGAGAAGGAGAACATCTCACCGCCGAAGATGACTCAACGCTGGTTTCTATTGGGGACGCCTTACCGCCGGCTTGGTCTTACCGGGTGTTGACTTTTCCCGCGCTCGAATCACGTGCGCGCGCCCTGGATTCAAAATGGCCGCGGTATTTGGAAAGGGGTCTATTACAAACAACGTATGTTTCTTGTTGTTGTCTGTAGTACATGTATTGGTATAACAAACAACAAGTAACGTTATCATGTGGCCTCCCCTATCTGTGTGTGATAACTATTTCAAGTTTCTATCATATGAAAGAAAACGTGACAAGAATGTATAGTAAACTTTATTACAATTTCATATGTAACGTATGCTTCAGAGATAATGTAAACTAAAATGGAAAGACTTCATTTATGAGGTCTATTCATATCAAGTGCCATATCTGACAAGGTAACACAGATGTTCAGAAAGCAGCAACTTATATATTCACTGTAAAATCACTGCACTTTTATCATTAAAGATCACATTATGTTAACTGCACTGTCTGTCATTATCATCTCTCTTTCTATAATTATCATCTATCTATCTAATATCTATCTATCTCTCTATCTATCTATCTAGTTATATATGTGTATAGTTTTCATCAATGGCACAATCTGCTCACTGAATTCGATACTCACAATACACCACTCATTTGTAATGTTAACATCAAGACATGCACGAGTGATTTTCAAGTATTTCTAAATAATACCTAAGGTCAAACTGTTATCAAAATTTTCATGGATCATTGTCACTTTGTCCAATATCGAAACAGAATAAAAGCTGAAAGCCACACTTCATTCTACTTCTAGAATATGAAAGCCGGTTCTCATACTGACATCCTTGAACTGTTCATAACACCAAAATACAGCCTTGTCATTAACCCACACATTACATAAAAAGTGGGATCATTCGTCTTCCACTGTCTTGGAAAAAAAAGCCAAACCCAATAAGTTACAACTTAGTGTCAGTTGTTAAAAGTAGAGTAGTCATATGTTATATTGTTCATCATTGTCTGTCCATCCACCCCGTGTTACATGTATATCTACATGTACTTGCAAGTAGCCTACGGGCAGGAATTTTCAATAAACTTTCAAGTAACAACAATACCAGTACCATTAATACATTATTAATATGGGTGAAAAAATACATCCTACTGATAGTATTGCACAGCAAACCATCCAAAGTCGAACTCCCAGCTATTCATTCCTCACGCCAAGTATAAATTAAGGTTTGGAAGAAATAAAGTAATACAGAGAAAGACCTGACAGCATAATTTTGCTTGTCCTAAAACTGAAAATGCTTTTGGTATATGGGAAGTGATCAAATGCAGCACAAGTTACAACAATAATTGTACAAATCTACAGATACATCTACGTCAATATGTCATCTGCTGAGGACACTGCATCAGAGAGTGAATTCTTGTCAGCAGTTCCAGAGGACTCAGCACCTCATCCCATCGCTACATTCCACTTTCCGGGAGTGACGACACATCGTCTGCTGTCTTTTTTGTATCATTTAAGTTTGGAACGTAAGAATGAGTTGGCCGGTTTTTTAGTTAACAATGCCGAAAGCAACACATCTGTAAGAGAGTCATGTCACACATTTGTTTCGACTTTGCAGCAGCATTTTGAATCATGTCATAACCTTGCCTGTAGGATTCCGAAGCGTTGTCAGAGACAGCGAGATATTGTTTTGGAAGAACAGTTTGCTTTGTTGCGATGTGATGCACATATCCAGAAGAGCTGGTTCTCTACTTTCAAATGTTGTCATAACGGTACCTCCTCATCTGTGACTCTCTCTTCTGTATCTGATGCTTCTCTCTGCTCTGATCACTGCAATGCTGAACCTCTACATTGTGATACTGATGATGTTTCTGGCTCATCTGTGACTCTCTCCTGTAGATCTGCACAAGTCTCTAAAGCTTCTCTATGCTCTGATCACTCCTATGCTGTACCTTTCCATAGCGATACTGAGCCATCTGACCACACATATGCTTCTTCATCTTCAACTACTGCTGCCAGTTCCACTATACATAAGAATGCTTCCTGCAATCTGCACACAGTTTTGCCCTCTTTTCAACCCCTTTCTTCAAGCGTTACTTCTTCGATGTCTCAAGTCCCTGATGAAACACTGCTTGGCGATGACTTTCCTTTTTCTCCTCATGAAGTACATCTTCTTCTGAACTTAGTGCTTCAACATCTCTGGACAACTCGATTCATCTCTACTCCTGCCAAAACCACTTCCACCACTCCTTCACTAGAGGCCCCTGTCTCTCTTCCTTTGCTGTCTCCATCTGAAGAAAAGATAAGAGAGTATCACAGTGGGTGTGTATTGAAGTCAGTAAGGGATGACATTAAGGTTCCAGATGGCACAAGTGCCCTGCAGACATCTGTAACAGATCATACTGTCTGTCATGCTACAAACAGTTCTGTAATGTCGATTTTGGAGAAGTTATGTGTAGTTGTAAAGGAGGATGGTAAGTATGTTGTTAAGGTAGACCCTTCTGTAGTTGAGTTCTTTTTGATCCTGGAGATTCTGGTAAGTAGAATATTAAAGTATGATAACATGTCTACTAATATTATGAATGAAGTCATGTCAAAGTTGAGTCATTCTAAGTATCTGCGTGAACAGTATTTCAAAATGTTACATGCATGCTCTGTGTCTGATCAACAGCTGTCCACCAAAGTTGCCTTTCTCCAAAAACTTGTCTTCACCTTCCTGAAGTCAAAACAGAGACGTGTGAGGCAACAATACGATCTGATGCCCGCAAAATCTAGTATGGCTTTAAGGCAGGCAACACATTCTGGTAGTAAAAATGTTCAGTCTAAAGGTAGTAACAGTAAGGTAGGTACTAAGCGGAAATCGTCTTCGTCTTCTTGTACTATTCATGGCATGATTGCAACCCTTGTGTCAGATGGAAAATGTCAAGAGGCCCTTGCTCATCTAGACCTTCTTTTCACTTCAGATAGTCCAGACCATTTGCAGACTATTGTTCAGCAGCTGACTTGTGTCATTTTACGTTCTTTGATTTCAGCTCTGGGCAAGACTCCACCAAATAAAAAAGATAGTCAGGTTGCAATGTTGCTCTCAATACTAAGCGATAGAAAAAATGTATCTCCATAATCAGTAACCAATTTGTTTGTCTCGTCTGCTTCTTTCAACCTGTGTACCTGCTTGAATTTCTTCTCTGAACGTAATATATTATATTATAGAGAATATACTACAGGGCTTGACATATATTCTCTATTTACAAACATGCAAGACTACTATTTACAGCATTCATGTATCGAGACTTTACAAAATTTTACTTCACAATTGTATGTTAATATTGACCTTCAAAAGTACAGTTTCCAAGGTTTTCACCTGCAAGTGCAGTCACCTAACACCTAATTTCATTTTGATACATCACCCCTGTATTGTGATAGGTCATACTGTACCTTGATGGTACTTTTACAGCATACCTTTCTTCATAAAAACAATTATAGACCACGTAGAACAATATAATATAGGCAATCAATTGTTTTGTAAGAGATCCATGGAAGAACCTCAGAATTATCATTTTTTTTCCTTTCAAGCGCTTTACAGTCATAGACATTCTACTGACATGAAAGCAGACATAATGGATACTCTCTAACTGATTTGTATATTTGTGAAACTTATAATCCTCTTGGCAGATTGAATTACTCATTTTGCAGTCCCTCTTTGTACAATGTAACTGTACAGTATACATGACAATGAAAGTCTAGATAGAACCATTTCCTGTGCCAAATATCTGCATCAATTTACCTTTGTAAAGTGTAAAAAAATGTGAACATTCCCAAAGCTATTGCAAATGGAGTAACCCTTTCAGTGTCCTTCCTGAAAAGAACACAACTTTCACCTGTTCTTCACTTCGCTGTCCATTGTTGCTTGAATTTTGAAGTGAGAAACAAAATATGTTCCAAGAATTATTTTGTATTACAGAACAGCCTTACACATTTATTTTTGACAGACTTCTTAGCCACTGAAATGTTGTTATTGCTGAATAAAATTATTTGTGAAACTTGAACCGTTTCCTTTTTTTCTTGTCATAAGTGATAGTTGTTTAAATAGTGTCCTACATGTGCCTCATAGGATAAACAAGTCATTAATCCTTACAATAAGGAATAAAAAATGACCACTGGAAATAAGGCTAACACATTGGACAAAGTGACATGGCAACTTGTATATAAAAGTACATACACATGTACATGTACACTACACACAGTGAAATAAGAGTGGACATTAACATCATTTGTTCCAGGATAACAATGGCTGGACGTGGACGGAAAAGTATCTTCTGGAAAGACCTTACGGAAGGATGTCCACAGTTGGTGGGCAGGGAGCTTTACCTCAGCTTTGGGTTGTCAGCACCTGAACGAAAGTTTGTACTGCTGAATGAAGGGAACATCAAAGATTGTCACACACAGATCACATTTGACAACAGAAAAGAATGGCTTGACAACCTTGCAGCCACTGTCCCTGAAGTTAAGAGTCCAGCATTTGCCAGGGTTAATCTGCGTGACTACACATATACACTTCCAAGAAGGTCTGGATGGAGATTGGATGCAGTTATGAAGTACATCAGAATGAATAAGAATAAAACCATCAATGTAGACATGTTCTTTCAGTCTGCTAGTTGTACACAGCCTCATGCACGTGGACGTCCAAAAAAACATAAGCTTCCGCTGAACAGTTGTAACACTGCTGAGAACAGTCTCAGTACTCCTGATAAGAGTTGTTACACTGCTGACAACAGTCCCAATCCTGATGACAAGAGTTCCAACACTGCTGAGTCCTGTGCCAAATCACAACATGCAGTTAAGTCAATGAAGGAAAAGGAGAGAAAAGGCAATGAAAGTGCAACACAATCCCATTGTAGTGCAGGGAGTGACAAAGCTGAAACGTGTGAAATGAACATCAATACAGATCTCCCACAGGTATCCCCTAATGTTGGCTCTGAGTCAACTCTGTGTCCTGATGGTGCATGGTTCCAGGGGGGTGAGTTATTGTCACCTGATGAGCTTGTGCTGTATGGGTTATTGTATGTCAAAGGTACTCAGGCAGTGTATGGGAAGAAGCCAGCACATGACCCTTTCTCACCAAAAGTTGCATCAGCTGCAAATCGCTTTACTGAAACAAATAAGTACAGTGCAGAAGGAATTAAGACCTACTTGTCCTTCGCACCATGTCAGTCTAACAAATGTCAAGTTGGACGGTTCAAAGGTAAGGTAAGATGGACATACTTTAAGTCAGAACTGCTCCAGTTTGTTGAAAAGCAAGGTGAAAACCTGAAGCGTCTGTTAAAAGGAGCAGATAATGTTGATGTAGCAGGCATGCGGGATACAGCTGCCAGCATCTGCGAGGAAAACAGAACTGTACACATGGGCCCTCCTGGTCCAGCACACACATCATACACCTTGCAGTCCCTGCAGAAGGAGTGGACAGATCTGCTTAAGAACCAGTGGGAAAATTGGAAAATAAGAGGTTCAGATTCAGAGGTTGTGTTCCACTGGATATCACCCCCAGATTCAACATCTGTGTTCAATAGAACTGCACATTACACAGGACATGACCTGGACATTACAGATCCAGGGAAAGACGGTAAATCACGAATCTTGGGATTGGTTGCCCCACACGGTTTCTCATGAGACACATTTGGAAACAATTCTTCAGTTTTTCCAAGATGGGGTAGTCTGCAATGGTTGTAGCTATGACAAATATAGAGATGTACTTGAAAGCCCTGACAGTATACGTATTTTAAAAGGAAAAGATGGTCAGATCAGTGCTACAGTAGAATGTTATCTTGGCGAACAGAAATGCATAAGAAGTCAGGACTGTGTATTATTTTTCCCGAATGTCTGTAATGATCCAAGTATTGCAAGTGGTCACAGTAACATCTGTCCTGTGTGTAAGAGGCAAGATGCTACATTTAGGGGTATGCTATCTCGATTTAATGCCCATAAATCAAAGCCTGACTCTTTACAAACTTCCAATATCTCCCGAGGGAATCTTTAGAAAAACAGCTCAAAGAAGCAAAACTAGAGGTCACTACTTTACGAAAGAATTATGAAAAGCTGCAGGAAAAGACAAAGTCTATGGCATTCTGTTCAGAACATGAAGACAAAGATATGCGGTATATTTTCAGTAATTTGTACAAAGGCATTAACAATGTTAAGGATCAACAATATAACGCAACATGTAGATGGGATGACTGTAATGTGAGTTTTTCATCTATTTCTGATCTTAATGTACATCTTTCTTCATGTCATATAGAACCTTGTGATACGAACATAGGTACTGTAAGCGTGAATACTCTTGTCTTTGGAATGATTGTAAACATAAAGCCTTTTCGAGTCTCAAACTTTTGAAGTCTCACCTAACTGAACATACAGGCTTAGAATCTGATAAGTTTATCATGATTATGTTGGCTGATCAGGCAAAGGCCCTTGTAACTCCTAAACGACAGATGCGCTGGCACCCACTTGTCATCCGCTGGTGTCTTCGTCATTACCAGTCTAGGTCTAAGTATGACGCCTTTTCTAAGTCTGGTTTTCTGAGATTGCCTAGTGGCCGTACTTTAAGAGATTATAAAAACTTTTCTGTTTCGTCTAGTGAGTGGCACCCTTCCTATATGCAAAGAATGAAGGATACTTTTAAAACTAAGAATATAAAACCGCACGGCACTATAGTAATGTTAGCGTTTGATGAAGTTAAAATCAAAGAGGGCCTGGTATGGGAGCCAAACAGCAATAAGCTTGTAGGATTTGTAGACTTAGATGATGTACCGATAGATTTGTCAACTGTTCCACCTGTATCCAATGTATCATGTCACCAGAATGTCGCTACACATGTAATGCAGTTTATGTTCAAGAGTTTATTTGCACCGGCCATTTTCTTTTCCGGTTGCATATTTTTTGACTAAAGGTTTGACAGGAGTACAGATTAACCATATGTTTTGGACTGGAGTTGGTTTGTTAAATGATTTTGGTTTTCACACTTTACTTTCTGTATGTGACGGTGCTTCACCTAACCGTGCTTTTATTAGAATGAACTGTGGTGAGGGCGGTCATGTGTGTCACAACCCTTTAAGTTCAGGTCCTCTTTTTTTCATGTCTGACCCTCCACACCTGATGAAGAAGCTGAGGAACAATCTGCACAGCAGTGGACATGAGCATTATAACACTAGATGTTTACAATTTGATGGTAAAAATATGATTTGGAAACATGTACAGTCAGTTTTTGACAGAGACAGAAAACGTCCACTTGCTTTGACTAGATTAACTAAACAACATGTCTATTTAGACAATTGGGCTAAGATGCGAGTGAACCTGTCTGTGCATACATTGTCCTCAGCTGTTCAACAGGAAATGCATGAGCATGAAAATTCTGCTACTATGTCCACTCAAATATATATTTCTAACTGTAATGATCTGTGGACAGTTTGTGATAGTAATTTGCCTTTGAACCATTGTGATGACTCAAGATTGATTATGTTAAAGAATGTACAGAGATGGTTCTTGTCCTGGAGAACAAGTCTTCAGGCTCAGTTTCATGCAAAATCAGTCGTTGCCAAACATTTTATCGCATGGCAAACATTTGAAGATCTAAATTTGACAATCAATACTTATTTAAGTTTGATTTCTTATATGTCTTCCCCTCAGTTCCAGTCTATTTATCCCGGTGTTTATGTTCTACCAAAGAGGTTGAGTCAGGATTGTGTTGAGAATTTCTTTTCCTTACAGAGGGCTGCAGGAGGGGGGAATACAAATATGACTGGGTATATGTATGGTTATAATGTTCAAAATATTGTTTCCACAAGTACATGCAAGGCAGACCTCAAGTCTAATACTTCAGGTCCGGTCAATCTGGAGGAAATGGCCTGTTCTGTTTTACCGAAGCGCAGAAAAACTGAGAATAACAGTGATGCTGTGTTATGGCCAGTAATCTTGTAGAAAATATCTCTTGTGCTATTTCACATGGCTCGAAATAGTGGGTGCATGTGCACCTGTGTGCTACCAAAATTGGAGCTGTGCACCTCATTTTTGACTGTGGGGCGCACCATGGCCAGTGCACCTCAATATTTTTTTGTACTCTATAGGGTAACGGTTCTCTTGTACACTACTATACAGAATATTTCTGAGATTTAAGTATAAAAAAATATAACCTTTTGTTGTACCTTATTTCATGTATCAGAAAAAACCAATACAACCTTTATTTCATAGACATGTAGTCTCCAAGCAGACCTACGGGTTGGCAAAGACCGTATCCAACAGGCAGAAGGATTTTTCATAGCCAACCCAAGGTCTGCTACAACTCAAACAGGGCGGAGCATTTCTATTCAATAAAGGTGCCGCTGCCCCTCCTCGTTGTAATGCTAACAGCCGTACGAATGTCCGGGGTACTAATCTTTTTATGACCAAGCCCAGTCACCCGCGCACGTCCCAGTGGGAGGTTCGCGCCTTGGTTGAGCCTAGTAAAAAGCTCTCACAATAGCAGTTTCTTTCACCCATCGGCGATATTTGTGGCATCATGGAAAACCGTTCTTACAAAAACATTCGTAGACAATGTTTACTGTTTCGGGTTCAAGCCACTATTACTAGAGATCAACAGCAAGATTCCACGTGACCACATGGCGGGAATTGCCCTTACAGTTCCGACGTAACTGGTCAAAATTGATCGCATTTTGTGACGATTGAAGCAGTTTTGGTAGCGATCTTCGTAACAGATTGATTTTGAAAAAGAGACCAAGTCTTTTCTGTTGGCAACATTAAGTTTATTTTTCCTGGGAAGTTTAATTTTCGCGGTAAAGCCCTGCCCAAGTGAACGGCCTCTCAGTCGCGGCCTGGAGGTGTCAGCCCGGCATGGCGCCGCACGGGGACAGAGAGTAATAAACTCACTTACAGAAGCACAGTTTGATTAGGTAACAATTAGATGTTAATAGCCTTTGTTCAGACCGACTTGTTCCAGACCTTAGATTGTACTATAAGCTCATACTTCCAGTTGGATACGGTCTTTGCAATCTATTGGGTCTGGTTGGAGACTAAGACATGTACTGCTTGCTTGAAATTTGAAATATGGTTAGAATTACAGATTAATTCTAAGAGAGGCAGTAGTGTCAAACTAATGGCTTGTTGACAATCGTTTTTTTTTATGTGTTGCAGTCAAATTTTTTTTCTGTGCACCTAATTTTTTGGGTTGGGTGCACCAGTGCACCTATTTTTGACAAAAGAAGTTCGAGCCCTGTTTCATGATATCATTTACTAGTCTAATACATTCATTCATCATGGCTCCTTCAAAGTAGTGTAAAAATTTCCGAAAGTTAGCTCTCTTTCTACTTGCTGACAACAATTTGATATACTGCATATGAATTTCATACCATTCTATAAATAGAAATGTATACGCAAATCTCTTGAAGCACCCCATCAAGTAATTTATCTTCTCAAAATATTGTATTGGTTGTCATGATTATTTCTATATGGTCACGCACATGACAAATTTGTCAATGTGGCAGCATTTCAAATGTTCATTATGGCACTGGCATATTTAAAAAGGGACAATATATACAGTGCCCTTTTACTTAATCTTCTTGAGCAGAGTGATTACAAACTGTGAAGTTTAATTTGAGGTCGTACATTGTGTACAAATAGTCTACCTTAAGCTTTGAAGAGGTTACTTCTGAATGTGTTCATACGTGTATGACTGTGGTATACACTAAATGGGCCTGAAATAGAAAAATAAAGTGTTACAAAACTGAAAAAAAATACAGTGTGCTATTAGTACGATATACGTGTAAGTTAAAAGTGCAAACTTGATCATGATAGTGAAGGACATTCATCATCTGTTTACTGTTGCACAATACATACGTACCACTTGTACACAATGGGGTCTTTATCCGTTTGACGACGACAGCTTTTCTCATCCCTCTGTAGTCGCATGTGTCCTCATGTAGCTGTCAAGTCCTATTTTGCCATGGAAGTTGGAACCGCCTGTTAGTGTGGGCAGGAAAGTAATGTGCATTACTAAGTTAATTGGATTTATACTTTGGAATTCCTGGCTAAGGTAATTATCTAATGTTAACAGTACCACCAATATTAATTAATATGACTACCATGGACTTCTGAAAACATGTAAGATATGCTCTGAATGTAGTATGATACTAAATCTGTTTGTACTTTGTTCTTGTATATGATATTACTTTAAATAAATACATTGATTATCACTATAAAATCAATAATGATTCATCATGTATCACTTTTTGATGTTAACATCTCCAAGTAGTAGTAGTAATAGTGGATCCAAACCCTTTTCCCATATACTTAGGTATAAGGAAATATATTCTCTCCCTTTCGCATAAACCAAAAAGTGAATTTTTCTTTCCACTGAGTCAAAAGTTAACATAATATCTTCACACATATCATAATTTTACACATACAGGCCAGTATATGAAACAAAGGAAACAGTAGTATGGGAATATTTGAAGAAGCTAAGGAATATGTCAACATGCTTTATCACATATACTGTACATGTAGTTGTGTAAACAAGTTCACATCCCCCCTGGAGGGATATACATGTACAAGTAGTAGTGAAGTCATGATTGTTTATTGTTTATTTTTATTTTACCAGGGGAGTCATGTCGCCAGCTGGCGTTTTTCAATGAGCCCTGGGGGGAAATCCCCAAACAAAGTTTTTTACATAAAATAACAAGTAACAATACATAATGTGAAGTAAAATTGATATGAAACCAAAGTAACTTAGATAACATATCAAACAAAACATAATATTACCAAATATATACATTAACATCATATACTAGTGACAAAATATAATGGAATGAAATGAAATCAGGTTGAATTTGCATATCAATGTTGACATAATGTGAAATCATATTAATAAATGAGTGAACCAAAAATATATTTACATAAGAGATAACCGAAATTTAAACACTAGTTGATTTCTCTTGTATATTGTATATATAGTTTTGAAAGCACCGATAGATGTTGCATCTCTTACTTGTAGTGGCAGTGAGTTCCATAGGACCGCGCCAGAGAAAGAGAACGATCTTTTCTTGTACTGTAGGCGTGCTTTTGGTAGTTGAAGCCCCCCCTGTGTGCTGAAACGGGTGTTGTGTGTATGGGTATGGGCAGAAGTTGTGAAAAGTTGGGACATGTGTGGTGGTGATAGGTCATTTAGTGCTTTGTACATTAAGACGGCCTTAGCTCTTTTGTGGTGCCTCTCTACAGTGGTCCAACCTAGTAAATTCAGAACGGTTGCGCTGGGAGTGTGGCGGTCGCACCCTAACACTACTCTGCCTGCTCTGTTCTGCAACTTCTGGAGTTTATCTAAGCACCCCTTACCTCCCTGGTCCCAGACACTGCTGCAGTATTGGATGTGGGGGAGAAACAATGTATTATAGATTACCAGCAGAGCTTGCCTGTTCAAGTATGGACTGAGGCATTTCATAATTCCAATTGTCCGAGCTAGTTTCTTGGAGACAAGTAGAAAGTGGTCATTCCATAATAGGGCATTGTCAATGACAACTCATAGATACTTAAACGTGTCGACTTGTTCCAAATCTGTATTAGCTAGAGTAAGTTGTAAGTGCTGGTCAGAGGCTCTGGATCTTTGAGAGGCAACCAGCATAGATTTACACTTGGTAGGGTTTAAAGAGAGCTTATTGGCGATAAACCACTGAACTAGCCGGGTAGAGTCTTGCTGGATTGTTTCCTGTATTGTTTGTATTCTATTGTGTGCGAAGTATAAAATGGTATCGTCTGCATACATGGCTACTTTACATGACCGTATGCAGTTAGGCAAATCATTGATGTACACAATGAAAAGGAGGGGTCCAAGAATGGACCCCTGCGGAACGCCACAGGTCACATGAGATGTTTCGGACAAAGCTGAGTTGAGACAAGTACGCTGCAACCTCCCAGTTAAGTAAGATGTGAACCATCTACATGACACATCGTAGGCTTTCAGTTTACTCAACATGCTGTCATGGTTTAGGGTATCAAAGGCCCTGGACAGGTCACAGAAGATCACCCCGGTTTTTTGTTTTTTGTCTATTGATTCAATCCAGTCCTCAGTTACAAAATGCAGGGCAGTCTCACAAGAATGGCGCTTTCTGAAGCCTGACTGGCATTGTGAGAGGAGTCGGAACTGGTTAAGGTAGCCGTATAACTGGTTGTGAACAGTCCGTTCTAGTATTTTGGAAATACCAGGCAGGACAGACACTGGGCGATAGTTACTTGGCATGGTCTTGTCCCCTTTCTTGTGGATGGGCAAGACTTTGGCAATCTTCCACTTTGCTGGGAACTCTCCTGTGGTCAGAGACTTGTTGAAAAGCTTTGTAAGCGATGGGGCAAGGATTTGTGCTCCTGCTTTCAGGAGTCTATTATCAATACTGTCCATGCCAGTGGCCTTTTTTATATTCAGAGTTGATAACTGTTCAGTGACAGCCTCTACTGTAACTGGTATGAAACTGAAGGTGCTGTTTGTCTCTTTCACAAACTGTGTTGGTGAAAAGGGTGAGACGGCCCTAGTGAATGTGCTACATAGGTCCTGTATGATTTTATGAAAGAAATCATTGAAAGTTTCAGCCATCCCTTTGTTGTCAGACATACCCTGCCCTTCGTGTTCCAGATATGTAACAGTGTTTGATGTCTTGGTTGGTAGTAATGTACGTATGGCCTTCCAAACCCCAGCCTGGCCTCCTTCTTAACCTTTACTGATTGAGCTGCATGCTCTTTTTTAGCCTGACGGCATAAGTAATTATCTCCATGACTCCATGAAAAATGGAGATATTGTTTTAGGTGTGTCTGTGTGTGTGTTTGTCTGTTTGTGTTTCCGCACTACTATAGTCAGCATAACTCAGGAACCTCTTGATGGATTACGATGATATTTGGTATGTGGGCAGGTGTTGTGAAGCCGAAGTTCAAGGTCGATTTTGGGCCCCCTGGTATGTGACCTTGGTACTGCAGCGGAACTTCAATTTTTGTATCTTTTGACCTGGACGTGCTGTGGTCTTGATTTTTGGGTGGCAGATAGCTTGTGATGTAACAAAGAAGTGGTGTAGGTTTGGGCCCCCTAGCAGCTTCCTCTGGAACTGCAGGGGCGTTTTTGTAAAAATCTTCTAAGGAGAATAACTGAACAAAGGAACAACCGATTTCCATGATATTTAGTACGTAGGTAGCTTAGATAGAGATATACACAATGAGATGCAAATTATGCTAATTGGGAATTAATTTGCATAGCTAATGAGGAAAACCTATAATTGCAGTGTTTTCCATTATCAGACTCAAATACATGTAACGTATGTAGTTTATGGAAAGTGGAGCATCAACAGATACCGATTATGCAAATAAATTCCTAATTTGCATAATTAATGCAAAACACCATATTTCATCTAATTGGAAAATTATAGGATTGTCAATATGATACTTAGTATGCAGGTAGCTTAGATAGAGATATACACAATGAAGTGCAAATTATGCTAATTGTGACTTAATTTGCATAGCCGATGAGGAAAATCTATACTTGCAGTTATTTCCATTATCAGACTCAAATACATGTTACATTTGTAGTTTATGGAAAGTGGAGCATCAACAGATACCAATTATGCAAATAAATTCCTAATTTGCATAATCAATGCAAAACACCATATTTCATCTAATTGGAAAATTATAGGATTGTCAATATGATACTTAGTATGCAGGTAGCTTAGATAGAGATATACACAATGAAGTGCAAATTATGCTAATTGTGACTTAATTTGCATAGCTGATGAGGAAAATCTATACTTGCAGTTTTTTCCATTATCAGACTCAAATACATGTAACATTTGTAGTTTATGGAAAGTGGAGCATCAACAGATACCAATCATGCAAATAAATTCATTATTTGCATAATCAATGCAAAACACCATAATTCATCTAATTAAAAAATTATAGACCTGTCAATATTGCAACATATGTAAGTTAGATAAAGGTGTTTATGACCAAGCATATCTTATGCAAATGTGTAAGTTATTTGCATGAATAGAATTGTTCATGGAGATATGAGGTCGTGGAACTCTTGTTCACATTGTTTTTCATTGCCTTGTAGTCAGTCATGTCGCTTGGACTACCAGACATACACATGAGAGTACATACAGGTGAAAAACCCTACAAATGTAACCAGTGTGACTATGCTGCAGCACAAAAATCCAATTTAAACCAACACATGGCTAAGCACACTTGAGGGAAACCCTATATTTGCGGATGAACGGTTGAAATGAAACCCTACAAACGTGAATTGTTTAACTTCGTGACTGCCCGACTGCACATTTTTGATCACTTTTGCCAAAGAATCATGGGAAGGTAACAAAAGTGACATTGTTGAAATCTTAACATGATGAGCACTACGTGAGAGAAAATACCGGTTACAATACTCGGAACATTCTACAAATGTGGCAAGTACATTAGCCCATCAAGCCTTTGTCATAAGGAAAATTACAGATTGGTGACAAAGGCACCGGTGTCCAACTGTGACGCTTAGCTTGTAGTCTAGCTGCTGTTACTTACGCCTCATGACCCGAGACGTTAGTCGTTTGCATTAAGGAGAATGTCGGAGTTTCTTTGCACGAGTAAGTGGTCGAACCTCAAACTGAGGACGAGGCATGGCGCTTTTTCCGTTAGCTTGTAATCAACCTCACATGTATATTCTATGCCGTACCTTTGTATCTTTGAAGAAAAAAAATGAAGGCATTAATGCACAATTTCCCCGTTTGAATGGAAATTTATTTCAGTTCTACAATCACAACACAGCGATGGAGCTAGACATACATGTGGCACTTCTTCTTTACAATAGAATGCAAAATGCCATTGTGTAATGGTATAGGTAATATGATATAACTAGCTTTTGCCGCGTCACGAACCGACGAAGACAGTGTGTACACCGAAGGTTGGTTATACTTAACTTTGAAGAAAGATATAGATGTTAAATGTAGTTTCTTCCATTTGGTTGCGATTATAAAAAAAAAACAGAAGAAAACCTGATCTCTTTTATTTTTCTTGAAAGATGAGAAATAGGGGCTAGGCAGGGAAGGTGAAAATAAAATCCGCGAACATTTCAAAATGTACAGTTACCTATTCTTTCCGCGCAGCGATTGACTCATCCATATGAAGCTATGAGGTAGTGCCTGGAGTCGCGCGGCGATGTGATTCATGCCTATTTGTGACAAAAAGGGGGCGGGTGGGCGGGAAGGTCTTCGTGTATTCACCGACCCTCGTCTTGCTCCGTATCATTCCTCCCGTCACCCCTCCCCACCACCTATGGTACCTATCGCTGGGTCACCAGGCTATGCGGATGAGTCTGTCGCTTCAGCGGAGTAAACAGTCAGTTTTCGCCTTATATAGATTGGGTATATGAATCAGCCAATCACAGCGCAGGAAAGATAGTTACCTATTCTTTCCGCGCAGCGATTGACTCATCCATATGAAGCTATGGGGTAGTGCCTTACGTCGCGCTCCTCCTTTTCCTTCACAACCTATTTTCCATTTGTTTTTCCCCTTTCCCTATTTTCTCTTTCTTCCCAATCTCATATTTCCCAATCTCATCTTTCTATTACCTATTAACTGTTCCTTCTCCCCTTTTCCCTATCTTCATTTCTTTATCTTCCCTACTTAACATATGTCCCGGTCGTTATATTCAACCAACAACCAGAGTACATCTGGACACTTAAGACGCATGTGACAACATTCTTTATTTCATCTCCCCAATCTCATATATATATATATCATCACTATCCGGCCCAATTTCATCTATCCTGAGAGTCAAACACTGACTCAACTGCAACACTTTATTGTTCACACAATTTCACATGGTACAACACAATGTCTGATTCATATCATCACACGAGTAACCACCCTTGTAGCTTGGGTAACCTTTCTTGTGCAAGTATAAATGATTTTAGATAAATCAACCATATGCATTTCTTGTTTCCACCGTCTATTCATTCAATTACATATATGCACCACATACATATACAAGATTCTCACATTCGTTATTCCGTTCCGTTCCATTTCTTATTATCTCCATGAAAAATGGAGATATTGTTTTTGGCGTGTCTGTGTGTGTGTGTGTTTGTGTTGTGTTTCCGGACTCCTGTAGTCAGCATAACTCCAAAATACCGCCAAAATTGTCAAATTTCAAAATCACAGCAAAATTCAACTTTCTATACTCCCTGAGACCATAATGTCCTTCCTAGGACTTCACGCAGACCCAGAGTTGGGCACAAAACGATCTGTCTTGCACGTGCTGTCCGCCCCTAGGAGCACCGGACGCCGGACCAGTCTCTGGGGATGAGTCTGCTGGTGCGGTGTTATATTGCATTGACGAGCTGGCGGTAGCCCTATGCCCGCTTGCTGGTCACCGGCTCCGCCACGTGGTACTCTCGGCTGACCACCGTCCTGTGGCGGCGCTTGCACTTGGGGCTGCCCTCCAGCTTGCTGCACGGCCGCGACGAGCGCTGTTTCTGGTTGCGGTGCCGCTATTTCGCCGTCGTTATTCTGTTGTTGTCTTCCCCCTCCAGCCTGGTCATGTCCGGGCGGGTTTTGTACCACCTGGGCTCCTGCAGGTTCCCGGCGGGGGTTGCACTGCTCCCGGTATAGCCGGTACCTGTGACATCTTCTCTACTTCCTGAAAAACTTCGCGTGGACACAAACTTCGGCAAGAAGCGGTCTGTCTCGCACGTTCTTCCTGGGCGGTCCGACGGAGCTCCTAACGCTGTACCAGGCTGTGCGGACGCGTCTTTCGCTTCAGCGGAGTAAACAGTCAGTTTTCGCCTTATATAGATTGGGTATATGGATCAGCCAATCACAGCGCAGGAAAGATAGTAACGCTTTTCGGTCTGTCCTGCAAACTTTAGCACCAGGCTGACGGACCACCAAAATGTGTTCTTAGTTAATAGCTTTGACATCAATTAAGCAGGAGGAAAAACGTTTAAGAGCCGTTTTTTAGTCTTATTTGGGAAATTCGCAGGAAAACAGTAGCAGACTGAAGCATCAACGCGACTCATACAGTATAGCCGGGAACTTGCAGTCTATATATGGCCTCCGTCGGTCAGTATTGACCATGGTAAAATCCTAATTCACAACAGCCCTACAGCATCGACTATGGCTAAACAGCCCTATACGAGAATGGCAGTCTCTGCCACAAAAATCACATCTGTAAGCTGACTCAGTTCTGTTGCAAAGCTCTTTTCTGCGGATCCGCTTTTCTTCTGCGCTGTGCATCAGTCTGATTTCTCCTGATTTGAGCTGTCTGAACAGTGTGCATCTCCACCTGGAACGGTCACTTGCAAGGTCCTCCCAGTGCTCCGTATTAATATCTAGAGCCTTCAAGTCCCTCTTGCAGACATCTTTGAAACGCAGCTGTGGCCTCCCGGTACGTCTCTTTCCTGAGATCAGTTCTCCGTAGAGAAGGTCTTTGGGGATTCGGCCATCCTCCATGCGACGGACGTGGCCTAGCCAGCGAAGTCTGCGCTGCCTGAGCAGGGTGAACATGGTGGGGAGGCCGGCGCGGGACAGCACTTCGGTGTTGGTCACTTTGTCCTTCCATGATATGCCAAGGATACGGCGCATACACCTCATGTGAAAGGCATTTAGCCTATTCTCCTGCTTGGCATAGGTCGACCACGTTTCACTCCCATAGAGAAGTGTGCTGAGAACGCATGCGTTGTACACGGCCATCTTTGTCTTGACAGAGAGTTTGGGGTTCTCCCACACTCGAGTGGTAAGACGGGCGAGTGTAGTTGCTGCCTTTCCAATCCTCTTGTCGATCTCCTTGTCCAAGGAAAGATTGTTGCTTGCCGTGGATCCGAGGTATGTGAAGTGGTTCACAGCCTTCAGTTCATAGTCACCGATGGTGATGGCCGGGGGTGCTTCTACATCCTGGCCCAGCACTTCTGTCTTCTTAAGGCTGATGATCAGACCAAAGTCATTGCATGCCCTGGAGAAGCGATCCATCAAAGACTGGAGTCCCTGCTCTGTGTGAGCTGCAAGTCCGGCGTCATCAGCGAACAGTAGATCTCTGCTCAGGGCTTCCCTTACCTTTGTTTTGGCCTTGAGGCGGTTGAGGTTGAAGAGTCTGCCGTCGGATCTTGTGCGGAGGTAGATTCCTTCAGTTGCTGTTCCAAAGGCTTGCTTCAGGAGCAGGGCAAAGAAGATCCCGAACAGCGTGGGGGCCATAACGCAACCTTGTTTTACACCGCCGCGTATGTCAAATGGCTCAGACAGGTTGCCACTGTACAGTACTGTCCCCTTCATGTTGGTGTGGAAGGATTCGATGAGGCTCTGTAGCTTTGGTGGACAGCCTATCTTGGGTAAGATCTTGAAGAGGCCGTCTCTGCTAACCATGTCGAACGCCTTGGTGAGGTCGATGAATGCTATGTACAGAGGCATGTTCTGTTCCCTGCACTTCTCTTGCAGCTGACGGAGGGAGAAGATCATGTCGATCGTCGATCTGTTGGCACGAAATCCACACTGCGACTCGGGGTAGACACGTTCAGCAAGCCGTTGTAGACGGGCTAGTACAACTTTCGTGTATACCTTGCCGACCACGCTGAGTAGTGAAATTCCCCGGTAGTTGTTGCAGTCGCTTCTCTCTCCCTTGTTTTTGTAGAGGGTGACAATCTTGGAATCTCTCATGTCCTGTGGGACTGCACCTTCCTTCCAGCACTGACAGAGAAGTTCGTGTAGCGGGAGCAGTAAGACGGTCTTGCAGTGTTTGAGTAGGTCGGGCGGGATTGCGTCACTGCCTGGTGCCTTTCCTGTGGACAAGCTGTCGATGGCTTTGTTGAGCTCATCCAAGGTTGGCTCAGCATCTAGTTCATCCATGGTTGGCAGACATTCGATTGCGTCGAGGGCTGAGGGGGACACAGTGTTTTGCCTGGAGTAGAGGTCCGAGTAGTGTTCCACCCATCTCTCCATCTGTAGCTTCTTGTCTGTGATCTCTTCTCCAGTGGTGGACTTAAGGGGAGCTGTCTTGCTCTGGGTTGGTCCAAGTGTCCTGTTAATACCATCATACATACCTCTGATGTTTCCTGTTATGGCGGCTACATGGATGTCTTCACTAAGCTTGCTCCAGTACTCATTGGCACACCGTCGGGCTGTCTGTTTGACTTTGTTCCTTGCGGCTCTGAGGACGTGGAGATTCCTCTCGCTGGGTGTTCTCTTGTACTCTGCAAGAGCAGCACGTTTGGCTTCTATCACGGGGGCCATCTCTGCTGACTTGGCATCAAACCAGTCGTGTGACTGTGTGGTCTTCTTTCCGAAGGTAGCCATGGCTGTACGATGCATCACGTCTCGCAGATCATTCCACTTCTTTGTCGCTGACAGTCCAGATGGCTTGCTGTTAACTTCCTTCTCAAAAGTAACAGTAAACTTTTCCACGAGTTCTGGTTGAGCCATTCTGCTGATGTCGATACGTGGCTTTCCCGGCTGTCTTGCGTGGTGGAATTTCTTCGGTTCCATCTTGAACTTGCAGCATACCAGGGAATGGTCTGTATCGCAGTCTGCACTCTGATACGCACGTGTCAGTAGCATGTTCTTGAGCGAGGTCCGTCTTGTCAGGATCAGGTCCAGCTGGTGCCAGTGCTTCGAGCGAGGGTGTCGCCAGGAAACCTTGTGTTGGGGCTTGGTCTGAAAGTACGAGTTTGTGATGCACAGGTTGTGATATGCGCAAAACTCCAGCGCTCGCTGTCCATTTTCGTTCATCTTGCCAACACCAAATTTTCCAAGGCATGCTGGCCAGGATTCATGGTCGTCACCCACTCTTGCGTTGAAGTCACCTAGGAGGACTAGTTGTTCGTCACTGGGAATGTTCCTGATGGTAGCTGTGAGATTCTCGTAGAACTCATCCTTTACTTCAGGGGTGGCAGCAAGTGTCGGGGCGTATACGCTGACAAGGGTGATGGGGCCTTTGGTTGTGTTGAGGCGGAGAGTGAGGAGACGCGCAGATCCATTACTTCCCGGCTCCACCATCCTCAGTAAGGTGTTCTTCACCGCGAAGCCTACTCCGTGCTCCCTGGGCTCATTGGACCCTTTCCCCTGCCAGTAGAACGTGTAGTCCTGCTCCTTTAGAGTGCCTGAGTCAGCAAGGCGTGTTTCCTGAAGTGCAGCTATATCCACGTTCAGCCTCCTCAATTCATCATTGATAACAGCTGTCTTCCTGGCATCATCAATGTCCTTAAGATTCTCTGTAAATCATCATAGTTCGAACGTTCCAACATCCCAGTTTTAGAGCTGGTCTCTTTTGTTGTCTTTTGTTGCCGGGTGCGGAGATAACGACCTACCTTTTGGAGTTTATCCTATTCCCCGCACACCCCACGAGGATAGTAGACCGTGGCGAGACAGCACCTTATTGGCTGGGGGCTGCCCAGCTTGAGGCGGGCGGTAGCTATCCACTGGGACGCGAGGATCCCTCCCACCGCCGGGAACTTGCAGTATCACTGGGATAATCAGGTACGTGAACTTTGACCTTTCACCGGCGGAAACACTGACCCGCGTGTCCGCCATTTTGACCAGCGACACAAAGGAATCTTCCCGTCTAAGACTATTTGCAAGATATTTCAACGCTTCATCGCTTCTGTAACTTCAGCAGAACACAGGTAAGACGGTTGCGAACTATAATCACTCACTAGTGGATGGTACTAAGACAGCAAGATAGCACTACGGGAGTAGTTAGTGGCGATTTTCGAAATCATGGGGGGGGGGGGTCGAACGAGTGTTACGTATTTACTCTTCATACATAAACTCGACGAGTACAAGACAATGGATATACTAGTACGTATACGGTACGCGGTTTGGGCAACGATGTATTTAATCTGCCATTATCTCTATTGTGGAGGCTTGAAGCCTCCGCAATAGCCATGTAAGGGCGTGTTGACATAGAACGGCCAAAGGCCGAGGTCTTTGCATTTACAACACATGTGCAGGAACCATGTTGAAAGCTAGTTGCGAAATATTACAGTTTTAGCAATGTTGCAGAGGAAATGTAGATGAATGCTGCAAGGGCGGGATGGTGGTAACCGAAAAGCGAGCCCAACCGCCCGGGCGGCGGATGTCGCACGAATAGAGGTCAAGGGTCACTTCCTTTGAAGCAATTCTCTACGATTGATCCTATTGGTCAATACTAACATGATGGGGGCAAGAGCCTTAGGTATCTGTGTTCAAACCGTGACATACTAAAGTTACATTTGCCAAACATCCTAATGCACATGCATCATGAACTACATTCACATTCATGGCTTACGTCAAGGAATAATGAAAGCAGGGGTCGTGCTAATTACAGAATAGAATTTGAAGACAGACCAGAATATTTGTCAGGATACAAGTTGAAGCCATGTCATGACTCGTAAACTTTGTCTTGCTACACCACTATTCCGGGGTAGAAATGGGATAGCATTGGTAACATTTACAATGTTGCACATTTCATTGCAGTTGTTGGAAATGGACGACGAAATCTGTGAGATACCTGAGGACGAGCTGCCAATTAAACACCCTGGGAACGAGACAAACATCAGCGAGGCTCCGGCAACAGACACGGGAAGGCAGCAGGACCAGGAAGAGGAGGTTTCATGTGTGGAAACGTGGGGGGTAAAGTCTTTCCATCCTCCGGTACATGTACAGGGTCGAACAGAGCAGACGGACACGCTTGCGGTGAAACGTACCGTGCATAAACGCTTCGCGTGCTCAGATTGTGACTACAGGGCAGCTTCAAAGGCTAACCTGTTTATACACAACAGAAAACATACAGGTGAGAAACCCTACAAATGTGAGCAGTGCGACTATTCTGCTGCACACAAAGGCAGTTTAGATCGACACATGTTTAAACACACCGGAGAGAAACCCTACATGTGTGGAGAGTGCGGATACAGAACGGCCGACAGGTCTCATCTATCCGAGCATATGAGAAAACACACAGGCGATAAGTGCTACAAATGTGACCAGTGTGACTATTCTACTGTGCGAAAAGGGTATTTGAACAAACATATGGTTAAACATACTGGAGACAAACCTTACATGTGTGGAGAATGCGGATACAGAACGAGCGACAGGTCTAACCTATCTAACCATATGAAAATACATACAGGTGAGAAGCGCTACAAATGTGATCAATGTGGCTATTCCACTGCGCGAAAAGGTGATCTAGCCAAACACCTTGCTGCGCACACTGGAGAGAAATCCTACATGTGTGGAGAGTGCGGATTCAGAACGAACAGAAAGTCTCACCTGTCTGAACACATGAGAACACATACAGGAGAGAGACCCTTCAAATGTGACCAGTGTGACTATTCCACTGTGCGAAAAGGTGATTTAAACAAACATGTGGCTACACACACGGATGACAAACCCTACAAATGCAACCACTGCGACTATTCTGCAGCACAAAAAGGCTCTTTAAACCGACACATGTCTAAACACACTTGAGAGAAATTTTATATGTGTGGGTAAAGGACTGAAAACTCGTATAATCTACAGCCCATTGGAACAAACGTTCTGGAAAGAAACCCCAACCGGCTTGAATAGTTCGTGACTGTTCAACTTCACATATATAAGATCCCTTTTGCCAAAGAAACATGGAAAGTTAACAAATTCGACGCAGAAAGCATGGAAAGATAATTAAAGAGGAAACGTGTACATCTATTGAGCTAACGCAAACAGCCAGACTACAGTCTGCTACTGCCAGTCATGGTCTTGACTTTGATCACTTTTGCCAAAGAATCATGGGAAGGTAACAAAAGTGACATTTTTAAGCATGTAGAGATCATCATACATTGTTGAAATAGTTAAGAACATCATACATTGTTGAAATCTCAACATGATGAACACTACGTGAGAGAAAAGATTGGTTACAATACTTGGAACATTTCTTACTTATCTAAACATAAGTTAAAACATACGAGTGGGAAAACTCTCCAAATATGACAAGTGCATTAGGCCATCAAGCCTTTGTCATTAGGAAAATTACAGATTGGTGACGAAGGCACCGGTGTCCAACTGTGACGCTTAGCTTGTAGTCTAGCTGTTGTTACTTGTAAGCCTTATGACCCAAGACGCTAGCCGTTTGCATTAAGGGGGATGTCGGAGCTTCCTTGTATGAGTAAGCGGTGGTATCTCAAACTGAGAACGAAGTATGGCGCTTTTTTGTTAGCTTGGAAACAACCACACGTGTATCTTCTATGCCATATATTTGTATCTTTGAAGAAATAAAATGGAGGCATTGATGCACAACTTCCCTGTTTGAATGGAAATTTATTTCAGTTCTACAATCATAACACAACGATGGAGCTAGATATACATGTATAACCTCTGTACAACAGAATGCAAAATGCCATTGTGTAATGGTATAAGTATTATGATATAACCAGCTTTTGCCGCGTCACGAACCGGCGAACAGAGTGTGTTACACCGAAGGTTGGTTATACTTAACTTGGAAGAAAGATATAGATGTGAAATGTAGTTCCTTCCATTGGGTTGCGATTATGAGAAACAAAAGAAAACCTGACCTGGTTTATTTTTCTTGAAAGAGAGAAGTAGGGGGAAGGCAGGGAAGGTGAAAACAAATCCGCGAACATTTAAAAAAATACAGTATCGCTTTTCAGTCTGTGCACTTTACACGACTTTCCTCACTTCACGCAGGTGTAAATGAGTACCTAGCTCATCTAGGGTTAGGGACGTCCCTCGGATAGGACGTTAAATGAAGGTCCCATGTTTGGGGAGAGACACACCCCGCGCACGCAAAAGAACCCACCACACCTTTCGAAAAATTGTAGGGGCATGCCCAGGTGTGCGATGGTCCAAATCTTTCTGTCTGGAGTTGGTGATTCACAACAAATGACCCGGATGGAGGCCTGGCGAACCTCAACCATACGGTGATTTGCGCTATTTAACCGGACGGGAGACCTGGCGCATTCCCGTCTTGTATCAGCCAACGAAAGGGTATGTCACCCCGCGGTATAACCCCGACGACTACCACGTCGACTACCTACCTACCTTTCAGTCTGTCCTGCAAACTTTAGCACCAGGCTGACCGACTACATTGTACTACACTTTTTCATAGTTAATTGGTTTGATATGAAGCGAGCAGAAGGGGAAAAAAACGCTTCAGATCTGGATTTTAGTCATATTTGAGAAATTCACAGGACAGCAGTGGCGACTGAAGCATCAACGCGACTCATACAGTATAGCCGGGTACTTGCAGTATCACTGGGGTAATCAGGTGCGTAAACGTTGACCTTTCAACGGAGGAAGCACTGACCTACGTGTCGAGTGGGGGATGTCTCCGAGTACATGTTTTTGCATAAATTATGCAAATGAGGTAAGCATTAGCATAATTTATGTCCAGGTGTATTCACATTTTCTAAAGGTACCTACACCTGAAATATATTATACTTGTTGCTATATCTATTTACTCAGAACCATTATATCATTATTATAACTGATGGACGAATTGAAAGCACCCACACCTCAAATATGACATTTGTAGCATGTACCGTACGGGAGATACAATGAATTATGCAAATAAGGTAGTCATTGGCATAATTTATGTCCAGGTGTACTCACCTTTCCTAAAATTACCTACACCTCAAATATGACATCCGTAGCATTTACCATAAGGGAAATACACGTTTCTGCATAAATTATGCAAATGTGGTCATCATTAGCATAATCCATGTCCAGGTGTATTCACCTTTCCTAAAGTTACCTACGCCTCAAATATGGCATCCGTAGTATTTAACGTAAGGGAAATACACGTTTTTGCATAAATTATGCAAATGAGGTAAGCATTAGCATAATTTATGTCTAGGTGTATTCACCTTTCCTAAAGGTACCTACACCTCAAATATGACATCCGTAGCATTTACCGTAAGAGAAATATAAGTTTCCATTAAACTATGCAAATGATGGAATCATTAGCATAATTTATGTCCAGGTGTATTCACATTTTCTAAAGGTACCTACACCTGAATTATGAAAAAAAAGTTGATGCGGATTTCTGTCCCAAAACAGGCAGTTGCGGCACACATTCTTGACCCGGAAACGCACTTCCGGTATAGAGAAAACCCCCATGTAGTGCCCAGCTAACTGCTCATTCCGGCGTGTAAGAGTATGGCGAGTATGGCCATCACAGGCGGGCCACGACAGACGGAATGTACCATTTCATGTGTGTAGGGGTGTGCGGCCCCAAACAGAACGGCATGGAGGACAGTATGCAGAGCTAGAGGCGCCACTTGCCATTCCCAGAGTATGCGAGGATGAGTGAGTGGGGGTGTTCAGCTGCAGGAAGTGCGAAATCGTACGAAATGGAACAAAATCGAATGGAATTAAGTGGATGGATGAACTTTATTCCTCGACAGTTGTACATGGTACAATGTATGGCAAGAATGACAAAGCAATTTATAAGCATAGTCTATTCTAAAAACTATGACTATAGGGATATGGACGTAAAAGGCGTAATGACATATTGTGTGTTAAACGTTTCTGTCTGTTACAATACATTCTCTCTTTTGTAAAGCGCTACAAATGCATTGGCTTAAGTACGTAGATATATATAAGTAGCTTGAAAATGTCTGTGTTTGTCTTTGGCAAGTTTTTTGGATACTAGATTTACAGGTGATCATATTTTCGCCTATCTACACATTCTACAGTACTAGTATAGGCTGGACATAAGAAAATGATATTCATCTTCGACGCTATCTTGACATGAGGGACATCGTCTCTGGTTGGCTAAATTACATTATAATACCTACCTTTTTCTATATCTAGGCTAGGCAGTGTGCACGCACTGATTCTTAATTTGTTTTATCAACTAAAAAAGATTCATTACGAATTGATGAAATATGATTTATTTTCCATTGTGAAATTGAACGAAGTGGAATGAATTTGAACGAAGTGGAATGAAATGGAATTAAATAAAACGAAATGGATCAAATTGAACGAAATCGAACGAAGTGGAATTAAATGGATCCTGAATGAAATTGATCAAATTGGAACTTCGGCAGGGAGTCTGCCCAAATCACCCGGCTAAGTCGGACCACCGCGGACGGCTTCGTGGCTCCGCCAGGCGACCGATCAGGGTACGTGAGGTGTCAGGAGGCCCCGATGGTAGCGGGGGTGGCGGCGTGACGGGCTCAGGCGGGGACCGGCTAAGGTGTGGGCGGTCGGCGGGAGAGGTCGCCTCTGGCCTCCGATGTGACCAAGTTGCGGTGGTTTTACATTGAAAAGAAGGTTGCTAGTCCTACCTTGAAAAAGTGGTCATTTTTTTACTGGGTCGGGAAATGACGGCGAGAAATCGCTCACTCTCTCGCCAGTCGTTTTGTTACCCCGCCGACAAGGCTGCCACTCCCCGCGAGGGCAGCCAGAGATCGACAACTGGGTTGGAAGGCGGCCGCTCCTCCACTCCTGCGGGTGAAGACGACCGTGCCGAGGGCGACCGGAACGAGCGCCGGGGCAATCCTCCGTGGAGGCGAAGCCCGGGTCCGTCTTTCTCCTCGGAGGAGCGACCCGGCCCAAAGGCAACGGCTTGCCCGGCCTTCTGTCTGCGTGCGAGTAAGCCTTCCGGACTCGGTGGTCGGAGACCCGGCCGTCCGCCTCCTCGGCGAACAGTCGGTCATGAGAGTGCGGGACCGTTCCTGCATGACAGGACGGCTCGGGTGTTGAAGGGAAGCAACGGTCAGGTGTGGCCGGGAATTCTGCGTTCAGGCTCCCGAGGGTTCGCGGCCACTTTTACGGCGCGATCCCACCTTACGGCAGCGCCGGACTCGGCGGTCTGCCGGTGTCTCTCGCGTGTCCTCTCCCCCTTGTGGGATTTAGAGTGCACGGCGTGAGCGGCGCGGCGTGGCGTGGCGGGGCATACGGCGGGCTGTCCTCTCGATCGGGCCGGCAACGGTCTGGAGGAGCGCCACCGTCCCCGCACTTTAAACCGCATCAGTACATCCTTCGGCCTGCACGGGCCTGCCGCCTTTTAACTGCACATCGGAACGGGTCGGCCACCGTCCCCGCACTTACACCGCATCGGTACGGCCTGCACGGGCCTGCCGCCCCTTAACTGCACATAGGAACGGGGTCGGACACCGTCCCCGCACTTACACCGCATCGGTACGGCCAGCACGGGCCTGCCGCCCCTTAACTGCACATAGGAACGGGGTCGGACACCGTCCCCGCACTTACACCGCATCGGTACGGCCTGCACGGGCCTGCCGCCCCTTAACTGCACATAGGAACGGGGTCGGACACCGTCCCCGCACTTACCCCGCATCGGCACGACCTGCACGGGCCTGCCGCCCCTTAACTGCACATCGGACCGGGGTCGGCCAACGTCCACGCACTTGCATCGGTACGGCCTGCACGGGTCTGCCGCCCTTTACCTGCAGATCAAAACGAGGTCGGCCACCGTCCACGCACCGATACTACTTCGGGCAGCAGCGGACAGGGCAGCCCAGCGCACACAGGCATCGGAACGGCGCTCCT
This sequence comes from Branchiostoma lanceolatum, assembly GCF_035083965.1. Classification (NCBI taxonomy): domain Eukaryota; kingdom Metazoa; phylum Chordata; class Leptocardii; order Amphioxiformes; family Branchiostomatidae; genus Branchiostoma; species Branchiostoma lanceolatum. The sequence goes on from NC_089725.1 coordinate 5,736,406, forward strand.
CCCTCAGGACAGGCCTGAGCACCAAGGACATGCATCGCCGGCGGACTAGACTTTTTCACCGCGGGAGAGCGGTATCGCCTCGGGAGCTATAATAGGTTTGAATACCAGGCTACTCCGAAGGAGGCGCCAAGCATATCGTTGCTTTCTCGGCTGGATTCTGACTTAGCGGCGTTCAGTCATAATCCCTTAGATGGTAGCCTCGCACCACCGGCTCATCAACCGAGCGCCTGAACCAAATGTCTGAACCTGCGCCGTTCCTCTCGTACTGATCAAGATTACCATCGCAACAACACTTCATCAATAGGGTAAAACTAACCTGTCTCACGACGGTCTTAACCGGGGCCCAGCCCGACGTCTCCGGGTTCGCTTTCCTTGCCGCACTGGACGACCCAGTGCGAGGCCGGGCGCCCATCTCCGAGTTCGCGAATTAAATGTGCCTTTCGGGCGTGGGCGGCCCGCGCCCTAGGTTTCGGCGCTCAACGCGGCGGCCCTCCTACTCGTCGCGGCTTGGCTCGGCCGGAGCATACTGCCGCGACGGCCGGGCATGTACTCGACGCTCCGGCGCATTCATTTTCAGGGCTAGTTGATTCGGCAGGTGAGTTGTTACACACTCCTTAGCGGATTCCGACTTCCATGGCCACCGTCCTGCTGTCTGTATCGACCAATACCTTTTCTGGGGCCTGATGATCGTCCGCATCGGGCGCCTTACTTAACCCGGCGTTCGGTTCATCCCGCAGCACCAGTTCTGCTTACCACTCGCATTCAAGGCCGCGGGCTCCACTCGAGCGGCGACGGCAGGGATCCCACCTCGGACCGACAGACGGCCCTTCACACCCTTCATTGTCCCTCTGGTTTTGTACTACATCCGTGTTTCAGGACGGGTCGGGTGGGCGACCGGACATCGCTGCTGATTTCGGCCGCCCTGCAGCTGCCTGGCGCACCCGTCGCCGACGACGCGCGGGCCGTTGTAACGCAATAGGAACAGTCCGCCTCGGTGGAAACAACACGCGAAGGGGCCAGTGCCCGGCTCGGCCCCTGTCCCTGCCCCGAAAGGCGTTGGGCAGCGTGGCGGTCGATTGCTTGTCCTCGGTCCGACAGCGGGCGCAGCGAGACCCGAAGGCACCAGGCACATTCCGCGGGGACGTGGCCGCCGTCGAACCGGTCGCAGCGCACGGAAGAAGTTTGGCGAGTCTGCACACCTCGACGCCGGCCGATCGGTCTTGCGATCTATGCTCGGCCGGCGGGGTGCGGACAGACGTCCTGGACAGCGCAGGCGGAGAGCCAGGAGCGCCCATGCCGACCCGCTTGGCGTCCGACCCGGCAGCTCCCTTGGAGCTTTGTCGGGCGCCTCGAGTACCCGTCGTTCCCTACCCTGCTACCCTGCTAAACCAGCGAGCCGCCCCGAGTAGCCTCGTCGAGGACGGAGTCAGGTCCTCCCGGTGAAAAGTTTGGGCGGGCGAGCGCAACTGGGGCCGCAAACATCCTGGCGGAGGGGCGTCGCGTCGTGAGTCTCCGTGGGGTAACAGGTCAACTCGCCCCAAGTCCAACAATTTACTACCAACTCGCCCCACTTCTAAATATTACTTTACATGCTAAGAAAGCCTTGTGACTCTAATTTCAACCTTCTCTTCTCTGCGCATTTAACGCTGATGAATGCCGGGGGCGCCGGCGGGCCATGTTGCATGTCTAGCCGGGTGAGACTAGAGCTAGCGGCCGTACACGGTGGCACGGCGGGCCGACATGCCGACCGGGTCCGCCAGCCGAGTACGTTGCTAAATACGTGCTCAGCAAAAAAGAAATGTTGACTTAGAGTCACACCGTTTTGTTAGCACATGTACAAGTAATACTAGTATTTAGAAGTAGGATTCATGCATATAAAACCAGTATTTTCAGATGATGGTAAAACTCTGGATTCGGCAACTTCTCATGTGGCTCTGAAGTCCAATCCTGGCGTGACAGTCTCTTCCACAGTTTTGACATCAGAGGAGATCTGAGGAGATCTAAGGTTGCTGTCTTTCTTTCCTTCTTTGTCTTCTTTGCTCTATAAAACCCGTATAAAACCAAGTTTGATAAGCCCTAATTTGGAGCGAGTTGGTAGTGAATAGTTAGGGCGAGTTGGACTTGGGGCGAGTTGACTAGGATTCGTCTGCGTGGTATGGTTGAGTCTCAAGGCGGGGCCTAGGTGAGACGGCTCTTCTCTTGCACCCCGGCACGGTGTTGTGGTCTGTGCCTCGATGCAGTCGGTTTAGCGGGCGAGTGACCTATCCTTAAACGTCGGACTTCGAGCGGGTGTCCCGCGGTCCAAGGCCTCCTTCGGGCAGAGGGCGAGAACTGCTCTCGGTCGCCGCCGGCCAGCCACCGGCGACGACTGGTTGTTACACTCCCCGAGGTCTTCAAAAGAAGGGCGGGCGCAATCGACCCCGTCATTCCTGGCCCCGGCCGGCCGGAGTCTAGGGGCCGCAGCGGTCTTCCCGGCGGGTACCGGTTCGCGGTGCGACCCCCAGCCCTTCCACTTGTTTGCCGTCCATCACCTGGAAGGGCGACTTCCCTGTCTCTGAAACGACGGTGCCTAGAGGCTTTTGATGTAAAATCAAAGAAAAACGACAACATTTAGCGGTGGATCACTTGGCTCTTGTGTCGATCGATGAAGAAACAACCAGCAGCTGCGAGAAGTAATGTGAATTGCAGGACTCTTCGAACGCACTCTGCGGCCCAGGGTCAGTCCCGGGGCAACGTCTGGCCGAGGGTCGGTTTTACCTTCAATCGCGTCAAGCCTCTCTCTCTCTCTCTCTCTCTCTCTCGAAAGTTTCAGTTCCGCTGTAATATGTGATTGCTACCGTCTATGAAGCCCACATTTTATGGAGAGATATGTCCCAATAAGTACACAAGTACAGTACTGTCTAAGACGACCACCTTGGGACCGAAGAAAAGCAGTCTTCTTGGACAGGTGGTCTTCTTCACACTTCACTTCACTGTTCTTCATGACAGAGCTCGAGACATAACGGTTTCCAAATTAATGGTGAACTGTATACTGTATTTTTCACACATACATGTGGTCAATCTATAACTAGACTTTTTATAATCTACACTACCCATGTACTATTACACGTAACAGTATTCCCAGTATCTATGTTAACACCGGTGTGCTTGTTAAGCCATGCCTCCAGGTCATGCTTAGGTCAGACTGCCAGGACTGGCTGAAATTGAACTTATCTCAAAGAGCCAAGCCCCCAGGACATTGCCGGAGTGCCAGGAGAGGCTGAAATTCAAAATGCTGACTCTTTACTATGAAAAAGCATTTATAACTGGACCTTTTGGTCTCTGTCATTTTCATAACACTCATACTATTATTTCAGTATCTATCAGCAGTGTGCTATAAATGCAATGGGTGTGAAATATCCTTTTGAATACTACCTATTACTAGTATCAGTATTATAAAATGCCCTGTGCTTCACATGCATCAAGGATACAATCATAAAAACAACATCTATAGTGATTGACATCCAGGGTGGAAAGAACTTTATTTCAGGATAGGCACAGACTTTCTTTATTTTAGCTGACTTAAAAAAGGCACAATGATGAAATTTACAGTATACCTATACTTATTATAGAAAAGTCATATCAAAGATGTTTTTCCATACATAGAATAAGATAAATATACACATTGATTTGTGTCACTTTCTCCAAAAGTGTATACGACCGGCTACCATGCTCCTGACATCAATGATGCAATTAACTTTATATAAGGAAAGCAAACGGTGAAAAATCATATGAAAGATGTTTTCCATACATGGATATTCACATTGATTTGCTGTAACTTTCTCCATATACAACCGGCTACCATACTCCTGATATCAATGATGCATTAATCTCGATTGGAAAATGACATGGCATTGACAGCACGCTGTCTGTAACTTGCTCTGTAAAAATTTGTCACCTTTAAATAATGGTCACTAATATAAGTAAGTGGACTGCTGCTATTATAACAACTTGTTATTGAGGATCTCCCATACCATGCTTGTTCTGAAGTAGGCCATGTGTGTCTGCAAGGAGAAATACAGAACTTGTTTGTCACTGTTTGTACATTATAAGTTATCATTAAGGTAGATGGGTATTCCAACAATCATGGATGGGAGACAATGAAAAAACGATAGAATGTATTCAAATTGAACTGTTGTAATGAATTCACAGTGCCACAACTGGCCAAGATAGTGGGAATATGGTATGAATCCAGCGTACTACCATATTGTCCTCAAACCCTCAAACATAGATTGCAAACACTATTTAAATAAGGTCTAGATACCAACTTACGTAGCCCTTTTTATCATAAGCCAAGGCGAACATATTCATAGAATCATAGAGCAGAATGATGCCTACCTGGTCAAAGATTATGCTTGTGTCCCGACTGGCATACTCAGCGAATTTACAGGCAAACACTCAACAGTCACTAGCATTCATCTGCTGTTGGATGTTCTGCAGAAGAAACAGAGATCCAAACAGTATCAGATAGACTTACAGACTCTTGTCTAAAGCACATCCTAAAATAACAAGCAAACTGACAGTTTTACCTCAGGATACTGTGATGTCCAATCAGACAAGTTCAAGTTGCTTTCCTTCTTGTCCTTGTGCTCTGCTTGTTGGTAATCTGTTGGTGATAAAGTAAAAACAAAGCAAAGGTTTAGACAGCAGTATGTTAATGTTCTCAGTCCAAATGTTTTCTGGATAGTGAAGCTACATGTACACTTTGTATGGTGAACAATCCCATTGCATGGTAAAAGACAAAATAAACCAACCCATCCCACCCATGGAGTCATAATACTTGATGCATTTGCTTCTCATGCCCAATACCTGAACACAACACATAAATAACAAAGTTAACACAGAATACCAAAACATAGGGCTATGGACACTTTACATCTGTTTAGGAAGTAAAAGACTCATTGTAACAAGTTATACACCCACCTAAATATTACCTCTGTCCATAATCATATTCATGTAAACATTGATGATCTGTTGAAGATAAAGAAAAACAATCTTTAAACCATGTAAATTGAAACCTTCATTGTACATTTATATGTTAAACAAATGGATTTAACGATTGTTTTATGTTTGTGAGGAATTAATTTCATGTTAGGAGGGTTCAACTTCATGGTTGAAAGTCATGTCTCATGTGTAATGCTATGAGTTTGCAGTTAAAATGATGAACATAGCACAACTGCTGATAAATCAAAATTTACAACATATGCCACAAACACACATATATAATACATGGGCCTCCTACCATATAGCACACACGCTGAGTATCATTCAAGTGTTGTTGGTATTTGAATGTCAACACAAATGGACTTCCATCCTAGTCTCTATATTTTCTTACTCACTGTGTGTAAAAAGATTTTCTACAAGGTACATGAACACATAAGCGTGCTTACTTTGTCATTAAGCCAGTTGAGTTCAGCTAGAGTGTGCATGTTCTTGCCGTACTAGGTGCACAAAAGTGCACATGCACCCTGTATTTCAAGCCCAGAAAGTACTTGTAAGTATAATAGTTGGTAAAAGCAAGAGGCCTTTATTAAGCTTTCTCAGTGAAAAAAATCTACAGGCAAAATTACCTCATTACCCAGCTTGTTTTTCCAGCCAGTCGTATGTGTCTTGCAGAGCCATAGTTATACCCTAGGACAGGAGCACAAAAGTAAATACAACACATTTAATATCAGGAAATGATCAATACTTGGGACCTGGGACTTAGACCTTAGGTCCTTGGATGTCAGAGATGTACAAAGAACATTTTTATAGTAGAACACATTGTGAACCATTTCTAAACCTAATACAATTATATGATTTACGGTACATCAAGCAAATCAGCTTTAAATAATATTCATCACCCTTTACAGTGGTACCTAATATGCTATGATCATTGGTGGTGTCAGGGGTAGGGCATCATGGAGAGCTTGTTAATTATCATTTAGAATGACGTCATATGTTACTGTAATGTAACTACTTGCTGTACATTTGATTAGGGCTGATTTCGTGTCACTGTATAATTTTGAAATTCCTAAACTTCTGTTTTGTGACTTAAACTCAGTATAAGCAGCCAGAAGAGCAAATGAAACATGCATGTTGTGATCTGAATACTTAACTATAAATTATTATGTAACTTTTATAAGAATATACGTTATAATAAAGGGAGTTAGGCAGAGAGTTAGGAAGGCCCATAGGGATTATGTTTCCAACTACCTCGAGACAAACATCGAGGATAATCCCAAGGCCTTTTGAAGCTATGTAAAATCTCTCAGACAGGACTCTACAGGTGCATCAGCCCTAAGACATCAGGGGGTGCTAACATCTGACCCCAAGGAAAAGGCTGATGCTCTGGGAGCCCAGTTTGAGTCAGTGTTTACCAGGGAGGATAAATCCACCGTTCCTACCCTTGGCGAACCCGTAGCTCCAACTATCCCCTCCCTTACCATCTCAGTGGAGGGGGTAGCCAAACAGCTCTCTAGTCTTAATCCCAGCAAGGCCACGGGACCAGACGGAATACCACCTCGCCTCCTGAAAACTGTTGCCGAGCAAATTGCGCCAATCTTACAGACAATATTCTCCCAGTTAATATCTACGGGAGACGTTCCTGAGGATTGGAGAACAGCTAACATCGCTCCAATCTTCAAAAAGGGTGACAGAACAATGCTTTCCAACTATAGGCCGGTGTCTCTGACATCGGTCTGTGGCAAAGTGCTCGAACACATCGTTCACAGCCACATGATGAAACATTTAGACACCTACGGCATTCTGTCCCCGGCGCAGCACGGTTTCAGGAAGGGTCTGTCCTGTGAGAGCCAGCTGGTACTCACCCTCCAAGACTTGGCCAAGAATCTTGACTATAACAAACAGGTCGATGCTGCGGTGCTTGACTTTAGCAAGGCATTTGACACCGTGCCCCACGAGCGGCTGCTGAGCAAGCTCAAGCACTACGGCATTTCTGACCTTCTTCAGTCTTGGCTTAGGGCCTTCCAAACGGAGAGAACCCAGAGGGTTGTCTTTGACGGCGGAACATCTAAAGCTGTCAGGGTCACCTCTGAAGTTCCGCAGGGTAGAGTGTTAGGCCCTCTACTCTTCCTACTGTACATTAATGACCTCCTCAACTCCGTAGATTCACACGTTCGATTATTTGCCGACGATTGCTTGATTTATCGAACCATCAGCAAGGCCTCTGACGCTCAAGCTCTACAGTCCGATCTCGATGCGTTATCAGAATGGCAAAATCGTTGGCTCATGTCGTTCAACCCCTCTAAATGTCACATCCTTCATATCACCCGTAAGAAGCATCCCACCCTAACCCAGTACTCCCTCTGTGGAGAAGCCCTTACCGGTGTTAAGTCCCACCCCTATCTTAGAGTACAACTGTCCGACGATTTGCGGTGGGACACCCATATCAACCACGCCACTAGCAAAGCCGGTCGTGTTCTGGGGGTCATTCGGCGCAATTTGACCCATTGTCCATCTAGGGTCAAGGCCACTTGCTACAAAGCGCTGGTGCGGCCTCACTTGGAATATAGTGCCATCGTCTGGGACCCGTACACCACCAAAGGGATACAGGCGGTGGAGGCCGTCCAGCGCAGGGCCGCCCGCGTGACCCTTAATGACTACCGGCGGACTAGCAGCGTGACACAAATGCTCAACGACCTGCAGTGGCCCCTTCTCTCTGAAAGGAGGAGGAGCGCCAGCCTCACCTTCTTCTACAAACTTGTTAATAACCACATTAATATAGACACTTACAGTTTGCTGAAACCAGCCCAGGGGCGCACCCGGGGGAGCCACGACCTCAAGTTTCACACCATCCACGCTAGAATCGACACATATAAACACTCTTTCTTTCCCCGTACAATCCCTCAGTGGAACACCCTGCCTGGCACGGTTGCGATGGCTCCCACCGTTGAGTCGTTCCGTGCCAGGCTGGAGGCCTGCCCGCCTTAGCCCGGGACCTCAACTCCCCCCCCCCCTACTATGCCCCTGAAGGGGTTATTTGGGGGCAACACATATGTAGATGTAGATAATGATTAATACTAAATTTTACAGATCATGATCAGAATCACAGGACAGAAAAATAACTAGTAGTTGATTAATGAATATAGATTCTGGATGGCTCCTTGCCCCAAGTAGAAGTGCATTGCACACAATTAAATACTTTTACCTTGAAGAACTGCAATATGGATCTTTTACATTGCTGTTCATAGCTTTGTTGTTGTTGTTTCGCCAGACGTGGTCTCTCTATATGCGTAGTACGATCTTCTGCTCCAAAATGAGTCATAGTACAGTCATATTATGGCAAAGCAGGCCATGAAACATGCCATCGTAATGCTGACGAATCATAAAACCTCACGTAGTACACAAAACGACATAAACTTCCAGCAGAATTAAGGGTTATCACGTCAAATTCCGTCCTCACTACTCTGTTCTCGCCATCCGAAGCCGCCATCTTGGTCTGTGAAGTTGCAGTGACGTAATATGGCCACCACAGGCGATTTGGCCGCCACAGACGATGTCCCGGATGTAGGGCCATGACAGACGAAATATACTGTATACTCTTGCTTGGAGTAGATCTCAGATGGAGTAGCAGGGCAGGGCAGGGCAGGGCAGAAGCCGTGTCAGGGTCGGCGCCTGATGACCGAAATTAGTGCCTGATGACCCAAATTAGTGCCTGGTGACCTAAATCAATGCCGAAAGATCCAAATCAGTGCCTGATGACCCACGTTTTGTAACGTATGAGAGAGATGGGTGGGCGCACGCATGGAATCCTTCCTCCTGGCGGATTTTCGGCTTTCTTGCTTTCTTCAAAAAATATTTATTTTTTGCTAGCTTTATTTCTTTCTCCGTTTTAAATCTCCCAAACCGTCTTCCACTTTTAGTGGACCTTCAGGTCGGTGTGGCAACTTCGAGCGCACATGAAAAGCCCGTTTAAGCGACCGACCTAGCGGGGGAAGTAGAAGCCGCGCCCACCCTGTGCGGCCTGATGCCCTGCATGGTGTTCGGGAACCGGTGCGCTCGACTTCTATCATTGTCGGCCTGGAGCGGGCTGTTCTATTCGCATCGACGCGCTTTTCCGCCTAGACCAAGGTCTTCATGATCAAGGACGTCAATCACGGAAAGGGAAGGATTAGAAAGCAGACAGGAGCTCAGGTTTCCGTGCGTGCGCCCCCCCCCCCCCCCAACACACAAACAAATCTTTAATACCCTGCTACTATGTGGCTCACCAGATGCTTTGTTGGGCTGTAGTGTGGTGTGTGTTATAATCCGGTATAGCCCAGAATATACACGCTTGGACCAACTTTAATATACCCCGGGGGTATAATCTGGGCTAGCCCGGTTTTGCGCTTGGCACGGCTTTGAAAGCTGACAGAGGCCCACTTGCCTGCCATTGATGGGCAGTGTAGTAAACAGCGCCCATTGGTCAACCAGAATGATGAGATTAGCAGGGGTGAAGCCGTGTCAAGGTCGGCGTGCCTGATGACCCAACTCAGCGAGCCTGATGACCCACGTAGTATCAACATATATGACGGAGACTGGTGCGCGCACGCATAGAAAGCCTCCTCTTGCCTGCTTCTTTCTCCTTTTCTTTCCGTGTTTAAAGTCGTTCTAACCTTTTTCTAGTCGAGCGGACCTTCAGACCGGTGTGGCAACGGTCGGCGAACTTCAAAAGTCCGCTTCAATGATCGGGAAAAGTAGAAGCCGCCCGTCGTGTGCGGCCTGATGGCGTTCGGGAACCTGTGCACCCGCCTCCTGGCGACACGCCCGGTTCCCGAACGCCATTGACGGGCAGGAGCCGGCTGTGCTGTGCTCCGCCACAGCATTTTGTTGTCAAATCACGGAAAGGAAAGGACGAACAGCCGACAGGAGGGCAGGATCCCGTGCGTGAACCCACTGACCTCTGCTACGATACTAAGTGTTTGTCATCAGGCGCTTTCCTGGGCCGAGATGTGCGTGCAAGTCCGACTGGATTTGGACGCGGCCGGCCCGGTTTTGCGCTTGGCACGGCTTTGAAAGCAGCCAGGGACCCACGTGCCTGCCATTGATGGGCGGTGCATTAAACAGCGCCCATTGGTCAGCCAGAGTGATGAGATTAGCAGGGGCGAAGCCGTGTCAAGGTCGGCGCGCCTGATGACCCAACTCAGCGGGCCTGATGACCCACGTAGTATCAACATATATGACGGAAAATGGTGCGCGCTCGCATGGAAAGCCTTCTCTTGCCTGCTACTTTCTCCTTTTCTTTCCGTGTTTAAAGCCGCTCTAACCTTTTTCTAGTCGAGCGGACCTTCAGACCGGTGTGGCAACGGTCGACGAACTTGAAAAGTCCGCTTCAATGATCGGGAAAAGTAGAAGCAGCCCGTCGTGTGCGGCCTGATGGCGTTCGGGAACCTGTGCACCCGCCTCCTGGCGACACGCCCGGTTCCCGAACGCCATTGACGGGCAGGAGCCGGCTGTGCAGTGCTCCGCCACAGCATTTTGTTGTCAAATCACGGAAAGGAACGGACAGGAGTGCAGGATCCCGTGCGTGAACCCACTGACCTCTTCTACGCTACTACTGCGTGTGTCATCAGGCGCTTTCCTGGGCCATGGGCCGAGATGTGCGTGCAAGTCCGACTGGATTTGGACGCGGCCGGTCCGGTTTTGCGCTTGGTGCGGTTTTGAAAGCAGCCAGGGGCCCACGTGCCTGCCATTGATGGGCGGTGCAGTAAACAGCGCCCATTGGTCAGCCAGAATGATGAGATTAGCAGGAGCGAAGCCGTGTCAAGGTCGGCGCGCCTGATGACCCAACTCAGCGGGCCTGATGACCCACGTAGTATCAACATATATGACGGAGACTGGTGCGCGCACGCATAGAAAGCCTTCTCTTGGCTGCTACTTTCTCCTTTTCGTTCCGTGTTTAAAGCCGCTCTAACCTTTTTCTAGTCGAGCGGACCTTCAGACCGGTGTGGCAACGGTCGATGATCGGGAAGAGTAGAAGCCGCCCGTCGTGTGCGGCCTGATGGCGTTCGGGAACATGTGCGCCCGCCTCCTGGCGACACGCCCGGTTCCCGAACGCCATTGACGGGCAGGAGCCGGCTGTGCAGTGCTCCGCCACAGCATTTTGTTGTCAAATCACGGAAAGGAACGGACGAACAGCCGACAGGAGGGCAGGATCCCGTGCGTGAACCCACTGACCTCTGCTACGCTACTACTGCGTGTGTCATCAGGCGCTTTCCTGGGCCGAGATGTGAGTGCAAGTCCGACTGGATTTGGACGCGGCCGGCCCGGTTTTGCGCTTGGCACGGCTTTGCAAGCAGCCAGGGACCCACGTGCCTGCTATTGATGGGCGGTGCAGTAAACAGCGCCCATTGGTCAGCCAGAATGATGAGATTAGCAGGGGCGAAGCCGTGTCAAGGTCGGCGCGCCTGATGACCCAACTCAGCGGGCCTGATGACCCACGTAGTATCAACATATATGACGGAGACTGGTGCGCGCACGCATGGAAAGCCTTCTCTTGCCTGCTACTTTCTCCTTTTCTTTCCGTGTTTAAAGCCGCTCTAACCTTTTTCTAGTCGAGCGGACCTTCAGACCGGTGTGGCAACGGTCGACGAACTTGAAAAGTCCGCTTCAATGATCGGGAAAAGTAGAAGCCGCCCGTCGTGTGCGGCCTGATGGCGTTCAGGAACCTGTGCGCCCGCCTCCTGGCGACACGCCCAGTTCCCGAACGCCATTGACGGGCAGGAGCCGGCTGTGCAGTGCTCCGCCACAGCATTTTGTTGTCAAATCACGGAAAGGAACGGACGAACAGCCGACAGGAGGGCAGGATCCCGTGCGTGAACCCACTGACCTCTGCTACGCTACTACTGTGTTTGTCATCAGGCGCTTTCCTGGGCCGAGATGTGCGTGCAAGTCCGACTGGATTTGGACGCGGTCGGCCCGGTTTTGTGCTTGGCACGGCTTTGAAAGCAGCCAGGGGCCCACGTGCCTGCCATTGATGGGCGGTGCAGTAAACAGCGCCCATTGGTCAGCCAGAGTGATGAGATGAGCAGGGGCGAAGCCGTGTCAAGGTCGGCGCGCCTGATGACCCAACTCAGCGGGCCTGATGACCCACGTAGTATCAACATATATGACGGAGACTGGTGCGCGCACGCATGGAAAGCCTTCTCTTGCTCGCTACTTTCTCCTTTTCTTTCCGTGTTTAAAGCCGCTCTAACCTTTTTCTAGTCGAGCGGACCTTCAGACCGGTGTGGCAACGGTCGACAAACTTGAAAATCCGCTTCAATGATCGGGAAAAGTAGAAGCCGCCCGTCGTGTGCGGCCTGATGGCGTTCGGGAACCTGTGCGCCCGCCTCCTGGCGACACGCCCGGTTCCCGAACGCCATTGACGGGCAGGAGCCGGCTGTGCAGTGCTCCGCCACAGCATTTTGTTGTCAAATCACGGAAAGGAACGGACGAACAGCCGACAGGAGGGCAGGATCCCGTGCGTGAACCCACTGACCTCTGCTACGCTACTACTGCGTGTGTCATCAGGCGCTTTCCTGGGCCGAGATGTGCGTGCAAGTCCGACTGGATTTGGACGCGGCCGGCCTGGTTTTGCGCTTGGCACGGCTTTGAAAGCAGCCAGGGGCCCACTTGCCTGCCATTGATGGGCGGTGCAGTAAACAGCGCCCATTGGTCAACCAGAATGATGAGATTAGCCGGGGCGAAGCCGTGTCAAGGTCGGCGCGCCTGATGACCCAACTCAGCGGGCCTGATGACCCACGTAGTATCAACATATATGACGGAGACTGGTGCGCGCACGCATGGAAAGCCTTCTCTTGCCTGCTACTTTCTCCTTTTCTTTCCGTGTTTAAAGCCGCTCTAACCTTTTTCTAGTCGAGCGGACCTTCAGACCGGTGTGGCAACGGTCGACGAACTTGAAAAGTCCGCTTCAATGATCGGGAAAAGTAGAAGCCGCCTGTCGTGTGCGGCCTGATGGCGTTCGGGAACCTGTGCGCCCGCCTCCTGGCGACACGCCCAGTTCCCGAATGCCATTGACGGGCAGGAGCCGGCTGTGCAGTGCTCCGCCACAGCATTTTGTTGTCAAATAACGGAAAGGAACGGACGAACAGCCGACAGGAGGGCAGGATCCCGTGCGTAAACCCACTGACCTCTGCTACGCTACTACTGTGTTTGTCATCAGGCGCTTTCCTGGGCCGAGATGTGCGTGCAAGTCCGACTGGATTTGGACGCGGCCGGCCCGGTTTTGCGCTTGGCACGGCTTTGAAGGCAGCCAGGGGCCCACGTGCCTGCCATTGATGGGCGGTGCATTAAACAGCGCCCATTGGTCAGCCAGAATGATGAGATTAGCAGGGGCGCGCCTGATGACCCAACTCAGCGGGCCTGATGACCCACGTAGTATCAACATATATGACGGAGACTGGTGCGCGCACGCATGGAAAGCCTTCTCTTGCCTGCTACTTTCTCCTTTTCTTTCCGTGTTTAAAGCCGCTCTAACCTTTTTCTAGTCGAGCGGACCTTCAGACCGGTGTGGCAACGGTCGACGATCTTGAAAAGTCCGCCTCAATGATCGGGAAAAGTAGAAGCCGCCGGTCGTGTGCGGCCTGATGGCGTTTGGGAACCTGTGCGCCCGCCTCCTGGCGACACGCCCGGTTCCCGAACGCCATTGACGGGCAGAAGCCGGCTGTGCAGTGCTCCGCCACAGGCACAGCATTTTGTTGTCAAATCACGGAAAGGAACGGACGAACAGCCGACAGGAGGGCAGGATCCCGTGCGTGAACCCACTGACCTCTGCTGCGCTACTACTGCGTGCGTCATCAGGCGCTTTCCTGGACCGAGATGTGAGTGCAAGTCCGACTGGATTTGGACGCGGCCGGCCTGGTTTTGCGCTTTGCACGGCTTTGCAAGCAGCCAGGGACCCACGTGCCTGCCATTGATGGGCGGTGCAGTAAACAGCGCCCATTGGTCAGCCAGAGTGATGAGATGAGCAGGGGCGAAGCCGTGTCAAGGTCGGCGCGCCTGATGACCCAACTCAGCGGGCCTGATGACCCACGTAGTATCAACATATATGACGGAGACTGGTGCGCGCACGCATGGAAAGCCTTCTCTTGCTCGCTACTTTCTCCTTTTCTTTCCGTGTTTAAAGCCGCTCTAACCTTTTTCTAGTCGAGCGGACCTTCAGACCGGTGTGGCAACGGTCGACAAACTTGAAAGTCCGCTTCAATGATCGGGAAAAGTAGAAGCCGCCCGTCGTGTGCGGCCTGATGGCGTTCGGGAACCTGTGCGCCCGCCTCCTGGCGACACGCCCGGTTCCCGAACGCCATTGACGGGCAGGAGCCGGCTGTGCAGTGCTCCGCCACAGCATTTTGTTGTCAAATAACGGAAAGGAACGGACGAACAGCCGACAGGAGGGCAGGATCCCGTGCGTGAACCCACTGACCTCTGCTACGCTACTACTGCGTGTGTCATCAGGCGCTTTCCTGGGCCGAGATGTGCGTGCAAGTCCGACTGGATTTGGACGCGGCCGGCCTGGTTTTGCGCTTGGCACGGCTTTGAAAGCAGCCAGGGGCCCACTTGCCTGCCATTGATGGGCGGTGCAGTAAACAGCGCCCATTGGTCAACCAGAATGATGAGATTAGCCGGGGCGAAGCCGTGTCAAGGTCGGCGCGCCTGATGACCCAACTCAGCGGGCCTGATGACCCACGTAGTATCAACATATATGACGGAGACTGGTGCGCGCACGCATGGAAAGCCTTCTCTTGCCTGCTACTTTCTCCTTTTCTTTCCGTGTTTAAAGCCGCTCTAACCTTTTTCTAGTCGAGCGGACCTTCAGACCGGTGTGGCAACGGTCGACGAACTTGAAAAGTCCGCTTCAATGATCGGGAAAAGTAGAAGCCGCCCGTCGTGTGCGGCCTGATGGCGTTCGGGAACCTGTGCGCCCGCCTCCTGGCGACACGCCCAGTTCCCGAATGCCATTGACGGGCAGGAGCCGGCTGTGCAGTGCTCCGCCACAGCATTTTGTTGTCAAATAACGGAAAGGAACGGACGAACAGCCGACAGGAGGGCAGGATCCCGTGCGTGAACCCACTGACCTCTGCTACGCTACTACTGTGTTTGTGATCAGGCGCTTTCCTGGGCCGAGATGTGCGTGCAAGTCCGACTGGATTTGGACGCGGCCGGCCCGGTTTTGCGCTTGGCACGGCTTTGAAGGCAGCCAGGGGCCCACGTGCCTGCCATTGATGGGCGGTGCATTAAACAGCGCCCATTGGTCAGCCAGAATGATGAGATTAGCAGGGGCGAAGCCGTGTCAAGGTCGGCGCGCCTGATGACCCAACTCAGCGGGCCTGATGACCCACGTAGTATCAACATATATGACGGAGACTGGTGCGCGCACGCATGGAACGCCTTCTCTTGCCTGCTACTTTCTCCTTTTCTTTCCGTGTTTAAAGCCGCTCTAACCTTTTTCTAGTCGAGCGGACCTTCAGACCGGTGTGGCAACGGTCGACGATCTTGAAAAGTCCACCTCAATGATCGGGAAAAGTAGAAGCCGCCGGTCGTGTGCGGCCTGATGGCGTTCGGGAACCTGTGCGCCCGCCTACTGGCGACACGCGCCCGGTTCCCGAACGCCATTGACGGGCAGGAGCCGGCTGTGCAGTGCTCCGCCACAGCATTTTGTTGTCAAATCACGGAAAGGAACGGACGAACAGCCGACAGGAGGGCAGGATCCCGTGCGTGAACCCACTGACCTCTGCTGCGCTACTACTGCGTGCGTCATCAGGCGCTTTCCTGGACCGAGATGTGAGTGCAAGTCCGACTGGATTTGGACGCGGCCGGCCTGGTTTTGCGCTTTGCACGGCTTTGCAAGCAGCCAGGGACCCACGTGCCTGCCATTGATGGGCGGTGCAGTAAACAGCGCCCATTGGTCAGCCAGAATGATGAGATTAGCAGGGGCGAAGCCGTGTCAAGGTCGGCGCGCCTGATGACCCAACTCAGCGGGCCTAATGACCCACGTAGTATCAACATATATGACGGAGACTGGTGCGCGCACGCATGGAAAGCCTTCTCTTGCCTGCTTCTTTCTCCTTTTCTTTCCGTGTTTAAAGCCGCTCTAACCTTTTTCTAGTCGAGCGGACCTTCAGACCGGTGTGGCAACGGTCGACGAACTTGAAAAGTCCGCTTCAATGATCGGGAAAAGTAGAAGCCGCCCGTCGTGTGCGGCCTGATGGCGTTCGGGAACCTGTGCGCCCGCCTCCTGGCGACACGCCCAGTTCCCGAACGCCATTGACGGGCAGGAGCCGGCTGTGCAGTGCTCCGCCACAGCATTTTGTTGTCAAATCACGGAAAGGAACGGACGAACAGCCGACAGGAGGGCAGGATCCCGTGCGTGAACCCACTGACCTCTGCTACGCTACTACTGTGTTTGTCATCAGGCGCTTTCCTGGGCCGAGATGTGCGTGCAAGTCCGACTGGATTTGGACGCGGCCGGCCCGGTTTTGCGCTTGGCACGGCTTTGAAAGCAGCCAGGGGCCCATGTGCCTGCCATTGATGGGCGGTGCAGAAAGGAAAGCTAGAAACAGATAACAGAAACAAAGCTAATATTTTAAACACTCAATTTAGTTCTGTCTTTACACAAGAGGAGGAACACATGCCTAATCTCCCCCGTAGTACTATTCCCACAATGCCTGACTTCTCCATTAATGTTAACGGAGTTACCAAACTCCTGAAAGACTTGAATCCGCATAAAGCAGGTGGGCCGGACGGCCTACCAGCACGGATCCTAAAACTAGCAGCTACAGAGTTAGCCCCAGCTCTGACCATTATTTGTCAGAAATCACTTGAATCTGGCCAAATCCCTTCTCCATGGTTACATGCTAACATCACTCCCATCTTTAAAAAAGGAGACAGGGCTGACGCGTCTAACTACCGACCCGTTTCTCTTACTTGTGTGTGTAGTAAGGTCATGGAACATATAGTGCAGTCACAGATGATGGATCATTTCGACAAATACTCTATATTAACTGATAAGCAACATGGGTTTAGGAAAAAACGTTCATGTGCATCCCAGCTTATTTTAACGACAAATGATTTAGCCCAATCTTTAGATTCTAAATCGCAAACAGATATGATTATAACCGACTTTGCAAAGGCTTTTGACAAAGTACCACATAACCGCTTACTCCTAAAACTCCAGAATTATGGAATTAGGGGTAAGACACTGCACTGGATCTCAAGCTTTCTCAAGAGTCGTAAACAAAGAGTGGTAGTTGGGGGAGAGCACTCAGAGTGGGTGGATGTAGTCTCCGGAGTGCCCCAGGGCACTGTACTTGGCCCACTACTGTTCTTAGTATACATTAACGATTTGGCTGACAACCTTAATTCTAATATACGGCTCTTTGCCGACGATTGTGTTATTTATAGAGAGATAAATAGTGATAGAGACCACACTCTTTTATAAGAGGATATTAATACATTAGACGCTTGGCAAAACAAGTGGCAGATGAAATTACATCCAGATAAATGTTTTGTTATGCGTTACACTCACAAACGAAAACCCAAACTTTATGATTACAAATTAGGAAGTCATGTCCTAGTCGAGACTAACAACCACAAATACTTAGGAGTCACGCTTAATAACCAGCTCTCCTGGTCCCAACATATTCAACATATTACTTGTAAGGCAAATAGAGCACTAGGTTTTGTGAAACGCAATCTCTATAACTGCCCTAAAGCAGTTAAGGTGAATGCTTACACAAGCCTCGTAAGGCCTCACCTAGAGTACTCCAGTGCTGCCTGGGACCCTTACCACAAAGAGCATATTTCTAAGCTAGAATCCGTCCAGAAAAGAGCGGCTAGATTTGTCACAAACTCATATTATACCTATGATAGTACTACTAAACTTGTTTCCGATTTGGGGTGGGATACTTTAAAGGATAGAAGGACAGCTAGTAGACTTACAGTTCTGCAAAAGGCTAGACACCATAAGATAGCCCTACCGGTCGAAGGTCATCTGTCACCTGCACCGCGCCAATCGCGACACTCAAACCAAAATTCATATAAGAGTATACCTTTCCACAAAGATTGTTACAGATATTCTTACTACCCTCGTACTGTGAGGGAGTGGAATTTACTTCCACAAGAGGTCACGGAGACAACTGATCCTCCCAAGTTTAAGGAGGCAGTGCTCCAGCACCTCAGAGGACAATAAGCGCAGCGCACTCCCCTAGACGCTTTACCCCAACAAGAGGGGTGTTGTCTAGAAACAAATCAAGATCAAAAACAGCGCCCATTGGTCAGCCAGAGTGATGAGATGAGCAGGGGCGAAGCCGTGTCAAGGTCGGCGCGCCTGATGACCCAACTCAGCGAGCCTGATGACCCACGTAGTATCAACATATATGACGGAGACTGGTGCGCGCACGCATGGAAAGCCTTCTCTTGCCCGCTACTGTCTCCTTTTCTTTCCGTGTTTAAAGCCGCTCTAACCTTTTTCTAGTCGAGCGGACCTTCAGACCGGTGTGGCAACGGTCGACAAACTTGAAAGTCCGCTTCAATGATCGGGAAAAGTAGAAGCCGCCGGTCGTGTGCGGCCTGATGGCGTTCGGGAACCTGTGCGCCCGCCTCTTGGCGACACGCCCGGTTCCCGAACGCCATTGACGGGCAGGAGCCGGCTGTGCAGTGCTCCGCCACAGCATTTTGTTGTCAAATCACGGAAAGGAACGGACGAACAGCCGACAGGAGGGCAGGATCCCGTGCGTGAACCCACTGACCTCTGCTACGCTACTACTGCGTGTGTCATCAGGCGCTTTCCTGGGCCGAGATGTGCGTGCAAGTCCGACTGGATTTGGACGCGGCCGGCCCGGTTTTGCGCTTGGCACGGCTTTGCAAGCAGCCAGGGACCCACGTGCCTGCCATTGATGGGCGGTGCATTAAACAGCGCCCATTGGTCAGCCAGAATGATGAGATTAGCAGGAGCGAAGCCGTGTCAAGGTCGGCGCGCCTGATGACCCAACTCAGCGGGCCTGATGACCCACGTAGTATCAACATATATGACGGAGACTGGTGCGCGCACGCATGGAAGGCCTTCTCTTGCCTGCTACTTTCTCCTTTTCTTTCCGTTTTTAAAGCCGCTCTAACCTTTTTCTAGTCGAGCGGACCTTCAGACCGGTGTGGCAACGGTCGACGAACTTGAAAGTCCGCTTCAATGATCGGGAAAAGTAGAAGCCGCCCGTCCTGTGCGGCCTGATGGCGTTCGGGAACCTGTGCGCCCGCCTACTGGCGACACGCCCGGTTCCCGAACGCCATTGACGGGCAGGAGCCGGCTGTGCAGTGCTCCGCCACAGCATTTTGTTGTCAAATCACGGAAAGGAACGGGCGAGCAACCGACAGGAGGGCAGGATCCCGTGCGTGAACCCACTTACCTCTGCTACGCTACTACTGCGTGTGTCATCAGGCGCTTTCCTGGGCCGAGATGTGCGTGCAAGTCCGACTGGATTTGGACGCGGCTGGCCCGGTTATGCGCTTGGCACGGCTTTGAAAGCAGCTAGGGGCCCACGTGCCTGCCATTGATGGGCGCTGCAGTAAACAGCGCCCATTGGTCAGCCAGAATGATGAGATTAGCAGGGGCGAAGCCGTGTCAAGGTCGGCGCGCCTGATGACCCAACTCAGCGAGCCTGATGACCCACGTAGTATTAACATATATGACGGAGACTGGTGCGCGCACGCATGGAAAGCCTTCTCTTGCCCGCTACTGTCTCCTTTTCTTTCCGTGTTTAAAGCCGCTCTAACCTTTTTCTAGTCGAGCGGACCTTCAGACCGGTGTGGCAACGGTCGACAAACTTGAAAGTCCGCTTCAATGATCGGGAAAAGTAGAAGCCGCCGGTCGTGTGCGGCCTGATGGCGTTCGGGAACCTGTGCGCCCGCCTCTTGGCGACACGCCCGGTTCCCGAACGCCATTGACGGGCAGGAGCCGGCTGTGCAGTGCTCCGCCACAGCATTTTGTTGTCAAATCACGGAAAGGAACGGACGAACAGCCGACAGGAGGGCAGGATCCCGTGCGTGAACCCACTGACCTCTGCTACGCTACTACTGCGTGTGTCATCAGGCGCTTTCCTGGGCCGAGATGTGCGTGCAAGTCCGACTGGATTTGGACGCGGCCGGCCCGGTTTTGCGCTTGGCACGGCTTTGCAAGCAGCCAGGGACCCACGTGCCTGCCATTGATGGGCGGTGCATTAAACAGCGCCCATTGGTCAGCCAGAATGATGAGATTAGCAGGAGCGAAGCCGTGTCAAGGTCGGCGCGCCTGATGACCCAACTCAGCGGGCCTGATGACCCACGTAGTATCAACATATATGACGGAGACTGGTGCGCGCACGCATGGAAGGCCTTCTCTTGCCTGCTACTTTCTCCTTTTCTTTCCGTTTTTAAAGCCGCTCTAACCTTTTTCTAGTCGAGCGGACCTTCAGACCGGTGTGGCAACGGTCGACGAACTTGAAAGTCCGCTTCAATGATCGGGAAAAGTAGAAGCCGCCCGTCCTGTGCGGCCTGATGGCGTTCGGGAACCTGTGCGCCCGCCTACTGGCGACACGCCCGGTTCCCGAACGCCATTGACGGGCAGGAGCCGGCTGTGCAGTGCTCCGCCACAGCATTTTGTTGTCAAATCACGGAAAGGAACGGGCGAGCAACCGACAGGAGGGCAGGATCCCGTGCGTGAACCCACTTACCTCTGCTACGCTACTACTGCGTGTGTCATCAGGCGCTTTCCTGGGCCGAGATGTGCGTGCAAGTCCGACTGGATTTGGACGCGGCTGGCCCGGTTATGCGCTTGGCACGGCTTTGAAAGCAGCTAGGGGCCCACGTGCCTGCCATTGATGGGCGCTGCAGTAAACAGCGCCCATTGGTCAGCCAGAATGATGAGATTAGCAGGGGCGAAGCCGTGTCAAGGTCGGCGCGCCTGATGACCCAACTCAGCGAGCCTGATGACCCACGTAGTATTAACATATATGACGGAGACTGGTGCGCGCACGCATGGAAAGCCTTCTCTTGCCTGCTACTTTCTCCTTTTCTTTCCGTGTTTAAAGCCGCTCTAACCTTTTTCTAGTCGAGCGGACCTTCAGACCGGTGTGGCAACGGTCGACGAACTTGAAAAGTCCGCTTCAATGATCGGGAAAAGTAGAAGCCGCCCGTCGTGTGCGGCCTGATGGCGTTCGGGAACCTGTGCGCCCGCCTACTGGCGACACGCCCGGTTCCCGAACGCCATTGACGGGCAGGAGCCGGCTGTGCAGTGCTCCGCCACAGCATTTTGTTGTCAAATCACGGAAAGGAACGGACGAACAGCCGACAGGAGGGCAGGATCCCGTGCGTGAACCCACTGACCTCTGCTACGCTACTACTGCGTGTGTCATCATGGCAGGCGCTTTCCTGGGCCGAGATGTGCGTGCAAGTCCGACTGGATTTGGACGCGGCTGGCCCGGTTTTGCGCTTGGCACGGCTTTGAAAGCAGCCAGGGGCCCACGTGCCTGCCATTGATGGGCGCTGCAGTAAACAGCGCCCATTGGTCAGCCAGAATGATGAGATTAGCAGGGGCGAAGCCGTGTCAAGGTCGGCGCGCCTGATGACCCAACTCAGCGAGCCTGATGACCCACGTAGTATCAACATATATGACGGAGACTGGTGCGCGCACGCATGGAAAGCCTTCTCTTGCCTGCTACATTCTCCTTTTCTTTCCGTGTTTAAAGCCGCTCTAACCTTTTTCTAGTCGAGCGGACCTTCAGACCGGTGTGGCAACGGTCGACGAACTTGAAAAGTCCGCTTCAATGATCGGGAAAAGTAGAAGCCGCCCGTCGTGTGCGGCCTGATGGCGTTCGGGAACCTGTGCGCCCGCCTACTGGCGACACGCCCGGTTCCCGAACGCCATTGACGGGCAGGAGCCGGCTGTGCAGTGCTCCGCCACAGCATTTTGTTGTCAAATCACGGAAAGGAACGGACGAGCAGCCGACAGGAGGGCAGGATCCCGTGCGTGAACCCACTGACCTCTGCTACGCTACTACTGCGTGTGTCATCAGGCGCTTTCCTGGGCCGAGATGTGCGTGCAAGTCCGACTGGATTTGGACGCGGCTGGCCCGGTTATGCGCTTGGCACGGCTTTGAAAGCAGCCAGGGGCCCACGTGCCTGCCATTGATGGGCGCTGCAGTAAACAGCGCCCATTGGTCAGCCAGAATGATGAGATTAGCAGGGGCGAAGCCGTGTCAAGGTCGGCGCGCCTGATGACCCAACTCAGCGAGCCTGATGACCCACGTAGTATCAACATATATGACGGAGACTGGTGCGCGCACGCATGGAAAGCCTTCTCTTGCCTGCTACTTTCTCCTTTTCTTTCCGTGTTTAAAGCCGCTCTTACCTTTTTCTAGTCGAGCGGACCTTCAGACCGGTGTGGCAACGGTCGACGAACTTGAAAAGTCCGCTTCAATGATCGGGAAAAGTAGAAGCCGCCCGTCGTGTGCGGCCTGATGGCGTTCGGGAACCTGTGCGCCCGCCTACTGGCGACACGCCCGGTTCCCGAACGCCATTGACGGGCAGGAGCCGGCTGTGCAGTGCTCCGCCACAGCATTTTGTTGTCAAATCACGGAAAGGAACGGACGAGCAGCCGACAGGAGGGCAGGATCCCGTAGGTGAACCCACTGACCTCTGCTACGCTACTACTGCGTGTGTCAGCAGGGGCTTTCCCGGGCCGAGATGTGGGTGCAAGTCCGACTGGATTTGGACGCGGCTGGCCCGGTTTTGCGCTTGGCACGGCTTTGAAAGCAGCCAGGGGCCCACGTGCCTGCCATTGATGGGCGCTGCAGTAAACAGCGCCCATTGGTCAGCCAGAATGATGAGATTAGCAGGGGCGAAGCCATGTCAAGGTCGGCGCGCCTGATGACCCAACTCAGCGAGCCTGATGGACCACGTAGTATCAACATATATGACGGAGACTGGTGCGCGCACGCATGGAAGGCCTTCTCTTGCTCGCTACTTTCTCCTTTTCTTTCCGTGTTTAAAGCCGCTCTAACCTTTTTCTAGTCGAGCGGACCTTCAGACCGGTGTGGCAACGGTCGACAAACTTGAAAATCCGCTTCAATGATCGGGAAAAGTAGAAGCCGCCCGTCGTGTGCGGCCTGATGGCGTTCGGGAACCTGTGCGCCCGCCTCCTGGCGACACGCCCGGTTCCCGAACGCCATTGACGGGCAGGAGCCGGCTGTGCAGTGCTCCGCCACAGCATTTTGTTGTCAAATCACGGAAAGGAACGGACGAACAGCCGACAGGAGGGCAGGATCCCGTGCGTGAACCCACTGACCTCTGCTACGCTACTACTGCGTGTGTCATCAGGCGCTTTCCTGGGCCGAGATGTGCGTGCAAGTCCGACTGGATTTGGACGCGGCCGGCCTGGTTTTGCGCTTGGCACGGCTTTGAAAGCAGCCAGGGGCCCACTTGCCTGCCATTGATGGGCGGTGCAGTAAACAGCGCCCATTGGTCAACCAGAATGATGAGATTAGCCGGGGCGAAGCCGTGTCAAGGTCGGCGCGCCTGATGACCCAACTCAGCGGGCCTGATGACCCACGTAGTATCAACATATATGACGGAGACTGGTGCGCGCACGCATGGAAAGCCTTCTCTTGCCTGCTACTTTCTCCTTTTCTTTCCGTGTTTAAAGCCGCTCTAACCTTTTTCTAGTCGAGCGGACCTTCAGACCGGTGTGGCAACGGTCGACGAACTTGAAAAGTCCGCTTCAATGATCGGGAAAAGTAGAAGCCGCCTGTCGTGTGCGGCCTGATGGCGTTCGGGAACCTGTGCGCCCGCCTCCTGGCGACACGCCCAGTTCCCGAATGCCATTGACGGGCAGGAGCCGGCTGTGCAGTGCTCCGCCACAGCATTTTGTTGTCAAATAACGGAAAGGAACGGACGAACAGCCGACAGGAGGGCAGGATCCCGTGCGTAAACCCACTGACCTCTGCTACGCTACTACTGTGTTTGTCATCAGGCGCTTTCCTGGGCCGAGATGTGCGTGCAAGTCCGACTGGATTTGGACGCGGCCGGCCCGGTTTTGCGCTTGGCACGGCTTTGAAGGCAGCCAGGGGCCCACGTGCCTGCCATTGATGGGCGGTGCATTAAACAGCGCCCATTGGTCAGCCAGAATGATGAGATTAGCAGGGGCGCGCCTGATGACCCAACTCAGCGGGCCTGATGACCCACGTAGTATCAACATATATGACGGAGACTGGTGCGCGCACGCATGGAAAGCCTTCTCTTGCCTGCTACTTTCTCCTTTTCTTTCCGTGTTTAAAGCCGCTCTAACCTTTTTCTAGTCGAGCGGACCTTCAGACCGGTGTGGCAACGGTCGACGATCTTGAAAAGTCCGCCTCAATGATCGGGAAAAGTAGAAGCCGCCGGTCGTGTGCGGCCTGATGGCGTTTGGGAACCTGTGCGCCCGCCTCCTGGCGACACGCCCGGTTCCCGAACGCCATTGACGGGCAGAAGCCGGCTGTGCAGTGCTCCGCCACAGGCACAGCATTTTGTTGTCAAATCACGGAAAGGAACGGACGAACAGCCGACAGGAGGGCAGGATCCCGTGCGTGAACCCACTGACCTCTGCTGCGCTACTACTGCGTGCGTCATCAGGCGCTTTCCTGGACCGAGATGTGAGTGCAAGTCCGACTGGATTTGGACGCGGCCGGCCTGGTTTTGCGCTTTGCACGGCTTTGCAAGCAGCCAGGGACCCACGTGCCTGCCATTGATGGGCGGTGCAGTAAACAGCGCCCATTGGTCAGCCAGAGTGATGAGATGAGCAGGGGCGAAGCCGTGTCAAGGTCGGCGCGCCTGATGACCCAACTCAGCGGGCCTGATGACCCACGTAGTATCAACATATATGACGGAGACTGGTGCGCGCACGCATGGAAAGCCTTCTCTTGCTCGCTACTTTCTCCTTTTCTTTCCGTGTTTAAAGCCGCTCTAACCTTTTTCTAGTCGAGCGGACCTTCAGACCGGTGTGGCAACGGTCGACAAACTTGAAAGTCCGCTTCAATGATCGGGAAAAGTAGAAGCCGCCCGTCGTGTGCGGCCTGATGGCGTTCGGGAACCTGTGCGCCCGCCTCCTGGCGACA
The DNA here is from genome assembly GCF_035083965.1 of Branchiostoma lanceolatum. NCBI lineage: Eukaryota > Metazoa > Chordata > Leptocardii > Amphioxiformes > Branchiostomatidae > Branchiostoma > Branchiostoma lanceolatum. Next base: position 5,761,539 of record NC_089725.1, read on the forward strand.
CGCCCGGTTCCCGAACGCCATTGACGGGCAGGAGCCGGCTGTGCAGTGCTCCGCCACAGCATTTTGTTGTCAAATAACGGAAAGGAACGGACGAACAGCCGACAGGAGGGCAGGATCCCGTGCGTGAACCCACTGACCTCTGCTACGCTACTACTGCGTGTGTCATCAGGCGCTTTCCTGGGCCGAGATGTGCGTGCAAGTCCGACTGGATTTGGACGCGGCCGGCCTGGTTTTGCGCTTGGCACGGCTTTGAAAGCAGCCAGGGGCCCACTTGCCTGCCATTGATGGGCGGTGCAGTAAACAGCGCCCATTGGTCAACCAGAATGATGAGATTAGCCGGGGCGAAGCCGTGTCAAGGTCGGCGCGCCTGATGACCCAACTCAGCGGGCCTGATGACCCACGTAGTATCAACATATATGACGGAGACTGGTGCGCGCACGCATGGAAAGCCTTCTCTTGCCTGCTACTTTCTCCTTTTCTTTCCGTGTTTAAAGCCGCTCTAACCTTTTTCTAGTCGAGCGGACCTTCAGACCGGTGTGGCAACGGTCGACGAACTTGAAAAGTCCGCTTCAATGATCGGGAAAAGTAGAAGCCGCCCGTCGTGTGCGGCCTGATGGCGTTCGGGAACCTGTGCGCCCGCCTCCTGGCGACACGCCCAGTTCCCGAATGCCATTGACGGGCAGGAGCCGGCTGTGCAGTGCTCCGCCACAGCATTTTGTTGTCAAATAACGGAAAGGAACGGACGAACAGCCGACAGGAGGGCAGGATCCCGTGCGTGAACCCACTGACCTCTGCTACGCTACTACTGTGTTTGTGATCAGGCGCTTTCCTGGGCCGAGATGTGCGTGCAAGTCCGACTGGATTTGGACGCGGCCGGCCCGGTTTTGCGCTTGGCACGGCTTTGAAGGCAGCCAGGGGCCCACGTGCCTGCCATTGATGGGCGGTGCATTAAACAGCGCCCATTGGTCAGCCAGAATGATGAGATTAGCAGGGGCGAAGCCGTGTCAAGGTCGGCGCGCCTGATGACCCAACTCAGCGGGCCTGATGACCCACGTAGTATCAACATATATGACGGAGACTGGTGCGCGCACGCATGGAACGCCTTCTCTTGCCTGCTACTTTCTCCTTTTCTTTCCGTGTTTAAAGCCGCTCTAACCTTTTTCTAGTCGAGCGGACCTTCAGACCGGTGTGGCAACGGTCGACGATCTTGAAAAGTCCACCTCAATGATCGGGAAAAGTAGAAGCCGCCGGTCGTGTGCGGCCTGATGGCGTTCGGGAACCTGTGCGCCCGCCTACTGGCGACACGCGCCCGGTTCCCGAACGCCATTGACGGGCAGGAGCCGGCTGTGCAGTGCTCCGCCACAGCATTTTGTTGTCAAATCACGGAAAGGAACGGACGAACAGCCGACAGGAGGGCAGGATCCCGTGCGTGAACCCACTGACCTCTGCTGCGCTACTACTGCGTGCGTCATCAGGCGCTTTCCTGGACCGAGATGTGAGTGCAAGTCCGACTGGATTTGGACGCGGCCGGCCTGGTTTTGCGCTTTGCACGGCTTTGCAAGCAGCCAGGGACCCACGTGCCTGCCATTGATGGGCGGTGCAGTAAACAGCGCCCATTGGTCAGCCAGAATGATGAGATTAGCAGGGGCGAAGCCGTGTCAAGGTCGGCGCGCCTGATGACCCAACTCAGCGGGCCTAATGACCCACGTAGTATCAACATATATGACGGAGACTGGTGCGCGCACGCATGGAAAGCCTTCTCTTGCCTGCTTCTTTCTCCTTTTCTTTCCGTGTTTAAAGCCGCTCTAACCTTTTTCTAGTCGAGCGGACCTTCAGACCGGTGTGGCAACGGTCGACGAACTTGAAAAGTCCGCTTCAATGATCGGGAAAAGTAGAAGCCGCCCGTCGTGTGCGGCCTGATGGCGTTCGGGAACCTGTGCGCCCGCCTCCTGGCGACACGCCCAGTTCCCGAACGCCATTGACGGGCAGGAGCCGGCTGTGCAGTGCTCCGCCACAGCATTTTGTTGTCAAATCACGGAAAGGAACGGACGAACAGCCGACAGGAGGGCAGGATCCCGTGCGTGAACCCACTGACCTCTGCTACGCTACTACTGTGTTTGTCATCAGGCGCTTTCCTGGGCCGAGATGTGCGTGCAAGTCCGACTGGATTTGGACGCGGCCGGCCCGGTTTTGCGCTTGGCACGGCTTTGAAAGCAGCCAGGGGCCCATGTGCCTGCCATTGATGGGCGGTGCAGAAAGGAAAGCTAGAAACAGATAACAGAAACAAAGCTAATATTTTAAACACTCAATTTAGTTCTGTCTTTACACAAGAGGAGGAACACATGCCTAATCTCCCCCGTAGTACTATTCCCACAATGCCTGACTTCTCCATTAATGTTAACGGAGTTACCAAACTCCTGAAAGACTTGAATCCGCATAAAGCAGGTGGGCCGGACGGCCTACCAGCACGGATCCTAAAACTAGCAGCTACAGAGTTAGCCCCAGCTCTGACCATTATTTGTCAGAAATCACTTGAATCTGGCCAAATCCCTTCTCCATGGTTACATGCTAACATCACTCCCATCTTTAAAAAAGGAGACAGGGCTGACGCGTCTAACTACCGACCCGTTTCTCTTACTTGTGTGTGTAGTAAGGTCATGGAACATATAGTGCAGTCACAGATGATGGATCATTTCGACAAATACTCTATATTAACTGATAAGCAACATGGGTTTAGGAAAAAACGTTCATGTGCATCCCAGCTTATTTTAACGACAAATGATTTAGCCCAATCTTTAGATTCTAAATCGCAAACAGATATGATTATAACCGACTTTGCAAAGGCTTTTGACAAAGTACCACATAACCGCTTACTCCTAAAACTCCAGAATTATGGAATTAGGGGTAAGACACTGCACTGGATCTCAAGCTTTCTCAAGAGTCGTAAACAAAGAGTGGTAGTTGGGGGAGAGCACTCAGAGTGGGTGGATGTAGTCTCCGGAGTGCCCCAGGGCACTGTACTTGGCCCACTACTGTTCTTAGTATACATTAACGATTTGGCTGACAACCTTAATTCTAATATACGGCTCTTTGCCGACGATTGTGTTATTTATAGAGAGATAAATAGTGATAGAGACCACACTCTTTTATAAGAGGATATTAATACATTAGACGCTTGGCAAAACAAGTGGCAGATGAAATTACATCCAGATAAATGTTTTGTTATGCGTTACACTCACAAACGAAAACCCAAACTTTATGATTACAAATTAGGAAGTCATGTCCTAGTCGAGACTAACAACCACAAATACTTAGGAGTCACGCTTAATAACCAGCTCTCCTGGTCCCAACATATTCAACATATTACTTGTAAGGCAAATAGAGCACTAGGTTTTGTGAAACGCAATCTCTATAACTGCCCTAAAGCAGTTAAGGTGAATGCTTACACAAGCCTCGTAAGGCCTCACCTAGAGTACTCCAGTGCTGCCTGGGACCCTTACCACAAAGAGCATATTTCTAAGCTAGAATCCGTCCAGAAAAGAGCGGCTAGATTTGTCACAAACTCATATTATACCTATGATAGTACTACTAAACTTGTTTCCGATTTGGGGTGGGATACTTTAAAGGATAGAAGGACAGCTAGTAGACTTACAGTTCTGCAAAAGGCTAGACACCATAAGATAGCCCTACCGGTCGAAGGTCATCTGTCACCTGCACCGCGCCAATCGCGACACTCAAACCAAAATTCATATAAGAGTATACCTTTCCACAAAGATTGTTACAGATATTCTTACTACCCTCGTACTGTGAGGGAGTGGAATTTACTTCCACAAGAGGTCACGGAGACAACTGATCCTCCCAAGTTTAAGGAGGCAGTGCTCCAGCACCTCAGAGGACAATAAGCGCAGCGCACTCCCCTAGACGCTTTACCCCAACAAGAGGGGTGTTGTCTAGAAACAAATCAAGATCAAAAACAGCGCCCATTGGTCAGCCAGAGTGATGAGATGAGCAGGGGCGAAGCCGTGTCAAGGTCGGCGCGCCTGATGACCCAACTCAGCGAGCCTGATGACCCACGTAGTATCAACATATATGACGGAGACTGGTGCGCGCACGCATGGAAAGCCTTCTCTTGCCCGCTACTGTCTCCTTTTCTTTCCGTGTTTAAAGCCGCTCTAACCTTTTTCTAGTCGAGCGGACCTTCAGACCGGTGTGGCAACGGTCGACAAACTTGAAAGTCCGCTTCAATGATCGGGAAAAGTAGAAGCCGCCGGTCGTGTGCGGCCTGATGGCGTTCGGGAACCTGTGCGCCCGCCTCTTGGCGACACGCCCGGTTCCCGAACGCCATTGACGGGCAGGAGCCGGCTGTGCAGTGCTCCGCCACAGCATTTTGTTGTCAAATCACGGAAAGGAACGGACGAACAGCCGACAGGAGGGCAGGATCCCGTGCGTGAACCCACTGACCTCTGCTACGCTACTACTGCGTGTGTCATCAGGCGCTTTCCTGGGCCGAGATGTGCGTGCAAGTCCGACTGGATTTGGACGCGGCCGGCCCGGTTTTGCGCTTGGCACGGCTTTGCAAGCAGCCAGGGACCCACGTGCCTGCCATTGATGGGCGGTGCATTAAACAGCGCCCATTGGTCAGCCAGAATGATGAGATTAGCAGGAGCGAAGCCGTGTCAAGGTCGGCGCGCCTGATGACCCAACTCAGCGGGCCTGATGACCCACGTAGTATCAACATATATGACGGAGACTGGTGCGCGCACGCATGGAAGGCCTTCTCTTGCCTGCTACTTTCTCCTTTTCTTTCCGTTTTTAAAGCCGCTCTAACCTTTTTCTAGTCGAGCGGACCTTCAGACCGGTGTGGCAACGGTCGACGAACTTGAAAGTCCGCTTCAATGATCGGGAAAAGTAGAAGCCGCCCGTCCTGTGCGGCCTGATGGCGTTCGGGAACCTGTGCGCCCGCCTACTGGCGACACGCCCGGTTCCCGAACGCCATTGACGGGCAGGAGCCGGCTGTGCAGTGCTCCGCCACAGCATTTTGTTGTCAAATCACGGAAAGGAACGGGCGAGCAACCGACAGGAGGGCAGGATCCCGTGCGTGAACCCACTTACCTCTGCTACGCTACTACTGCGTGTGTCATCAGGCGCTTTCCTGGGCCGAGATGTGCGTGCAAGTCCGACTGGATTTGGACGCGGCTGGCCCGGTTATGCGCTTGGCACGGCTTTGAAAGCAGCTAGGGGCCCACGTGCCTGCCATTGATGGGCGCTGCAGTAAACAGCGCCCATTGGTCAGCCAGAATGATGAGATTAGCAGGGGCGAAGCCGTGTCAAGGTCGGCGCGCCTGATGACCCAACTCAGCGAGCCTGATGACCCACGTAGTATTAACATATATGACGGAGACTGGTGCGCGCACGCATGGAAAGCCTTCTCTTGCCCGCTACTGTCTCCTTTTCTTTCCGTGTTTAAAGCCGCTCTAACCTTTTTCTAGTCGAGCGGACCTTCAGACCGGTGTGGCAACGGTCGACAAACTTGAAAGTCCGCTTCAATGATCGGGAAAAGTAGAAGCCGCCGGTCGTGTGCGGCCTGATGGCGTTCGGGAACCTGTGCGCCCGCCTCTTGGCGACACGCCCGGTTCCCGAACGCCATTGACGGGCAGGAGCCGGCTGTGCAGTGCTCCGCCACAGCATTTTGTTGTCAAATCACGGAAAGGAACGGACGAACAGCCGACAGGAGGGCAGGATCCCGTGCGTGAACCCACTGACCTCTGCTACGCTACTACTGCGTGTGTCATCAGGCGCTTTCCTGGGCCGAGATGTGCGTGCAAGTCCGACTGGATTTGGACGCGGCCGGCCCGGTTTTGCGCTTGGCACGGCTTTGCAAGCAGCCAGGGACCCACGTGCCTGCCATTGATGGGCGGTGCATTAAACAGCGCCCATTGGTCAGCCAGAATGATGAGATTAGCAGGAGCGAAGCCGTGTCAAGGTCGGCGCGCCTGATGACCCAACTCAGCGGGCCTGATGACCCACGTAGTATCAACATATATGACGGAGACTGGTGCGCGCACGCATGGAAGGCCTTCTCTTGCCTGCTACTTTCTCCTTTTCTTTCCGTTTTTAAAGCCGCTCTAACCTTTTTCTAGTCGAGCGGACCTTCAGACCGGTGTGGCAACGGTCGACGAACTTGAAAGTCCGCTTCAATGATCGGGAAAAGTAGAAGCCGCCCGTCCTGTGCGGCCTGATGGCGTTCGGGAACCTGTGCGCCCGCCTACTGGCGACACGCCCGGTTCCCGAACGCCATTGACGGGCAGGAGCCGGCTGTGCAGTGCTCCGCCACAGCATTTTGTTGTCAAATCACGGAAAGGAACGGGCGAGCAACCGACAGGAGGGCAGGATCCCGTGCGTGAACCCACTTACCTCTGCTACGCTACTACTGCGTGTGTCATCAGGCGCTTTCCTGGGCCGAGATGTGCGTGCAAGTCCGACTGGATTTGGACGCGGCTGGCCCGGTTATGCGCTTGGCACGGCTTTGAAAGCAGCTAGGGGCCCACGTGCCTGCCATTGATGGGCGCTGCAGTAAACAGCGCCCATTGGTCAGCCAGAATGATGAGATTAGCAGGGGCGAAGCCGTGTCAAGGTCGGCGCGCCTGATGACCCAACTCAGCGAGCCTGATGACCCACGTAGTATTAACATATATGACGGAGACTGGTGCGCGCACGCATGGAAAGCCTTCTCTTGCCTGCTACTTTCTCCTTTTCTTTCCGTGTTTAAAGCCGCTCTAACCTTTTTCTAGTCGAGCGGACCTTCAGACCGGTGTGGCAACGGTCGACGAACTTGAAAAGTCCGCTTCAATGATCGGGAAAAGTAGAAGCCGCCCGTCGTGTGCGGCCTGATGGCGTTCGGGAACCTGTGCGCCCGCCTACTGGCGACACGCCCGGTTCCCGAACGCCATTGACGGGCAGGAGCCGGCTGTGCAGTGCTCCGCCACAGCATTTTGTTGTCAAATCACGGAAAGGAACGGACGAACAGCCGACAGGAGGGCAGGATCCCGTGCGTGAACCCACTGACCTCTGCTACGCTACTACTGCGTGTGTCATCATGGCAGGCGCTTTCCTGGGCCGAGATGTGCGTGCAAGTCCGACTGGATTTGGACGCGGCTGGCCCGGTTTTGCGCTTGGCACGGCTTTGAAAGCAGCCAGGGGCCCACGTGCCTGCCATTGATGGGCGCTGCAGTAAACAGCGCCCATTGGTCAGCCAGAATGATGAGATTAGCAGGGGCGAAGCCGTGTCAAGGTCGGCGCGCCTGATGACCCAACTCAGCGAGCCTGATGACCCACGTAGTATCAACATATATGACGGAGACTGGTGCGCGCACGCATGGAAAGCCTTCTCTTGCCTGCTACATTCTCCTTTTCTTTCCGTGTTTAAAGCCGCTCTAACCTTTTTCTAGTCGAGCGGACCTTCAGACCGGTGTGGCAACGGTCGACGAACTTGAAAAGTCCGCTTCAATGATCGGGAAAAGTAGAAGCCGCCCGTCGTGTGCGGCCTGATGGCGTTCGGGAACCTGTGCGCCCGCCTACTGGCGACACGCCCGGTTCCCGAACGCCATTGACGGGCAGGAGCCGGCTGTGCAGTGCTCCGCCACAGCATTTTGTTGTCAAATCACGGAAAGGAACGGACGAGCAGCCGACAGGAGGGCAGGATCCCGTGCGTGAACCCACTGACCTCTGCTACGCTACTACTGCGTGTGTCATCAGGCGCTTTCCTGGGCCGAGATGTGCGTGCAAGTCCGACTGGATTTGGACGCGGCTGGCCCGGTTATGCGCTTGGCACGGCTTTGAAAGCAGCCAGGGGCCCACGTGCCTGCCATTGATGGGCGCTGCAGTAAACAGCGCCCATTGGTCAGCCAGAATGATGAGATTAGCAGGGGCGAAGCCGTGTCAAGGTCGGCGCGCCTGATGACCCAACTCAGCGAGCCTGATGACCCACGTAGTATCAACATATATGACGGAGACTGGTGCGCGCACGCATGGAAAGCCTTCTCTTGCCTGCTACTTTCTCCTTTTCTTTCCGTGTTTAAAGCCGCTCTTACCTTTTTCTAGTCGAGCGGACCTTCAGACCGGTGTGGCAACGGTCGACGAACTTGAAAAGTCCGCTTCAATGATCGGGAAAAGTAGAAGCCGCCCGTCGTGTGCGGCCTGATGGCGTTCGGGAACCTGTGCGCCCGCCTACTGGCGACACGCCCGGTTCCCGAACGCCATTGACGGGCAGGAGCCGGCTGTGCAGTGCTCCGCCACAGCATTTTGTTGTCAAATCACGGAAAGGAACGGACGAGCAGCCGACAGGAGGGCAGGATCCCGTAGGTGAACCCACTGACCTCTGCTACGCTACTACTGCGTGTGTCAGCAGGGGCTTTCCCGGGCCGAGATGTGGGTGCAAGTCCGACTGGATTTGGACGCGGCTGGCCCGGTTTTGCGCTTGGCACGGCTTTGAAAGCAGCCAGGGGCCCACGTGCCTGCCATTGATGGGCGCTGCAGTAAACAGCGCCCATTGGTCAGCCAGAATGATGAGATTAGCAGGGGCGAAGCCATGTCAAGGTCGGCGCGCCTGATGACCCAACTCAGCGAGCCTGATGGACCACGTAGTATCAACATATATGACGGAGACTAGTGCGCGCACGCATGGAAAGCCTTCTCTTGCCTGCTACTTTCTCCTTTTCTTTCCGTGTTTAAAGCCGCTCTAACCTTTTTAAAGTCGAGCAGACCTTCAGACCGGTGTGGCAACGGTCGACGAACTTGAAAAGTCCGCTTCAATGATCGGGAAAAGTAGAAGCCGCCCGTCGTGTGCGGCCTGATGGCGTTCGGGAACCTGTTCGCCTGCCTACTGGCGACACGCCCGGTTCCCGAACGCCATTGACGGGCAGGAGCCGGCTGTGCAGTGCTCCGCCACAGCATTTTGTTGTCAAATCACGGAAAGGAACGGACGAGCAACCGACAGGAGGGCAGGATCCCGTGCGTGAACCCACTGACCTCTGCTATGCTACTACTGCGTGTGTCATCAGGCGCTTTCCTGGGCCGAGATGTGCGTGCAAGTCCGACTGGATTTGGACGCGGCTGGCCCGGTTTTGCGCTTGGCACGGCTTTGAAAGCAGCCAGGGGCCCACGTGCCTGCCATTGATGGGCGCTGCAGTAAACAGCGCCCATTGGTCAGCCAGAATGATGAGATTAGCAGGGGCGAAGCCGTGTCAAGGTCGGCGCGCCTGATGACCCAACTCAGCGAGCCTGATGACCCACGTAGTATCAACATATATGACGGAGACTGGTGCGCGCACGCATGGAAAGCCTTTTCTTGCCTGCTACTTTCTCCTTTTCTTTCCGTGTTTAAAGCCGCTCTAACCTTTTTCTAGTCGAGCGGACCTTCAGACCGGTGTGGCAACGGTCGACGAACTTGAAAAGTCCGCTTCAATGATCGGGAAAAGTAGCAGCCGCCCGTCGTGTGCGGCCTGATGGCGTTCGGGAACCTTTGCGCCCGCCTACTGGCGACACGCCCGGTTCCCGAACGCCATTGACGGGCAGGAGCCGGCTGTGCAGTGCTCCGCCACAGCATTTTGTTGTCAAATAACGGAAAGGAACGGACGAACAGCCGACAGGAGGGCAGGATCCCGTGCGTGAACCCTCTGACCTCTGCTACGCTACTACTGCGTGTGTCATCAGGCGCTTTCCTGGGCCGAGATGTGCGTGCAAGTCCGACTGGATTTGGACGCGGCTGGCCCGGTTTTGCGCTTGGCACGGCTTTGAAAGCAGCCAGGGGCCCACGTGCCTGCCATTGATGGGCGCTGCAGTAAACAGCGCCCATTGGTCAGCCAGAATGATGAGATTAGCAGGGGCGAAGCCGTGTCAAGGTCGGCGCGCCTGATGACCCAACTCAGCGAGCCTGATGACCCACGTAGTATCAACATATATGACGGAGACTGGTGCGCGCACGCATGGAAAGCCTTCTCTTGCCTGCTACTTTCTCCTTTTCTTTCCGTGTTTAAAGCCGCTCTAACCTTTTTCTAGTCGAGCGGACCTTCAGACCGGTGTGGCAACGGTTGACGAACTTGAAAAGTCCGCTTCAATGATCGGGAAAAGTAGAAGCCGCCCGTCGTGTGCGGCCTGATGGCGTTCGGGAACCTGTGCGCCCGCCTACTGGCGACACGCCCGGTTCCCGAACGCCATTGACGGGCAGGAGCCGGCTGTGCAGTGCTCCGCCACAGCATTTTGTTGTCAAATCACGGAAAGGAACGGACGAACAGCCGACAGGAGGGCAGGATCCCGTGCGTGAACCCACTGACCTCTGCTAGGCTACTACTGCGTGTGTCATCAGGCGCTTTCCTGGGCCGAGATGTGCGTGCAAGTCCGACTGGATTTGGACGCGGCTGGCCCGGTTTTGCGCTTGGCACGGCTTTGAAAGCAGCCAGGGGCCCACGTGCCTGCCATTGATGGGCGCTGCAGTAAACAGCGCCCATTGGTCAGCCAGAATGATGAGATTAGCAGGGGCGAAGCCGTGTCAAGGTCGGTGCGCCTGATGACCCAACTCAGCGAGCCTGATGACCCACGTAGTATCAACATATATGACGGAGACTGGTGCGCACACGCATGGAAAGCCTTCTCTTGCCTGCTACTTTCTCCTTTTCTCTCCGTGTTTAAAGCCGCTCTAACCTTTTTCTAGTCGAGCGGACCTTCAGACCGGTGTGGCAACGGTCGACGAACTTGAAAAGTCCGCTTCAATGATCGGGAAAAGTAGCAGCCGCCCGTCGTGTGCGGCCTGATGGCGTTCGGGAACCTGTGCGCCCGCCTACTGGCGACACGCCCGGTTCCCGAACGCCATTGACGGGCAGGAGCCGGCTGTGCAGTGCTCCGCCACAGCATTTTGTTGTCAAATCACGGAAAGGAACGGACGAACAGCCGACAGGAGGGCAGGATCCCGTGCGTGAACCCACTGACCTCTGCTACGCTACTACTGCGTGTGTCATCAGGCGCTTTCCTGGGCCGAGATTTGCGTGCAAGTCCGACTGGATTTGGACGCGGCTGGCCCGGTTTTGCGCTTGGCACGGCTTTGAAAGCAGCCAGGGGCCCACGTGCCTGCCATTGATGGGCGCTGCAGTAAACAGCGCCCATTGGTCAGCCAGAATGATGAGATTAGCAGGGGCGAAGCCGTGTCAAGGTCGGCGCGCCTGATGACCCAACTCAGCGAGCCTGATGACCCACGTAGTATCAACATATATGACGGAGACTGGTGCGCGCACGCATGGAAAGCCTTCTCTTGCCTGCTACTTTCTCCTTTTCTTTCCGTGTTTAAAGCCGCTCTAACCTTTTTCTAGTCGAGCGGACCTTCAGACCGGTGTGGCAACGGTCGACGAACTTGAAAAGTCCGCTTCAATGATCGGGAAAAGTAGAAGCCGCCCGTCGTGTGCGGCCTGATGGCGTTCGGGAACCTGTGCGCCCGCCTACTGGCGACACGCCCGGTTCCCGAACGCCATTGACGGGCAGGAGCCGGCTGTGCAGTGCTCCGCCACAGCATTTTGTTGTCAAATCACGGAAAGGAACGGACGAACAGCCGACAGGAGGGCAGGATCCCGTGCGTGAACCCATCGACCTCTGCTACGCTACTACTGCGTGTGTCATCAGGCGCTTTCCTGGGCCGAGATTTGCGTGCAAGTCCGACTGGATTTGGACGCGGCTGGCCCGGTTTTGCGCTTGGCACGGCTTTGAAAGCAGCCAGGGGCCCACGTGCCTGCCATTGATGGGCGCTGCAGTAAACAGCGCCCATTGGTCAGCCAGAATGATGAGATTAGCAGGGGCGAAGCCGTGTCAAGGTCGGCGCGCCTGATGACCCAACTCAGCGAGCCTGATGACCCACGTAGTATCAACATATATGACGGAGACTGGTGCGCGCACGCATGGAAAGCCTTCTCTTGCCTGCTACTTTCTCCTTTTCTTTCCGTGTTTAAAGCCGCTCTAACCTTTTTCTAGTCGAGCGGACCTTCAGACCGGTGTGGCAACGGTCGACGAACTTGAAAAGTCCGCTTCAATGATCGGGAAAAGTAGCAGCCGCCCGTCGTGTGCGGCCTGATGGCGTTCGGGAACCTTTGCGCCCGCCTACTGGCGACATGCCCGGTTCCCGAACGCCATTGACGGGCAGGAGCCGGCTGTGCAGTGCTCCGCCACAGCATTTTGTTGTCAAATAACGGAAAGGAACGGACGAACAGCCGACAGGAGGGCAGGATCCCGTGCGTGAACCCTCTGACCTCTGCTACGCTACTACTGCGTGTGTCATCAGGCGCTTTCCTGGGCCGAGATGTGCGTGCAAGTCCGACTGGATTTGGACGCGGCTGGCCCGGTTTTGCGCTTGGCACGGCTTTGAAAGCAGCCAGGGGCCCACGTGCCTGCCATTGATGGGCGCTGCAGTAAACAGCGCCCATTGGTCAGCCAGAATGATGAGATTAGCAGGGGCGAAGCCGTGTCAAGGTCGGCGCGCCTGATGACCCAACTCAGCGAGCCTGATGACCCACGTAGTATCAACATATATGACGGAGACTGGTGCGCGCACGCATGGAAAGCCTTCTCTTGCCTGCTACTTTCTCCTTTTCTTTCCGTGTTTAAAGCCGCTCTAACCTTTTTCTAGTCGAGCGGACCTTCAGACCGGTGTGGCAACGGTCGACGAACTTGAAAAGTCCGCTTCAATGATCGGGAAAAGTAGCAGCCGCCCGTCGTGTGCGGCCTGATGGCGTTCGGGAACCTGTGCGCCCGCCTACTGGCGACACGCCCGGTTCCCGAACGCCATTGACGGGCAGGAGCCGGCTGTGCAGTGCTCCGCCACAGCATTTTGTTGTCAAATCACGGAAAGGAACGGACGAGCAACCGACAGGAGGGCAGGATCCCGTGCGTGAACCCACTGACCTCTGCTATGCTACTACTGCGTGTGTCATCAGGCGCTTTTCTGGGCCGAGATGTGCGTGCAAGTCCGACTGGATTTGGACGCGGCTGGTCCGGTTTTGCGCTTGGCACGGCTTTGAAAGCAGCCAGGGGCCACGTGCCTGCCATTGATGGGCGCTGCAGTAAACAGCGCCCATTGGTCAGCCAGAATGATGAGATTAGCAGGGGCGAAGCCGTGTCAAGGTCGGCGCGCCTGATGACCCAACTCAGCGAGCCTGATGACCCACGTAGTATCAACATATATGACGGAGACTGGTGCGCGCACGCATGGAAAGCCTTCTCTTGCCTGCTACTTTCTCCTTTTCTTTCCGTGTTTAAAGCCGCTCTAACCTTTTTCTAGTCGAGCGGACCTTCAGACCGGTGTGGCAACGGTCGACGAACTTGAAAAGTCCGCTTCAATGATCGGGAAAAGTAGCAGCCGCCCGTCGTGTGCGGCCTGATGGCGTTCGGGAACTTGTGCGCCCGCCTACTGGCGACACGCACGGTTCCCGAACGCCATTGACGGGCAGGAGCCGGCTGTGCAGTGCTCCGCCACAGCATTTTGTTGTCAAATCACGGAAAGGAACGGACGAACAGCCGACAGGAGGGCAGGATCCCGTGCGTGAACCCACTGACCTTTTCTACGCTACTACTGCGTGTGTCATCAGGCGCTTTCCTGGGCCGAGATGTGCGTGCAAGTCCGACTGGATTTGGACGCGGCTGGCCCGGTTTTGCGCTTGGCACGGCTTGGAAAGCAGCCCTGGGCCCACGTGCCTGCCATTGATGGGCGCTGCAGTAAACAGCGCCCATTGGTCAGCCAGAATGATGAGATTAGCAGGGGCGAAGCCGTGTCAAGGTCGGCGCGCCTGATGACCCAACTCAGCGAGCCTGATGACCCACGTAGTATCAACATATATGACGGAGACTGGTGCGCGCACGCATGGAAAGCCTTCTCTTGCCTGCTACTTTCTCCTTTTCTTTCCGTGTTTAAAGCCGCTCTAACCTTTTTCTAGTCGAGCGGACCTTCAGACCGGTGTGGCAACGGTCGACGAACTTGAAAAGTCCGCTTCAATGATCGGGAAAAGTAGAAGCCGCCCGTCGTGTGCGGCCTGATGGCGTTCGGGAACCTGTGCGCCCGCCTACTGGCGACACGCCCGGTTCCCGAACGCCATTGACGGGCAGGAGCCGGCTGTGCAGTGCTCCGCCAAAGCATTTTGTTGTCAAATCACGGAAAGGAACGGACGAGCAGCCGACAGGAGTGCAGGATCCCGTGCGTGAACCCACTGACCTCTGCTACGCTACTACTGCGTGTGTCATCAGGCGCTTTCCCGGGCCGAGATGTGCGTGCAAGTCCGACTGGATTTGGACGCGGCTGGCCCGGTTTTGCGCTTGGCACGGCTTTGAAAGCAGCCAGGGGCCCACGTGCCTGCCATTGATGGGCGCTGCAGTAAACAGCGCCCATTGGTCAGCCAGAATGATGAGATTAGCAGGGGCGAAGCCGTGTCAAGGTCGGCGCGCCTGATGACCCAACTCAGCGAGCCTGATGACCCACGTAGTATCAACATATATGACGGAGACTGGTGCGCGCACGCATGGAAAGCCTTCTCTTGCCTGCTACTTTCTCCTTTTCTTTCCGTGTTTAAAACCGCTCTAACCTTTTTCTAGTCGAGTTGACCTTCAGACCGGTGTGGCAACGGTCGACGAACTTGAAAAGTCCGCTTCAATGATCGGGAAAAGTAGCAGCCGCCCGTCGTGTGCGGCCTGATGGCGTTCGGGAACCTGTGCGCCCGCCTACTGGCGACACGCCCGGTTCCCGAACGCCATTGACGGGCAGGAGCCGGCTGTGCAGTGCTCCGCCACAGCATTTTGTTGTCAAATCACGGAAAGGAACGGACGAGCAACCGACAGGAGGGCAGGATCCCGTGCGTGAACCCACTGACCTCTGCTACGCTACTACTGCGTGTGTCATCAGGCGCTTTCCTGGGCCGAGATGTGCGTGCAAGTCCGACTGGATTTGGACGCGGCTGGCCCGGTTTTGCGCTTGGCACGGCTTTGAAAGCAGCCAGGGGCCCACGTGCCTGCCATTGATGGGCGCTGCAGTAAACAGCGCCCATTGGTCAGCCAGAATGATGAGATTAGCAGGGGCGAAGCCGTGTCAAGGTCGGCGCGCCTGATGACCCAACTCAGCGAGCCTGATGACCCACGTAGTATCAACATATATGACGGAGACTGGTGCGCGCACGCATGGAAAGCCTTCTCTTGCCTGCTACTTTCTCCTTTTCTTTCCGTGTTTAAAGCCGCTCTAACCTTTTTCTAGTCGAGCGGACCTTCAGACCGGTGTGGCAACGGTCGACGAACTTGAAAAGTCCGCTTCAATGATCGGGAAAAGTAGCAGCCGCCCGTCGTGTGCGGCCTGATGGCGTTCGGGAACCTGTGCGCCCGCCTACTGGCGACACGCACGGTTCCCGAACGCCATTGACGGGCAGGAGCCGGCTGTGCAGTGCTCCGCCACAGCATTTTGTTGTCAAATCACGGAAAGGAACGGACGAGCAGCCGACAGGAGTGCAGGATCCCGTGCGTGAACCCACTGACCTCTGCTACGCTACTACTGCGTCTGTCATCAGGGGCTTTCCCGGGCCGAGATGTGCGTGCAAGTCCGACTGGATTTGGACGCGGCTGGCCCGGTTTTGCGCTTGGCACGGCTTTGAAAGCAGCCAGGGGCCCACGTGCCTGCCATTGATGGGCGCTGCAGTAAACAGCGCCCATTGGTCAGCCAGAATGATGAGATTAGCAGGGGCGAAGCCGTGTCAAGGTCGGCGCGCCTGATGACCCAACTCAGCGAGCCTGATGACCCACGTAGTATCAACATATATGACGGAGACTGGTGCGCGCACGCATGGAAAGCCTTCTCTTGCCTGCTACTTTCTCCTTTTCTTTCCGTGTTTAAAACCGCTCTAACCTTTTTCTAGTCGAGTTGACCTTCAGACCGGTGTGGCAACGGTCGACGAACTTGAAAAGTCCGCTGAAATGATCGGGAAAAGTAGCAGCCGCCCGTCGTGTGCGGCCTGATGGCGTTCGGGAACCTGTGCGCCCGCCTACTGGCGACACGCCCGGTTCCCGAACGCCATTGACGGGCAGGAGCCGGCTGTGCAGTGCTCCGCCACAGCATTTTGTTGTCAAATCACGGAAAGGAACGGACGAGCAACCGACAGGAGGGCAGGATCCCGTGCGTGAACCCACTGACCTCTGCTATGCTACTACTGCGTGTGTCATCAGGCGCTTTTCTGGGCCGAGATGTGCGTGCAAGTCCGACTGGATTTGGACGCGGCTGGCCCGGTTTTGCGCTTGGCACGGCTTTGAAAGCAGCCAAGGGCCACGTGCCTGCCATTGATGGGCGCTGCAGTAAACAGCGCCCATTGGTCAGCCAGAATGATGAGATTAGCAGGGGCGAAGCCGTGTCAAGGTCGGCGCGCCTGATGACCCAACTCAGCGAGCCTGATGACCCACGTAGTATCAACATATATGACGGAGACTGGTGCGCGCACGCATGGAAAGCCTTCTCTTGCCTGCTACTTTCTCCTTTTCTTTCCGTGTTTAAAGCCGCTCTAACCTTTTTCTAGTCGAGCGGACCTTCAGACCGGTGTGGCAACGGTCGACGAACTTGAAAAGTCCGCTTCAATTATCGGGAAAAGTAGAAGCCGCCCGTCCTGTGCGGCCTGATGGCGTTCGGGAACCTGTGCGCCCGCCTACTGGCGACACGCCCGGTTCCCGAACGCCATTGACGGGCAGGAGCCGGCTGTGCAGTGCTCCGCCACAGCATTTTGTTGTCAAATCATGGAAAGGAACGGACCAACAGCCGACAGGAGGGCAGGATCCAGTGCGTGAACCCACTGACATCTGCTACGCTACTACTGCGTGTGTCATCAGGCGCTTTCCTGGGCCGAGATGTGCGTGCAAGTCCGACTGGATTTGGACGCGGCTGGCCCGGTTTTGCGCTTGGCACGGCTTTGAAAGCAGCCAGGGGCCCACGTGCCTGCCATTGATGGGCGCTGCAGTAAACAGCGCCCATTGGTCAGCCAGAATGATGAGATTAGCAGGGGCGAAGCCGTGTCAAGGTCGGCGCGCCTGATGACCCAACTCAGCGAGCCTGATGACCCACGTAGTATCAACATATATGACGGAGACTGGTGCGCGCACGCATGGAAAGCCTTCTCTTGCCTCCTACTTTCTCCTTTTCTTTCCGTGTTTAAAGCCGCTCTAACCTTTTTCTAGTCGAGCGGACCTTCAGACCGGTGTGGCAACGGTCGACGAACTTGAAAAGTCCACTTCAATGATCGGGAAAAGTAGAAGCCGCCCGTCGTGTGCGGCCTGATGGCGTTCGGGAACCTGTGCGCCCGCCTACTGGCGACACGCCCGGTTCCCGAACGCCATTGACGGGCAGGAGCCGGCTGTGCAGTGCTCCGCCACAGCATTTTGTTGTCAAATCACGGAAAGGAACGGACGAACAGCCGACAGGAGGGCAGGATCCCGTGCGTGAACCCACTGACCTCTGCTACGCTACTACTGCGTCTGTCATCATGGCAGGCGCTTTCCTGGGCCGAGATGTGCGTGCAAGTCCGACTGGATTTGGACGCGGCTAGCCCGGATTTGCGCTTGGCACGGCTTTGAAAGCAGCCAGGGGCCAGCGTGCCTGCCATTGATGGGCGCTGCAGTAAACAGCGCCCATTGGTCAGCCAGAATGATGAGATTAGCAGGGGCGAAGCCGTGTCTAGGTCGGCGCGCCTGATGACGCAACTCAGCGAGCCTGATGACCCACGTAGTATCAACATATATGACGGAGACTGGTGCGCGCACGCATGGAAAGCCTTCTCTTGCCTGCTACTTTCTCCTTTTCTTTCCGTGTTTAAAGCCGCTCTAACCTTTTTCTAGTCGAGCGGACCTTCAGACCGGTGTGGCAACGGTCGACGAACTTGAAAAGTCCGCTTCAATGATCGGGAAAAGTAGCAGCCGCCCGTCGTGTGCGGCCTGATGGCGTTCGGGAACCTGTGCGCCCGCCTACTGGCGACACGCCCGGTTCCCGAACGCCATTGACGGGCAGGAGCCGGCTGTGCAGTGCTCCGCCACAGCATTTTGTTGTCAAATCACGGAAAGGAACGGACGAACAGCCGACAGGAGGGCAGGATCCCGTGCGTGAACCCACTGACCTCTGCTACGCTACTATTGCGTGTGTCATCATGGCAGGCGCTTTCCTGGGCCGAGATGTGCGTGCAAGTCCGACTGGATTTGGACGCGCGGGCTGGCCCGGTTTTGCGCTTGGCACGGCTTTGAAAGCAGCCAGGGGCCAGCGTGCCTGCCATTGATGGGCGCTGCAGTAAACAGCGCCCATTGGTCAGCCAGAATGATGAGATTAGCAGGGGCGAAGCCGTGTCAAGGTCGGCGCGCCTGATGACGCAACTCAGCGAGCCTGATGACCCACGTAGTATCAACATATATGACGGAGACTGGTGCGCGCACGCATGGAAAGCCTTCTCTTGCCTCCTACTTTCTCCTTTTCTTTCCGTGTTTAAAGCCGCTCTAACCTTTTTCTAGTCGAGCGGACCTTTCAGACCGGTGTGGCAACGGTCGACGAACTTGAAAAGTCCGCTTCAATGATCGGGAAAAGTAGCAGCCGCCCGTCCTGTGCGGCCTGATGGCGTTCGGGAACCTGTGCGCCCGCCTACTGGCGACACGCCCGGTTCCCGAACGCCATTGACGGGCAGGAGCCGGCTGTGCAGTGCTCCGCCACAGCATTTTGTTGTCAAATCACGGAAAGGAACGGACGAACAGCCGACAGGAGGGCAGGATCCCGTGCGTGAACCCACTGACCTCTGCTACGCTACTACTGCGTGTGTCATCAGGCGCTTTCCTGGGCCGAGATGAGCGTGCAAGTCCGACTGGATTTGGACGCGGCTGGCCCGGTTTTGCGCTTGGCACGGTTTTGAAAGCAGCCAGGGGCCCACGTGCCTGCCATTGATGGGCGCTGCAGTAAACAGCGCCCATTGGTCAGCCAGAATGATGAGATTAGCAGGGGCGAAGCCGTGTCAAGGTCGGCGCGCCTGATGACCCAACTCAGCGAGCCTGATGACCCACGTAGTATCAACATATATGACGGAGACTGGTGCGCGCACGCATGGAAAGCCTTCTCTTGCCTGCTACTTTCTCCTTTTCTTTCCGTGTTTAAAGCCGCTCTAACCTTTTTCTAGTCGAGCGGACCTTCAGACCGGTGTGGCAACGGTCGACGAACTTGAAAAGTCCGCTTCAATGATCGGGAAAAGTAGCAGCCGCCCGTCGTGTGCGGCCTGATGGCGTTCGGGAACCTGTGCGCCCGCCTACTGGCGACACGCCCGGTTCCCGAACGCCATTGACGGGTAGGAGCCGGCTGTGCAGTGCTCCGCCACAGCATTTTGTTGTCAAATCCCGGAAAGGAACGGACGAGCAGCCGACAGGAGGGCAGGATCCCGTGCGTGAACCCACTGACCTCTGCTACGCTACTACTGCGTGTGTCATCATGGCAGGCGCTTTCCTGGGCCGAGATGTGCGTGCAAGTCCGACTGGATTTGGACGCGGCTGGCCCGGTTTTGCGCTTGGCACGGCTTTGAAAGCAGCCAGGGGCCCACGCTGCCTGCCATTGATGGGCGCTGCAGTAAACAGCGCCCATTGGTCAGCCAGAATGATGAGATTAGCAGGGGCGAAGCCGTGTCAAGGTCGGCGCGCCTGATGACCCAACTCAGCGAGCCTGATGACCCACGTAGTATCAACATATATGAAGGAGACTGGTGCGCGCACGCATGGAAAGCCTTCTCTTGCCTGCTACTTTCTCCTTTTCTTTCCGTGTTTAAAGCCGCTCTAACCTTTTTCTAGTCGAGCGGACCTTCAGACCGGTGTGGCAACGGTCGACGAACTTGAAAAGTCCGCTTCAATGATCGGGAAAAGTAGAAGCCGCCCGTCGTGTGCGGCCTGATGGCGTTCGGGAACCTGTGCGCCCGCCTACTGGCGACACGCCCGGTTCCCGAACGCCATTGACGGGCAGGAGCCGGCTGTCCAGTGCTCCGCCACAGCATTTTGTTGTCAAATCACGGAAAGGAACGGACGAACAGCCGACAGGAGGGCAGGATCCCGTAGGTGAACCCACTGACCTCTGCTACGCTACTACTGCGTGTGTCATCAGGCGCTCTCCTGGGCCGAGATGTGCGTGCAAGTCCGACTGGATTTGGACGCGGCTGGCCCGGTTTTGCGCTTGGCACGGCTTTGAAAGCAGCCAGGGGCCCACGTGCCTGCCATTGATGGGCGCTGCAGTAAACAGCGCCCATTGGTCAGCCAGAATGATGAGATTAGCAGGGGCGAAGCCGTGTCAAGGTCGGCGCGCCTGATGACCCAACTCAGCGAGCCTGATGACCCACGTAGTATCAACATATATGACGGAGATTGGTGCGCGCACGCATGGAAAGCCTTCTCTTGCCTCCTACTTTCTCCTTTTCTTTCCGTGTTTAAAGCCGCTCTAACCTTTTTCTAGTCGAGCGGACCTTCAGACCGGTGTGGCAACGGTCGACGAACTTGAAAAGTCCGCTTCAATGATCGGGAAAAGTAGAAGCCGCCCGTCGTGTGCGGCCTGATGGCGTTCGGGAACCTGTGCGCCCGCCTACTGGCGACACGCCCGGTTCCCGAACGCCATTGACGGGCAGGAGCCGGCTGTCCAGTGCTCCACCACAGCATTTTGTTGTCAAATCACGGAAAGGAACGGACGAACAACCGACAGGAGGGCAGGATCCCGTGCGTGAACCCACTGACCTCTGCTACGCTACTACTGCGTGTGTCATCAGGCGCTTTCCTGGGCCGAGATGTGCGTGCAAGTCCGACTGGATTTGGACGCGGCTGGCCCGGTTTTGCGCTTGGCACGGCTTTGAAAGCAGCCAAGGCCAAGCGTGCCTGCCATTGATGGGCGCTGCAGTAAACAGCGCCCATTGGTCAGCCAGAATGATGAGATTAGCAGGGGCGAAGCCGTGTCAAGGTCGGCGCGCCTGATGACCCAACTCAGCGAGCCTGATGACCCACGTAGTATCAACATATATGACGGAGACTGGTGCGCGCACGCATGGAAAGCCTTCTCTTGCCTGCTACTTTCTCCTTTTCTTTCCGTGTTTAAAGCCGCTCTAACCTTTTTCTAGTCGAGCGGACCTTCAGACCGGTGTGGCAACGGTCGACGAACTTGAAAAGTCCGCTTCAATGATCGGGAAAAGTAGAAGCCGCCCGTCGTGTGCGGCCTGATGGCGTTCGGGAACCTGTGCGCCCGCCTACTGGCGACACGCCCGGTTCCCGAACGCCATTGACGGGTAGGAGCCGGCTGTGCAGTGCTCCGCCACAGCATTTTGTTGTCAAATCACGGAAAGGAACGGACGAACAGCCGACAGGAGGGCAGGATCCCGTGCGTGAACCCACTGACCTCTGCTACGCTACTACTGCGTGTGTCATCATGGCAGGCGCTTTCCTGGGCCGAGATGTGCGTGCAAGTCCGACTGGATTTGGACGCGGCTGGCCCGGTTTTGCGCTTGGCACGGCTTTGAAAGCAGCCAGGGGCCCACGCTGCCTGCCATTGATGGGCGCTGCAGTAAACAGCGCCCATTGGTCAGCCAGAATGATGAGATTAGCAGGGGCGAAGCCGTGTCAAGGTCGGCGCGCCTGATGACCCAACTCAGCGAGCCTGATGACCCACGTAGTATCAACATATATGATGGAGACTGGTGCGCGCACGCATGGAAAGCCTTCTCTTGCCTGCTACTTTCTCCTTTTCTTTCCGTGTTTAAAGCCGCTCTAACCTTTTTCTAGTCGAGCGGACCTTCAGACCGGTGTGGCAACGGTCGACGAACTTGAAAAGTCCGCTTCAATGATCGGGAAAAGTAGAAGCCGCCCGTCGTGTGCGGCCTGATGGCGTTCGGGAACCTGTGCGCCCGCCTACTGGCGACACGCCCGGTTCCCGAACGCCATTGACGGGCAGGAGCCGGCTGTCCAGTGCTCCGCCACAGCATTTTGTTGTCAAATCACGGAAAGGAACGGACGAACAGCCGACAGGAGGGCAGGATCCCGTGCGTGAACCCACTGACCTCTGCTACGCTACTACTGCGTGTGTCATCATGGCAGGCGCTTTCCTGGGCCGAGATTTGCGTGCAAGTCCGACTGGATTTGGACGCGGCTGGCCCGGTTTTGCGCTTGGCACGGCTTTGAAAGCAGCCAGGGGCCCACGTGCCTGCCATTGATGGGCGCTGCAGTAAACAGCGCCCATTGGTCAGCCAGAATGATGAGATTAGCAGGGGCGAAGCCGTGTCAAGGTCGGCGCGCCTGATGACCCAACTCAGCGAGCCTGTTGACCCACGTAGTATCAACATATATGACGGAGACTGGTGCGCGCACGCATGGAAAGCCTTCTCTTGCCTGCTACTTTCTCCTTTTCTTTCCGAGTTTAAAGCAGCTCTAACCTTTTTCTAGTCGAGCGGACCTTCAGACCGGTGTGGCAACGGTCGACGAACTTGAAAAGTCCGCTTCAATGATCGGGAAAAGTAGAAGCCGCCCGTCGTGTGCGGCCTGATGGCGTTCGGGAACCTGTGCGCCCGCCTACTGGCGACACGCCCGGTTCCCGAACGCCATTGACGGGCAGGAGCCGGCTGTGCAGTGCTCCGCCACAGCATTTTGTTGTCAAATCACGGAAAGGAACGGACGAACAGCCGACAGGAGGGCAGGATCCCGTGCGTGAACCCACTGACCTCTGCTACGCTACTACTGCGTGTGTCATCAGGCGCTTTCCTGGGCCGAGATGTGCGTGCAAGTCCGACTGGATTTGGACGCGGCCGGCCCGGTTTTGCGCTTGGCACGGCTTTGAAAGCAGCCAGGGGCCCACGTGCCTGCCATTGATGGGCGCTGCAGTAAACTGCGCCCATTGGTCAGCCAGAATGATGAGATTAGCAGGGGCGAAGCCGTGTCAAGGTCGGCGCGCCTGATGACCCAACTCAGCGAGCCTGATGACCCACGTAGTATCAACATATATGACGGAGACTGGTGCGCGCACGCATGGAAAGCCTTCTCTTGCCTGCTACTTTCTCCTTTTCTTTCCGTGTTTAAAGCCGCTCTAACCTTTTTCTAGTCGAGCGGACCTTCAGACCGGTGTGGCAACGGTCGACGAACTTGAAAAGTCCGCTTCAATGATCGGGAAAAGTAGAAGCCGCCCGTCGTGTGCGGCCTGATGGCGTTCGGGAACCTGTGCGCCCGCCTACTGGCGACACGCCCGGTTCCCGAACGCCATTGACGGGTAGGAGCCGGCTGTGCAGTGCTCCGCCACAGCATTTTGTTGTCAAATCACGGAAAGGAACGGACGAGCAGCCGACAGGAGGGCAGGATCCCGTGCGTGAACCCACTGACCTCTGCTACGCTACTACTGCGTGTGTCATCATGGCAGGCGCTTTCCTGGGCCGAGATGTGCGTGCAAGTCCGACTGGATTTGGACGCGGCTGGCCCGGTTTTGCGCTTGGCACGGCTTTGAAAGCAGCCAGGGGCCCACGCTGCCTGCCATTGATGGGCGCTGCAGTAAACAGCGCCCATTGGTCAGCCAGAATGATGAGATTAGCAGGGGCGAAGCCGTGTCAAGGTCGGCGCGCCTGATGACCCAACTCAGCGAGCCTGATGACCCACGTAGTATCAACATATATGAAGGAGACTGGTGCGCGCACGCATGGAAAGCCTTCTCTTGCCTGCTACTTTCTCCTTTTCTTTCCGTGTTTAAAGCCGCTCTAACCTTTTTCTAGTCGAGCGGACCTTCAGACCGGTGTGGCAACGGTCGACGAACTTGAAAAGTCCGCTTCAATGATCGGGAAAAGTAGAAGCCGCCCGTCGTGTGCGGCCTGATGGCGTTCGGGAACCTGTGCGCCCGCCTACTGGCGACACGCCCGGTTCCCGAACGCCATTGACGGGCAGGAGCCGGCTGTCCAGTGCTCCGCCACAGCATTTTGTTGTCAAATCACGGAAAGGAACGGACGAACAGCCGACAGGAGGGCAGGATCCCGTAGGTGAACCCACTGACCTCTGCTACGCTACTACTGCGTGTGTCATCAGGCGCTCTCCTGGGCCGAGATGTGCGTGCAAGTCCGACTGGATTTGGACGCGGCTGGCCCGGTTTTGCGCTTGGCACGGCTTTGAAAGCAGCCAGGGGCCCACGTGCCTGCCATTGATGGGCGCTGCAGTAAACAGCGCCCATTGGTCAGCCAGAATGATGAGATTAGCAGGGGCGAAGCCGTGTCAAGGTCGGCGCGCCTGATGACCCAACTCAGCGAGCCTGATGACCCACGTAGTATCAACATATATGACGGAGATTGGTGCGCGCACGCATGGAAAGCCTTCTCTTGCCTCCTACTTTCTCCTTTTCTTTCCGTGTTTAAAGCCGCTCTAACCTTTTTATAGTCGAGCGGACCTTCAGACCGGTGTGGCAACGGTCGACGAACTTGAAAAGTCCGCTTCAATGATCGGGAAAAGTAGAAGCCGCCCGTCGTGTGCGGCCTGATGGCGTTCGGGAACCTGTGCGCCCGCCTACTGGCGACACGCCCGGTTCCCGAACGCCATTGACGGGCAGGAGCCGGCTGTCCAGTGCTCCACCACAGCATTTTGTTGTCAAATCACGGAAAGGAACGGACGAACAACCGACAGGAGGGCAGGATCCCGTGCGTGAACCCACTGACCTCTGCTACGCTACTACTGCGTGTGTCATCAGGCGCTTTCCTGGGCCGAGATGTGCGTGCAAGTCCGACTGGATTTGGACGCGGCTGGCCCGGTTTTGCGCTTGGCACGGCTTTGAAAGCAGCCAAGGCCAAGCGTGCCTGCCATTGATGGGCGCTGCAGTAAACAGCGCCCATTGGTCAGCCAGAATGATGAGATTAGCAGGGGCGAAGCCGTGTCAAGGTCGGCGCGCCTGATGACCCAACTCAGCGAGCCTGATGACCCACGTAGTATCAACATATATGACGGAGACTGGTGCGCGCACGCATGGAAAGCCTTCTCTTGCCTGCTACTTTCTCCTTTTCTTTCCGTGTTTAAAGCCGCTCTAACCTTTTTCTAGTCGAGCGGACCTTCAGACCGGTGTGGCAACGGTCGACGAACTTGAAAAGTCCGCTTCAATGATCGGGAAAAGTAGAAGCCGCCCGTCGTGTGCGGCCTGATGGCGTTCGGAAACCTGTGCGCCCGCCTACTGGCGACACGCCCGGTTCCCGAACGCCATTGACGGGTAGGAGCCGGCTGTGCAGTGCTCCGCCACAGCATTTTGTTGTCAAATCACGGAAAGGAACGGACGAACAGCCGACAGGAGGGCAGGATCCCGTGCGTGAACCCACTGACCTCTGCTACGCTACTACTGCGTGTGTCATCATGGCAGGCGCTTTCCTGGGCCGAGATGTGCGTGCAAGTCCGACTGGATTTGGACGCGGCTGGCCCGGTTTTGCGCTTGGCACGGCTTTGAAAGCAGCCAGGGGCCCACGCTGCCTGCCATTGATGGGCGCTGCAGTAAACAGCGCCCATTGGTCAGCCAGAATGATGAGATTAGCAGGGGCGAAGCCGTGTCAAGGTCGGCGCGCCTGATGACCCAACTCAGCGAGCCTGTTGACCCACGTAGTATCAACATATATGACGGAGACTGGTGCGCGCACGCATGGAAAGCCTTCTCTTGCCTGCTACTTTCTCCTTTTCTTTCCGAGTTTAAAGCAGCTCTAACCTTTTTCTAGTCGAGCGGACCTTCAGACCGGTGTGGCAACGGTCGACGAACTTGAAAAGTCCGCTTCAATGATCGGGAAAAGTAGAAGCCGCCCGTCGTGTGCGGCCTGATGGCGTTCGGGAACCTGTGCGCCCGCCTACTGGCGACACGCCCGGTTCCCGAACGCCATTGACGGGCAGGAGCCGGCTGTGCAGTGCTCCGCCACAGCATTTTGTTGTCAAATCACGGAAAGGAACGGACGAGCAGCCGACAGGAGGGCAGGATCCCGTGCGTGAACCCACTGACCTCTGCTACGCTACTACTGCGTGTGTCATCATGGCAGGCGCTTTCCTGGGCCGAGATGTGCGTGCAAGTCCGACTGGATTTGGACGCGGCTGGCCCGGTTTTGCGCTTGGCACGGCTTTGAAAGCAGCCAGGGGCCCACGCTGCCTGCCATTGATGGGCGCTGCAGTAAACAGCGCCCATTGATCAGCCAGAATGATGAGATTAGCAGGGGCGAAGCCGTGTCAAGGTCGGCGCGCCTGATGACCCAACTCAGCGAGCCTGATGACCCACGTAGTATCAACATATATGAAGGAGACTGGTGCGCGCACGCATGGAAAGCCTTCTCTTGCCTGCTACTTTCTCCTTTTCTTTCCGTGTTTAAAGCCGCTCTAACCTTTTTCTAGTCGAGCGGACCTTCAGACCGGTGTGGCAACGGTCGACGAACTTGAAAAGTCCGCTTCAATGATCGGGAAAAGTAGAAGCCGCCCGTCGTGTGCGGCCTGATGGCGTTCGGGAACCTGTGCGCCCGCCTACTGGCGACACGCCCGGTTCCCGAACGCCATTGACGGGCAGGAGCCGGCTGTCCAGTGCTCCGCCACAGCATTTTGTTGTCAAATCACGGAAAGGAACGGACGAACAGCCGACAGGAGGGCAGGATCCCGTAGGTGAACCCACTGACCTCTGCTACGCTACTACTGCGTGTGTCATCAGGCGCTCTCCTGGGCCGAGATGTGCGTGCAAGTCCGACTGGATTTGGACGCGGCTGGCCCGGTTTTGCGCTTGGCACGGCTTTGAAAGCAGCCAGGGGCCCACGCTGCCTGCCATTGATGGGCGCTGCAGTAAACAGCGCCCATTGGTCAGCCAGAATGATGAGATTAGCAGGGGCGAAGCCGTGTCAAGGTCGGCGCGCCTGATGACCCAACTCAGCGAGCCTGATGACCCACGTAGTATCAACATATATGAAGGAGACTGGTGCGCGCACGCATGGAAAGCCTTCTCTTGCCTGCTACTTTCTCCTTTTCTTTCCGTGTTTAAAGCCGCTCTAACCTTTTTCTAGTCGAGCGGACCTTCAGACCGGTGTGGCAACGGTCGACGAACTTGAAAAGTCCGCTTCAATGATCGGGAAAAGTAGCAGCCGCCCGTCGTGTGCGGCCTGATGGCGTTCGGGAACCTGTGCGCCCGCCTACTGGCGACACGCCCGGTTCCCGAACGCCATTGACGGGCAGGAGCCGGCTGTCCAGTGCTCCGCCACAGCATTTTGTTGTCAAATCACGGAAAGGAACGGACGAACAGCCGACAGGAGGGCAGGATCCCGTAGGTGAACCCACTGACCTCTGCTACGCTACTACTGCGCATGTCATCAGGCGCTCTCCTGGGCCGAGATGTGCGTGCAAGTCCGACTGGATTTGGACGCGGCTGGCCCGGTTTTGCGCTTGGCACGGCTTTGAAAGCAGCCAGGGGCCCACGTGCCTGCCATTGATGGGCGCTGCAGTAAACAGCGCCCATTGGTCAGCCAGAATGATGAGATTAGCAGGGGCGAAGCCGTGTCAAGGTCGGCGCGCCTGATGACCCAACTCAGCGAGCCTGATGACCCACGTAGTATCAACATATATGACGGAGATTGGTGCGCGCACGCATGGAAAGCCTTCTCTTGCCTCCTACTTTCTCCTTTTCTTTCCGTGTTTAAAGCCGCTCTAACCTTTTTATAGTCGAGCGGACCTTCAGACCGGTGTGGCAACGGTCGACGAACTTGAAAAGTCCGCTTCAATGATCGGGAAAAGTAGAAGCCGCCCGTCGTGTGCGGCCTGATGGCGTTCGGGAACCTGTGCGCCCGCCTACTGGCGACACGCCCGGTTCCCGAACGCCATTGACGGGCAGGAGCCGGCTGTCCAGTGCTCCACCACAGCATTTTGTTGTCAAATCACGGAAAGGAACGGACGAACAACCGACAGGAGGGCAGGATCCCGTGCGTGAACCCACTGACCTCTGCTACGCTACTACTGCGTGTGTCATCATGGCAGGCGCTTTCCTGGGCCGAGATGTGCGTGCAAGTCCGACTGGATTTGGACGCGGCTGGCCCGGTTTTGCGCTTGGCACGGCTTTGAAAGCAGCCAGGGGCCCACGCTGCCTGCCATTGATGGGCGCTGCAGTAAACAGCGCCCATTGGTCAGCCAGAATGATGAGATTAGCAGGGGCGAAGCCGTGTCAAGGTCGGCGCGCCTGATGACCCAACTCAGCGAGCCTGATGACCCACGTAGTATCAACATATATGATGGAGACTGGTGCGCGCACGCATGGAAAGCCTTCTCTTGCCTGCTACTTTCTCCTTTTCTTTCCGTGTTTAAAGCCGCTCTAACCTTTTTCTAGTCGAGCGGACCTTCAGACCGGTGTGGCAACGGTCGACGAACTTGAAAAGTCCGCTTCAATGATCGGGAAAAGTAGAAGCCGCCCGTCGTGTGCGGCCTGATGGCGTTCGGGAACCTGTGCGCCCGCCTACTGGCGACACGCCCGGTTCCCGAACGCCATTGACGGGCAGGAGCCGGCTGTCCAGTGCTCCGCCACAGCATTTTGTTGTCAAATCACGGAAAGGAACGGACGAACAGCCGACAGGAGGGCAGGATCCCGTGCGTGAACCCACTGACCTCTGCTACGCTACTACTGCGTGTGTCATCATGGCAGGCGCTTTCCTGGGCCGAGATGTGCGTGCAAGTCCGACTGGATTTGGACGCGGCTGGCCCGGTTTTGCGCTTGGCAAGGCTTTGAAAGCAGCCAGGGGCCCACGTGCCTGCCATTGATGGGCGCTGCAGTAAACAGCGCCCATTGGTCAGCCAGAATGATGAGATTAGCAGGGGCGAAGCCGTGTCAAGGTCGGCGCGCCTGATGACCCAACTCAGCGAGCCTGTTGACCCACGTAGTATCAACATATATGACGGAGACTGGTGCGCGCACGCATGGAAAGCCTTCTCTTGCCTGCTACTTTCTCCTTTTCTTTCCGAGTTTAAAGCAGCTCTAACCTTTTTCTAGTCGAGCGGACCTTCAGACCGGTGTGGCAACGGTCGACGAACTTGAAAAGTCCGCTTCAATGATCGGGAAAAGTAGAAGCCGCCCGTCGTGTGCGGCCTGATGGCGTTCGGGAACCTGTGCGCCCGCCTACTGGCGACACGCCCGGTTCCCGAACGCCATTGACGGGCAGGAGCCGGCTGTGCAGTGCTCCGCCACAGCATTTTGTTGTCAAATCACGGAAAGGAACGGACGAACAGCCGACAGGAGGGCAGGATCCCGTGCGTGAACCCACTGACCTCTGCTACGCTACTACTGCGTGTGTCATCAGGCGCTTTCCTGGGCCGAGATGTGCGTGCAAGTCCGACTGGATTTGGACGCGGCTGGCCCGGTTTTGCGCTTGGCACGGCTTTGAAAGCAGCCAGGGGCCCACGTGCCTGCCATTGATGGGCGCTGCAGTAAACTGCGCCCATTGGTCAGCCAGAATGATGAGATTAGCAGGGGCGAAGCCGTGTCAAGGTCGGCGCGCCTGATGACCCAACTCAGCGAGCCTGATGACCCACGTAGTATCAACATATATGACGGAGACTGGTGCGCGCACGCATGGAAAGCCTTCTCTTGCCTCCTACTTTCTCCTTTTCTTTCCGTGTTTAAAGCAGCTCTAACCTTTTTCTAGTCGAGCGGACCTTCAGACCGGTGTGGCAACGGTCGACGAACTTGAAAAGTCCGCTTCAATGATCGGGAAAAGTAGAAGCCGCCCGTCGTGTGCGGCCTGATGGCGTTCGGGAACCTGTGCGCCCGCCTACTGGCGACACGCCCGGTTCCCGAACGCCATTGACGGGCAGGAGCCGGCTGTGCAGTGCTCCGCCACAGCATTTTGTTGTCAAATCACGGAAAGGAACGGACGAACAGCCGACAGGAGGGCAGGATCCCGTGCGTGAACCCACTGACCTCTGCTACGCTACTACTGCGTGTGTCATCATGGCAGGCGCTTTCCTGGGCCGAGATGTGCGTGCAAGTCCGACTGGATTTGGACGCGGCTGGCCCGGATTTGCGCTTGGCACGGCTTTGAAAGCAGCCAGGGGCCAGCGTGCCTGCCATTGATGGGCGCTGCAGTAAACAGCGCCCATTGGTCAGCCAGAATGATGAGATTAGCAGGGGCGAAGCCGTGTCAAGGTCGGCGCGCCTGATGACCCAACTCAGCGAGCCTGATGACCCACGTAGTATCAACATATATGACGGAGACTGGTGCGCGCACGCATGGAAAGCCTTCTCTTGCCTGCTACTTTCTCCTTTTCTTTCCGTGTTTAAAGCCGCTCTAACCTTTTTCTAGTCGAGCGGACCTTCAGACCGGTGTGGCAACGGTCGACGAACTTGAAAAGTCCGCTTCAATGATCGGGAAAAGTAGCAGCCGCCCGTCGTGTGCGGCCTGATGGCGTTTGGGAACCTGTGCGCCCGCCTACTGGCGACACGCCCGGTTCCCGAACGCCATTGACGGGCAGGAGCCGGCTGTCCAGTGCTCCGCCACAGCATTTTGTTGTCAAATCACGGAAAGGAACGGACGAACAGCCGACAGGAGGGCAGGATCCCGTAGGTGAACCCACTGACCTCTGCTACGCTACTACTGCGTGTGTCATCAGGCGCTTTCCTGGGCCGAGATGAGCGTGCAAGTCCGACTGGATTTGGACGCGGCTGGCCCGGTTTTGCGCTTGGCACGGCTTTGAAAGCAGCCAGGGGCCCACGTGCCTGCCATTGATGGGCGCTGCAGTAAACAGCGCCCATTGGTCAGCCAGAATGATGAGATTAGCAGGGGCGAAGCCGTGTCAAGGTCGGCGCGCCTGATGACCCAACTCAGCGAGCCTGATGACCCACGTAGTATCAACATATATGACGGAGACTGGTGCGCGCACGCATGGAAAGCCTTCTCTTGCCTGCTACTTTCTCCTTTTCTTTCCGTGTTTAAAGCCGCTCTAACCTTTTTCTAGTCGAGCGGACCTTCAGACCGGTGTGGCAACGGTCGACGAACTTGAAAAGTCCGCTTCAATGATCGGGAAAAGTAGAAGCCGCCCGTCGTGTGCGGCCTGATGGCGTTCGGGAACCTGTGCGCCCGCCTACTGGCGACACGCCCGGTTCCCGAACGCCATTGACGGGCAGGAGCCGGCTGTGCAGTGCTCCGCCACAGCATTTTGTTGTCAAATCACGGAAAGGAACGGACGAACAGCCGACAGGAGGGCAGGATCCCGTGCGTGAACCCACTGTCCTCTGCTACGCTACTACTGCGTGTGTCATCAGGCGCTTTCCTGGGCCGAGATGTGCGTGCAAGTCCGACTGGATTTGGACGCGGCTGGCCCGGTTTTGCGCTTGGCACGGCTTTGAAAGCAGCCAGGGACCCACGTGCCTGCCATTGATGGGCGCTGCAGTAAACAGCGCCCATTGATCAGCCAGAATGATGAGATTAGCAGGGGCGAAGCCGTGTCAAGGTCGGTGCGCCTGATGATCCAACTCAGCGAGCCTGATGACCCACGTAGTATCAACATATATGACGGAGACTGGTGCGCGCACGCATGGAAAGCCTTCTCTTGCCTGCTACTTTCTCATTTTCTCTCCGTGTTTAAAGCCGCTTTAACCTTTTACTAGTCGAGCGGACCTTCAGACCGGTGTGGCAACGGTCGACGAACTTGAAAAGTCCGCTTCAATGATCGGGAAAAGTAGCAGCCGCCCGTCGTGTGCGGCCTGATGGCGTTCGGGAACCTGTGCGCCCGCCTACTGGCGACACGCCCGGTTCCCGAACGCCATTGACGGGCAGGAGCCGGCTGTGCAGTGCTCCGCCACAGCATTTTGTTGTCAAATCACGGAAAGGAACGGACGAACAGCCGACAGGAGGGCAGGATCCCGTGCGTGAACCCACTGACCTCTGCTACGCTACTACTGCGTGTGTCATCAGGCGCTTTCCTGGGCCGAGATGTGCGTGCAAATCCGACCGGATTTGGACGCGGCTGGCCCGGTTTTGCGCTTGGCACGGCTTTGAAAGCAGCCAGGGGCCCACGTGCCTGCCATTGATGGGCGCTGCAGTAAACAGCGCCCATTGGTCAGCCAGAATGATGAGATTAGCAGGGGCGAAGCCGTGTCAAGGTCGGCGCGCCTGATGACCCAACTCAGCGAGCCTGATGACCCACGTAGTATCAACATATATGACGGAGTCTGGTGCGCGCACGCATGGAAAGCCTTCTCTTGCCTGCTACTTTCTCCTTTTCTTTCCGTGTTTAAAGCCGCTCTAACCTTTTTCTAGTCGAGCGGACCTTCAGACCGGTGTGGCGACGGTCGACGAACTTGAAAAGTCCGCTTCAATGATCGGGAAAAGTAGAAGCCGCCCGTCGTGTGCGGCCTGATGGCGTTCGGGAACCTGTGCGCCCGCCTACTGGCGACACGCCCGGTTCCCGAACGCCATTGACGGGCAGGAGCCGGCTGTGCAGTGCTCCGCCACAGCATTTTGTTGTCAAATCACGGAAAGGAACTGACGAACAGCCGACAGGAGGGCAGGATCCCGTGCGTGAACCCACTGACCTCTGCTACGCTACTACTGCGTGTGTCATCATGGCAGGCGCTTTCCTGGGCCGAGATGTGCGTGCAAGTCCGACTGGATTTGGACGCGGCTGGCCCGGTTTTGCGCTTGGCACGGCTTTGAAAGCAGCCAGGGGCCCACGTGCCTGCCATTGATGGGCGCTGCAGTAAACAGCGCCCATTGGTCAGCCAGAATGATGAGATTAGCAGGGGCGAAGCCGTGTCAAGGTCGGCGCGCCTGATGACCCAACTCAGCGAGCCTGATGACCCACGTAGTATCAACATATATGACGGAGACTGGTGCGCGCACGCATGGAAAGCCTTCTCTTGCCTGCTACTTTCTCCTTTTCTTTCCGTGTTTAAAGCCGCTCTAACCTTTTTCTAGTCGAGCGGACCTTCAGACCGGTGTGGCAACGGTCGACGAACTTGAAAAGTCCGCTTCAATGATCGGGAAAAGTAGAAGCCGCCCGTCGTGTGCGGCCTGATGGCGTTCGGGAACCTGTGCGCCCGCCTACTGGCGACACGCCCGGTTCCCGAACGCCATTGACGGGCAGGAGCCGGCTGTGCAGTGCTCCGCCACAGCATTTTGTTGTCAAATCACGGAAAGGAACGGACGAACAGCCGACAGGAGGGCAGGATCCCGTGCGTGAACCCACTGACCTCTGCTACGCTACTACTGCGTGTGTCATCAGGCGCTTTCCTGGGCCGAGATGTGCGTGCAAGTCCGACTGGATTTGGACGCGGCTGGCCCGGTTTTGCGCTTGGCACGGCTTTGAAAGCAGCCAGGGGCCCACGTGCCTGCCATTGATGGGCGGTGCAGTAAACAGCGCCCATTGGTCAGCCAGAATGATGAGATTAGCAGGGGCGAAGCCGTGTCAAGGTCGGTGCGCCTGATGACCCAACTCAGCGAGCCTGATGACCCACGTAGTATCAACATATATGACGGAGACTGGTGCGCACACGCATGGAAAGCCTTCTCTTGCCTGCTACTTTCTCCTTTTCTCTCCGTGTTTAAAGCCGCTCTAACCTTTTTCTAGTCGAGCGGACCTTCAGACCGGTGTGGCAACGGTCGACGAACTTGAAAAGTCCGCTTCAATGATCGGGAAAAGTAGCAGCCGCCCGTCGTGTGCGGCCTGATGGCGTTCGGGAACCTGTGCGCCCGCCTACTGGCGACACGCCCGGTTCCCGAACGCCATTGACGGGCAGGAGCCGGCTGTGCAGTGCTCCGCCACAGCATTTTGTTGTCAAATCACGGAAAGGAACGGACGAACAGCCGACAGGAGGGCAGGATCCCGTGCGTGAACCCACTGACCTCTGCTACGCTACTACTGCGTGTGTCATCAGGCGCTTTCCTGGGCCGAGATGTGCGTGCAAATCCGACCGGATTTGGACGCGGCTGGCCCGGTTTTGCGCTTGGCACGGCTTTGAAAGCAGCCAGGGGCCCACGTGCCTGCCATTGATGGGCGCTGCAGTAAAAAGCGCCCATTGGTCAGCCAGAATGATGAGATTAGCAGGGGCGAAGCCGTGTCAAGGTCGGCGCGCCTGATGACCCAACTCAGCGAGCCTGATGACCCACGTAGTATCAACATATATGACGGAGTCTGGTGCGCGCACGCATGGAAAGCCTTCTCTTGCCTGCTACTTTCTCCTTTTCTTTCCGTGTTTAAAGCCGCTCTAACCTTTTTCTAGTCGAGCGGACCTTCAGACCGGTGTGGCAACGGTCGACGAACTTGAAAAGTCCGCTTCAATGATCGGGAAAAGTAGAAGCCGCCCGTCGTGTGCGGCCTGATGGCGTTCGGGAACCTGTGCGCCCGCCTACTGGCGACACGCCCGGTTCCCGAACGCCATTGACGGGCAGGAGCCGGCTGTGCAGTGCTCCGCCACAGCATTTTGTTGTCAAATCACGGAAAGGAACTGACGAACAGCCGACAGGAGGGCAGGATCCCGTGCGTGAACCCACTGACCTCTGCTACGCTACTACTGCGTGTGTCATCATGGCAGGCGCTTTCCTGGGCCGAGATGTGCGTGCAAGTCCGACTGGATTTGGACGCGGCTGGCCCGGTTTTGCGCTTGGCACGGCTTTGAAAGCAGCCAGGGGCCCACGTGCCTGCCATTGATGGGCGCTGCAGTAAACAGCGCCCATTGGTCAGCCAGAATGATGAGATTAGCAGGGGCGAAGCCGTGTCAAGGTCGGCGCGCCTGATGACCCAACTCAGCGAGCCTGATGACCCACGTAGTATCAACATATATGACGGAGACTGGTGCGCGCACGCATGGAAAGCCTTCTCTTGCCTGCTACTTTCTCCTTTTCTTTCCGTGTTTAAAGCCGCTCTAACCTTTTTCTAGTCGAGCGGACCTTCAGACCGGTGTGGCAACGGTCGACGAACTTGAAAAGTCCGCTTCAATGATCGGGAAAAGTAGAAGCCGCCCGTCGTGTGCGGCCTGATGGCGTTCGGGAACCTGTGCGCCCGCCTACTGGCGACACGCCCGGTTCCCGAACGCCATTGACGGGCAGGAGCCGGCTGTGCAGTGCTCCGCCACAGCATTTTGTTGTCAAATCACGGAAAGGAACGGACGAACAGCCGACAGGAGGGCAGGATCCCGTGCGTGAACCCACTGACCTCTGCTACGCTACTACTGCGTGTGTCATCAGGCGCTTTCCTGGGCCGAGATGTGCGTGCAAGTCCGACTGGATTTGGACGCGGCTGGCCCGGTTTTGCGCTTGGCACGGCTTTGAAAGCAGCCAGGGGCCCACGTGCCTGCCATTGATGGGCGCTGCAGTAAACAGCGCCCATTGGTCAGCCAGAATGATGAGATTAGCAGGGGCGAAGCCGTGTCAAGGTCGGTGCGCCTGATGACCCAACTCAGCGAGCCTGATGACCCACGTAGTATCAACATATATGACGGAGACTGGTGCGCACACGCATGGAAAGCCTTCTCTTGCCTGCTACTTTCTCCTTTTCTCTCCGTGTTTAAAGCCGCTCTAGCCTTTTTCTAGTCGAGCGGACCTTCAGACCGGTGTGGCAACGGTCGACGAACTTGAAAAGTCCGCTTCAATGATCGGGAAAAGTAGCAGCCGCCCGTCGTGTGCGGCCTGATGGCGTTCGGGAACCTGTGCGCCCGCCTACTGGCGACACGCCCGGTTCCCGAACGCCATTGACGGGCAGGAGCCGGCTGTGCAGTGCTCCGCCACAGCATTTTGTTGTCAAATCACGGAAAGGAACGGACGAACAGCCGACAGGAGGGCAGGATCCCGTGCGTGAACCCACTGACCTCTGCTACGCTACTACTGCGTGTGTCATCAGGCGCTTTCCTGGGCCGAGATGTGCGTGCAAGTCCGACTGGATTTGGACGCGGCTGGCCCGGTTTTGCGCTTGGCACGGCTTTGAAAGCAGCCAGGGGCCCACGTGCCTGCCATTGATGGGCGCTTCAGTAAACAGCGCCCATTGGTCAGCCAGAATGATGAAATTAGCAGGGGCGAAGCCGTGTCAAGGTCGGTGCGCCTGATGACCCAACTCAGCGAGCCTGATGACCCACGTAGTATCAACATATATGACGGAGACTGGTGCGCGCACGCATGGAAAGCCTTCTCTTGCCTGCTACTTTCTCCTTTTCTTTCCGTGTTTAAAGCCGCTCTAACCTTTTTCTAGTCGAGCGGACCTTCAGACCGGTGTGGCAACGGTCGACGAACTTGAAAAGTCCGCTTCAATGATCGGGAAAAGTAGAAGCCGCCCGTCGTGTGCGGCCTGATGGCGTTCGGGAACCTGTGCGCCCGCCTACTGGCGACACGCCCGGTTCCCGAACGCCATTGACGGGCAGGGGCCGGCTGTGCAGTGCTCCGCCACAGCATTTTGTTGTCAAATCACGGAAAGGAACGGACGAACAGCCGACAGGAGGGCAGGATCCCGTGCGTGAACCCACTGACCTCTGCTACGCTACTACTGCGTGTGTCATCAGGCGCTTTCCTGGGCCGAGATTTGCGTGCAAGTCCGACTGGATTTGGACACGGCTGGCCCGGTTTTGCGCTTGGCACGGCTTTGAAAGCAGCCAGGGGCCCACGTGCCTGCCATTGATGGGCGCTGCAGTAAACAGCGCCCATTGGTCAGCCAGAATGATGAGATTAGCAGGGGCGAAGCCGTGTCAAGGTCGGTGCGCCTGATGACCCAACTCAGCGAGCCTGATGACCCACGTAGTATCAACATATATGACGGAGACTGGTGCGCGCACGCATGGAAAGCCTTCTCTTGCCTGCTACTTTCTCCTTTTCTCTCCGTGTTTAAAGCCGCTCTAACCTTTTTCTAGTCGAGCGGACCTTCAGACCGGTGTGGCAACGGTCGACGAACTTGAAAAGTCCGCTTCAATGATCGGGAAAAGTAGAAGCCGCCCGTCGTGTGCGGCCTGATGGCGTTCGGGAACCTGTGCGCCCGCCTACTGGCGACACGCCCGGTTCCCGAACGCCATTGACGGGCAGGAGCCGGCTGTGCAGTGCTCCGCCACAGCATTTTGTTGTCAAATCACGGAAAGGAACGGACGAACAGCCGACAGGAGGGCAGGATCCCGTGCGTGAACCCACTGACCTCTGCTACGCTACTACTGCGTGTGTCATCAGGCGCTTTCCTGGGCCGAGATGTGCGTGCAAGTCCGACTGGATTTGGACGCGGCTGGCCCGGTTTTGCGCTTGGCACGGCTTTGAAAGCAGCCAGGGGCCAGCGTGCCTGCCATTGATGGGCGCTGCAGTAAACAGCGCCCATTGGTCAGCCAGAATGATGAGATTAGCAGGGGCGAAGCTGTGTCAAGGTCGGTGCGCCTGATGACCCAACTCAGCGAGCCTGATGACCCACGTAGTATCAACATATATGACGGAGACTGGTGCGCGCACGCATGGAAAGCCTTCTCTTGCCTGCTACTTTCTCCTTTTCTTTCCGTGTTTAAAGCCGCTCTAACCTTTTTCTAGTCGAGCGGACCTTCAGACCGGTGTGGCAACGGTCGACGAACTTGAAAAGTCCGCTTCAATGATCGGGAAAAGTAGAAGCCGCCCGTCGTGGGCGGCCTGATGGCGTTCGGGAACCTGTGCGCCCGCCTACTGGCGACACGCCCGGTTCCCGAACGCCATTGACGGGCAGGAGCCGGCTGTGCAGTGCTCCGCCACAGCATTTTGTTGTCAAATCACGGAAAGGAACGGACGAACAGCCGACAGGAGGGCAGGATCCCGTGCGTGAACCCACTGACCTCTGCTACGCTACTACTGCGTGTGTCATCAGGCGCTTTCCTGGGCCGAGATGTGCGTGCAAGTCCGACTGGATTTGGACGCGGCTGGCCCGGTTTTGCGCTTGGCACGGCTTTGAAAGCAGCCAGGGGCCCACGTGCCTGCCATTGATGGGCGCTGCAGTAAACAGCGCCCATTGGTCAGCCAGAATGATGAGATTAGCAGGGGCGAAGCCGTGTCAAGGTCGGCGCGCCTGATGACCCAACTCAGCGAGCCTGATGACCCACGTAGTATCAACATATATGACGGAGACTGGTGCGCACACGCATGGAAAGCCTTCTCTTGCCTGCTACTTTCTCCTTTTCTTTCCGTGTTTAAAGCCGCTCTAACCTTTTTCTAGTCGAGCGGACCTTCAGACCGGTGTGGCAACGGTCGACGAACTTGAAAAGTCCGCTTCAATGATCGGGAAAAGTAGCAACCGCCCGTCGTGTGCGGCCTGATGGCGTTCGGGAACCTGTGCGCCCGCCTACTGGCGACACGCCCGGTTCCCGAACGCCATTGACGGGCAGGAGCCGGCTGTGCAGTGCTCCGCCACAGCATTTTGTTGTCAAATCACGGAAAGGAACGGACGAGCAGCCGACAGGAGGGCAGGATCCCGTGCGTGAACCCACTGACCTCTGCTACGCTACTACTGCGTGTGTCATCAGGCGCTTTCCTGGGCCGAGATGTGCGTGCAAGTCCGACTGAATTTGGACGCGGCTGGCCCGGTTTTGCGCTTGGCACGGCTTTGAAAGCAGCCAGGGGCCCACGTGCCTGCCATTGATGGGCGCTGCAGTAAACAGCGCCCATTGGTCAGCCAGAATGATGAGATTAGCAGGGGCGAAGCCGTGTCAAGGTCGGCGCGCCTGATGACCCAACTCAGCGAGCCTGATGACCCACGTAGTATCAACATATATGACGGAGACTG
The DNA here is from genome assembly GCF_035083965.1 of Branchiostoma lanceolatum. NCBI lineage: Eukaryota > Metazoa > Chordata > Leptocardii > Amphioxiformes > Branchiostomatidae > Branchiostoma > Branchiostoma lanceolatum. Next base: position 5,800,272 of record NC_089725.1, read on the forward strand.
GTGCGCACACGCATGGAAAGCCTTCTCTTGCCTGCTACTTTCTCCTTTTCTTTCCGTGTTTAAAGCCGCTCTAACCTTTTTCTAGTCGAGCGGACCTTCAGACCGGTGTGGCAACGGTCGACGAACTTGAAAAGTCCGCTTCAATGATCGGGAAAAGTAGCAGCCGCCCGTCGTGTGCGGCCTGATGGCGTTCGGGAACCTGTGCGCCCGCCTACTGGCGACACGCCCGGTTCCCGAACGCCATTGACGGGCAGGAGCCGGCTGTGCAGTGCTCCGCCACAGCATTTTGTTGTCAAATCACGGAAAGGAACGGACGAACAGCCGACAGGAGGGCAGGATCCCGTGCGTGAACCCACTGACCTCTGCTACGCTACTACTGCGTGTGTCATCAGGCGCTTTCCTGGGCCGAGATGTGCGTGCAAGTGCGACTGGATTTGGACGCGGCTGGCCCGGTTTTGCGCTTGGCACGGCTTTGAAAGCAGCCAGGGGCCAGCGTGCCTGCCATTGATGGGCGCTGCAGTAAACAGCGCCCATTGGTCAGCCAGAATGATGAGATTAGCAGGGGCGAAGCCGTGTCAAGGTCGGTGCGCCTGATGACCCAACTCAGCGAGCCTGATGACCCACGTAGTATCAACATATATGACGGAGACTGGTGCGCACACGCATGGAAAGCCTTCTCTTGCCTGCTACTTTCTCCTTTTCTCTCCGTGTTTAAAGCCGCTCTAACCTTTTTCTAGTCGAGCGGACCTTCAGACCGGTGTGGCAACGGTCGACGAACTTGAAAAGTCCGCTTCAATGATCGGGAAAAGTAGAAGCCGCCCGTCGTGTGCGGCCTGATGGCGTTCGGGAACCTGTGCGCCCGCCTACTGGCGACACGCCCGGTTCCCGAACGCCATTGACGGGCAGGGGCCGGCTGTGCAGTGCTCCGCCACAGCATTTTGTTGTCAAATCACGGAAAGGAACGGACGAACAGCCGACAGGAGGGCAGGATCCCGTGCGTGAACCCACTGACCTCTGCTACGCTACTACTGCGTGTGTCATCATGGCAGGCGCTTTCCTGGGCCGAGATGTGCGTGCAAGTCCGACTGGATTTGGACGCGGCTGGCCCGGATTTGCGCTTGGCACGGCTTTGAAAGCAGCCAGGGGCCAGCGTGCCTGCCATTGATGGGCGCTGCAGTAAACAGCGCCCATTGGTCAGCCAGAATGATGAGATTAGCAGGGGCGAAGCCGTGTCAAGGTCGGCGCGCCTGATGACCCAACTCAGCGAGCCTGATGACCCACGTAGTATCAACATATATGACGGAGACTGGTGCGCGCACGCATGGAAAGCCTTCTCTTGCCTGCTACTTTCTCCTTTTCTTTCCGTGTTTAAAGCCGCTCTAACCTTTTTCTAGTCGAGCGGACCTTCAGACCGGTGTGGCAACGGTCGACGAACTTGAAAAGTCCGCTTCAATGATCGGGAAAAGTAGCAGCCGCCCGTCGTGTGCGGCCTGATGGCGTTTGGGAACCTGTGCGCCCGCCTACTGGCGACACGCCCGGTTCCCGAACGCCATTGACGGGCAGGAGCCGGCTGTCCAGTGCTCCGCCACAGCATTTTGTTGTCAAATCACGGAAAGGAACGGACGAACAGCCGACAGGAGGGCAGGATCCCGTAGGTGAACCCACTGACCTCTGCTACGCTACTACTGCGTGTGTCATCAGGCGCTTTCCTGGGCCGAGATGAGCGTGCAAGTCCGACTGGATTTGGACGCGGCTGGCCCGGTTTTGCGCTTGGCACGGCTTTGAAAGCAGCCAGGGGCCCACGTGCCTGCCATTGATGGGCGCTGCAGTAAACAGCGCCCATTGGTCAGCCAGAATGATGAGATTAGCAGGGGCGAAGCCGTGTCAAGGTCGGCGCGCCTGATGACCCAACTCAGCGAGCCTGATGACCCACGTAGTATCAACATATATGACGGAGACTGGTGCGCGCACGCATGGAAAGCCTTCTCTTGCCTGCTACTTTCTCCTTTTCTTTCCGTGTTTAAAGCCGCTCTAACCTTTTTCTAGTCGAGCGGACCTTCAGACCGGTGTGGCAACGGTCGACGAACTTGAAAAGTCCGCTTCAATGATCGGGAAAAGTAGAAGCCGCCCGTCGTGTGCGGCCTGATGGCGTTCGGGAACCTGTGCGCCCGCCTACTGGCGACACGCCCGGTTCCCGAACGCCATTGACGGGCAGGAGCCGGCTGTGCAGTGCTCCGCCACAGCATTTTGTTGTCAAATCACGGAAAGGAACTGACGAACAGCCGACAGGAGGGCAGGATCCCGTGCGTGAACCCACTGACCTCTGCTACGCTACTACTGCGTGTGTCATCATGGCAGGCGCTTTCCTGGGCCGAGATGTGCGTGCAAGTCCGACTGGATTTGGACGCGGCTGGCCCGGTTTTGCGCTTGGCACGGCTTTGAAAGCAGCCAGGGGCCCACGTGCCTGCCATTGATGGGCGCTGCAGTAAACAGCGCCCATTGGTCAGCCAGAATGATGAGATTAGCAGGGGCGAAGCCGTGTCAAGGTCGGCGCGCCTGATGACCCAACTCAGCGAGCCTGATGACCCACGTAGTATCAACATATATGACGGAGACTGGTGCGCGCACGCATGGAAAGCCTTCTCTTGCCTGCTACTTTCTCCTTTTCTTTCCGTGTTTAAAGCCGCTCTAACCTTTTTCTAGTCGAGCGGACCTTCAGACCGGTGTGGCAACGGTCGACGAACTTGAAAAGTCCGCTTCAATGATCGGGAAAAGTAGAAGCCGCCCGTCGTGTGCGGCCTGATGGCGTTCGGGAACCTGTGCGCCCGCCTACTGGCGACACGCCCGGTTCCCGAACGCCATTGACGGGCAGGAGCCGGCTGTGCAGTGCTCCGCCACAGCATTTTGTTGTCAAATCACGGAAAGGAACGGACGAACAGCCGACAGGAGGGCAGGATCCCGTGCGTGAACCCACTGACCTCTGCTACGCTACTACTGCGTGTGTCATCAGGCGCTTTCCTGGGCCGAGATGTGCGTGCAAGTCCGACTGGATTTGGACGCGGCTGGCCCGGTTTTGCGCTTGGCACGGCTTTGAAAGCAGCCAGGGGCCCACGTGCCTGCCATTGATGGGCGCTGCAGTAAACAGCGCCCATTGGTCAGCCAGAATGATGAGATTAGCAGGGGCGAAGCCGTGTCAAGGTCGGTGCGCCTGATGACCCAACTCAGCGAGCCTGATGACCCACGTAGTATCAACATATATGACGGAGACTGGTGCGCACACGCATGGAAAGCCTTCTCTTGCCTGCTACTTTCTCCTTTTCTCTCCGTGTTTAAAGCCGCTCTAGCCTTTTTCTAGTCGAGCGGACCTTCAGACCGGTGTGGCAACGGTCGACGAACTTGAAAAGTCCGCTTCAATGATCGGGAAAAGTAGCAGCCGCCCGTCGTGTGCGGCCTGATGGCGTTCGGGAACCTGTGCGCCCGCCTACTGGCGACACGCCCGGTTCCCGAACGCCATTGACGGGCAGGAGCCGGCTGTGCAGTGCTCCGCCACAGCATTTTGTTGTCAAATCACGGAAAGGAACGGACGAACAGCCGACAGGAGGGCAGGATCCCGTGCGTGAACCCACTGACCTCTGCTACGCTACTACTGCGTGTGTCATCAGGCGCTTTCCTGGGCCGAGATGTGCGTGCAAGTCCGACTGGATTTGGACGCGGCTGGCCCGGTTTTGCGCTTGGCACGGCTTTGAAAGCAGCCAGGGGCCCACGTGCCTGCCATTGATGGGCGCTGCAGTAAACAGCGCCCATTGGTCAGCCAGAATGATGAAATTAGCAGGGGCGAAGCCGTGTCAAGGTCGGTGCGCCTGATGACCCAACTCAGCGAGCCTGATGACCCACGTAGTATCAACATATATGACGGAGACTGGTGCGCGCACGCATGGAAAGCCTTCTCTTGCCTGCTACTTTCTCCTTTTCTTTCCGTGTTTAAAGCCGCTCTAACCTTTTTCTAGTCGAGCGGACCTTCAGACCGGTGTGGCAACGGTCGACGAACTTGAAAAGTCCGCTTCAATGATCGGGAAAAGTAGAAGCCGCCCGTCGTGTGCGGCCTGATGGCGTTCGGGAACCTGTGCGCCCGCCTACTGGCGACACGCCCGGTTCCCGAACGCCATTGACGGGCAGGGGCCGGCTGTGCAGTGCTCCGCCACAGCATTTTGTTGTCAAATCACGGAAAGGAACGGACGAACAGCCGACAGGAGGGCAGGATCCCGTGCGTGAACCCACTGACCTCTGCTACGCTACTACTGCGTGTGTCATCAGGCGCTTTCCTGGGCCGAGATTTGCGTGCAAGTCCGACTGGATTTGGACACGGCTGGCCCGGTTTTGCGCTTGGCACGGCTTTGAAAGCAGCCAGGGGCCCACGTGCCTGCCATTGATGGGCGCTGCAGTAAACAGCGCCCATTGGTCAGCCAGAATGATGAGATTAGCAGGGGCGAAGCCGTGTCAAGGTCGGTGCGCCTGATGACCCAACTCAGCGAGCCTGATGACCCACGTAGTATCAACATATATGACGGAGACTGGTGCGCGCACGCATGGAAAGCCTTCTCTTGCCTGCTACTTTCTCCTTTTCTCTCCGTGTTTAAAGCCGCTCTAACCTTTTTCTAGTCGAGCGGACCTTCAGACCGGTGTGGCAACGGTCGACGAACTTGAAAAGTCCGCTTCAATGATCGGGAAAAGTAGAAGCCGCCCGTCGTGTGCGGCCTGATGGCGTTCGGGAACCTGTGCGCCCGCCTACTGGCGACACGCCCGGTTCCCGAACGCCATTGACGGGCAGGAGCCGGCTGTGCAGTGCTCCGCCACAGCATTTTGTTGTCAAATCACGGAAAGGAACGGACGAACAGCCGACAGGAGGGCAGGATCCCGTGCGTGAACCCACTGACCTCTGCTACGCTACTACTGCGTGTGTCATCAGGCGCTTTCCTGGGCCGAGATGTGCGTGCAAGTCCGACTGGATTTGGACGCGGCTGGCCCGGTTTTGCGCTTGGCACGGCTTTGAAAGCAGCCAGGGGCCAGCGTGCCTGCCATTGATGGGCGCTGCAGTAAACAGCGCCCATTGGTCAGCCAGAATGATGAGATTAGCAGGGGCGAAGCTGTGTCAAGGTCGGTGCGCCTGATGACCCAACTCAGCGAGCCTGATGACCCACGTAGTATCAACATATATGACGGAGACTGGTGCGCGCACGCATGGAAAGCCTTCTCTTGCCTGCTACTTTCTCCTTTTCTTTCCGTGTTTAAAGCCGCTCTAACCTTTTTCTAGTCGAGCGGACCTTCAGACCGGTGTGGCAACGGTCGACGAACTTGAAAAGTCCGCTTCAATGATCGGGAAAAGTAGAAGCCGCCCGTCGTGGGCGGCCTGATGGCGTTCGGGAACCTGTGCGCCCGCCTACTGGCGACACGCCCGGTTCCCGAACGCCATTGACGGGCAGGAGCCGGCTGTGCAGTGCTCCGCCACAGCATTTTGTTGTCAAATCACGGAAAGGAACGGACGAACAGCCGACAGGAGGGCAGGATCCCGTGCGTGAACCCACTGACCTCTGCTACGCTACTACTGCGTGTGTCATCAGGCGCTTTCCTGGGCCGAGATGTGCGTGCAAGTCCGACTGGATTTGGACGCGGCTGGCCCGGTTTTGCGCTTGGCACGGCTTTGAAAGCAGCCAGGGGCCCACGTGCCTGCCATTGATGGGCGCTGCAGTAAACAGCGCCCATTGGTCAGCCAGAATGATGAGATTAGCAGGGGCGAAGCCGTGTCAAGGTCGGCGCGCCTGATGACCCAACTCAGCGAGCCTGATGACCCACGTAGTATCAACATATATGACGGAGACTGGTGCGCGCACGCATGGAAAGCCTTCTCTTGCCTGCTACTTTCTCCTTTTCTCTCCGTGTTTAAAGCCGCTCTAACCTTTTTCTAGTCGAGCGGACCTTCAGACCGGTGTGGCAACGGTCGACGAACTTGAAAAGTCCGCTTCAATGATCGGGAAAAGTAGAAGCCGCCCGTCGTGTGCGGCCTGATGGCGTTCGGGAACCTGTGCGCCCGCCTACTGGCGACACGCCCGGTTCCCGAACGCCATTGACGGGCAGGAGCCGGCTGTGCAGTGCTCCGCCACAGCATTTTGTTGTCAAATCACGGAAAGGAACGGACGAACAGCCGACAGGAGGGCAGGATCCCGTGCGTGAACCCACTGACCTCTGCTACGCTACTACTGCGTGTGTCATCAGGCGCTTTCCTGGGCCGAGATGTGCGTGCAAGTCCGACTGGATTTGGACGCGGCTGGCCCGGTTTTGCGCTTGGCACGGCTTTGAAAGCAGCCAGGGGCCAGCGTGCCTGCCATTGATGGGCGCTGCAGTAAACAGCGCCCATTGGTCAGCCAGAATGATGAGATTAGCAGGGGCGAAGCTGTGTCAAGGTCGGTGCGCCTGATGACCCAACTCAGCGAGCCTGATGACCCACGTAGTATCAACATATATGACGGAGACTGGTGCGCGCACGCATGGAAAGCCTTCTCTTGCCTGCTACTTTCTCCTTTTCTTTCCGTGTTTAAAGCCGCTCTAACCTTTTTCTAGTCGAGCGGACCTTCAGACCGGTGTGGCAACGGTCGACGAACTTGAAAAGTCCGCTTCAATGATCGGGAAAAGTAGAAGCCGCCCGTCGTGGGCGGCCTGATGGCGTTCGGTAACCTGTGCGCCCGCCTACTGGCGACACGCCCGGTTCCCGAACGCCATTGACGGGCAGGAGCCGGCTGTGCAGTGCTCCGCCACAGCATTTTGTTGTCAAATCACGGAAAGGAACGGACGAGCAGCTGACAGGAGGGCAGGATCCCGTGCGTGAACCCACTGACCTCTGCTACGCTACTACTGCGTGTGTCATCAGGCGCTTTCCTGGGCCGAGATGTGCGTGCAAGTCCGACTGGATTTGGACGCGCCTGGCCCGGTTTTGCGCTTGGCACGGCTTTGAAAGCAGCCAGGGGCCCACGTGCCTGCCATTGATGGGCGCTGCAGTAAACAGCGCCCATTGGTCAGCCAGAATGATGAGATTAGCAGGGGCGAAGCCGTGTCAAGGTCGGCGCGCCTGATGACCCAACTCAGCGAGCCTGATGACCCACGTAGTATCAACATATATGACGGAGACTGGTGCGCACACGCATGGAAAGCCTTCTCTTGCCTGCTACTTTCTCCTTTTCTTTCCGTGTTTAAAGCCGCTCTAACCTTTTTCTAGTCGAGCGGACCTTCAGACCGGTGTGGCAACGGTCGACGAACTTGAAAAGTCCGCTTCAATGATCGGGAAAAGTAGCAGCCGCCCGTCGTGTGCGGCCTGATGGCGTTCGGGAACCTGTGCGCCCGCCTACTGGCGACACGCCCGGTTCCCGAACGCCATTGACGGGCAGGAGCCGGCTGTGCAGTGCTCCGCCACAGCATTTTGTTGTCAAATCACGGAAAGGAACGGACGAGCAGCCGACAGGAGGGCAGGATCCCGTGCGTGAACCCACTGACCTCTGCTACGCTACTACTGCGTGTGTCATCAGGCGCTTTCCTGGGCCGAGATGTGCGTGCAAGTCCGACTGAATTTGGACGCGGCTGGCCCGGTTTTGCGCTTGGCACGGCTTTGAAAGCAGCCAGGGGCCCACGTGCCTGCCATTGATGGGCGCTGCAGTAAACAGCGCCCATTGGTCAGCCAGAATGATGAGATTAGCAGGGGCGAAGCCGTGTCAAGGTCGGCGCGCCTGATGACCCAACTCAGCGAGCCTGATGACCCACGTAGTATCAACATATATGACGGAGACTGGTGCGCGCACGCATGGAAAGCCTTCTCTTGCCTCCTACTTTCTCCTTTTCTTTCCGTGTTTAAAGCCGCTCTAACCTTTTTCTAGTCGAGCGGACCTTCAGACCGGTGTGGCAACGGTCGACGAACTTGAAACGTCCGCTTCAATGATCGGGAAAAGTAGAAGCCGCCCGTCGTGTGCGGCCTGATGGCGTTCGGGAACCTGTGCGCCCGCCTACTGGCGACACGCCCGGTTCCCGAACGCCATTGACGGGCAGTAGCCGGCTGTGCAGTGCTCCGCCACAGCATTTTGTTGTCAAATCACGGAAAGGAACGGACGAACAGCCGACAGGAGGGCAGGATCCCGTGCGTGAACCCACTGACCTCTGCTACGCTACTACTGCGTGTGTCATCAGGCGCTTTCCTGGGCCGAGATGTGCGTGCAAGTGCGACTGGATTTGGACGCGGCTGGCCCGGTTTTGCGCTTGGCACGGCTTTGAAAGCAGCCAGGGGCCAGCGTGCCTGCCATTGATGGGCGCTGCAGTAAACAGCGCCCATTGGTCAGCCAGAATGATGAGATTAGCAGGGGCGAAGCCGTGTCAAGGTCGGTGCGCCTGATGACCCAACTCAGCGAGCCTGATGACCCACGTAGTATCAACATATATGACGGAGACTGGTGCGCACACGCATGGAAAGCCTTCTCTTGCCTGCTACTTTCTCCTTTTCTCTCCGTGTTTAAAGCCGCTCTAACCTTTTTCTAGTCGAGCGGACCTTCAGACCGGTGTGGCAACGGTCGACGAACTTGAAAAGTCCGCTTCAATGATCGGGAAAAGTAGAAGCCGCCCGTCGTGTGCGGCCTGATGGCGTTCGGGAACCTGTGCGCCCGCCTACTGGCGACACGCCCGGTTCCCGAACGCCATTGACGGGCAGGGGCCGGCTGTGCAGTGCTCCGCCACAGCATTTTGTTGTCAAATCACGGAAAGGAACGGACGAACAGCCGACAGGAGGGCAGGATCCCGTGCGTGAACCCACTGACCTCTGCTACGCTACTACTGCGTGTGTCATCAGGCGCTTTCCTGGGCCGAGATGTGCGTGCAAGTCCGACTGGATTTGGACGCGGCTGGCCCGGTTTTGCGCTTGGCACGGCTTTGAAAGCAGCCAGGGGCCCACGTGCCTGCCATTGATGGGCGCTGCAGTAAACAGCGCCCATTGGTCAGCCAGAATGATGAGATTAGCAGGGGCGAAGCCGTGTCAAGGTCGGTGCGCCTGATGACCCAACTCAGCGAGCCTGATGACCCACGTAGTATCAACATATATGACGGAGACTGGTGCGCACACGCATGGAAAGCCTTCTCTTGCCTGCTACTTTCTCCTTTTCTTTCCGTGTTTAAAGCCGCTCTAACCTTTTTCTAGTCGAGCGGACCTTCAGACCGGTGTGGCAACGGTCGACGAACTTTAAAAGTCCGCTTCAATGATCGGGAAAAGTAGCAGCCGCCCGTCCTGTGCGGCCTGATGGCGTTCGGTAACCTGTGCGCCCGCCTACTTGCGACACGCCCGGTTCCCGAACGCCATTGACGGGCAGGAGCCGGCTGTGCAGTGCTCCGCCACAGCATTTTGTTGTCAAATCACGGAAAGGAACGGACGAGCAGCTGACAGGAGGGCAGGATCCCGTGCGTGAACCCACTGACCTCTGCTACGCTACTACTGCGTGTGTCATCAGGCGCTTTCCTGGGCCGAGATGTGCGTGCAAGTCCGACTGAATTTGGACGCGGCTGGCCCGGTTTTGCGCTTGGCACGGCTTTGAAAGCAGCCAGGGGCCCACGTGCCTGCCATTGATGGGCGCTGCAGTAAACAGCGCCCATTGGTCAGCCAGAATGATGAGATTAGCAGGGGCGAAGCCGTGTCAAGGTCGGCGCGCCTGATGACCCAACTCAGCGAGCCTGATGACCCACGTAGTATCAACATATATGACGGAGACTGGTGCGCGCACGCATGGAAAGCCTTCTCTTGCCTGCTACTTTCTCCTTTTCTTTCCGTGTTTAAAGCCGCTCTAACCTTTTTCTAGTCGAGCGGACCTTCAGACCGGTGTGGCGACGGTCGACGAACTTGAAACGTCCGCTTCAATGATCGGGAAAAGTAGCAGCCGCCCGTCGTGTGCGGCCTGATGGCGTTCGGGAACCTGTGCGCCCGCCTACTGGCGACACGCCCGGTTCCCGAACGCCATTGACGGGCAGGAGCCGGCTGTGCAGTGCTCCGCCACAGCATTTTGTTGTCAAATCACGGAAAGGAACGGACGAACAGCCGACAGGAGCGCAGGATCCCGTGCGTGAACCCACTGACCTCTGCTACGCTACTACTGCGTGTGTCATCAGGCGCTTTCCTGGGCCGAGATGTGCGTGCAAGTCCGACTGAATTTGGACGCGGCTGGCCCGGTTTTGCGCTTGGCACGGCTTTGAAAGCAGCCAGGGGCCCACGTGCCTGCCATTGATGGGCGCTGCAGTAAACAGCGCCCATTGGTCAGCCAGAATGATGAGATTAGCAGGGGCGAAGCCGTGTCAAGGTCGGCGCGCCTGATGACCCAACTCAGCGAGCCTGATGACCCACGTAGTATCAACATATATGACGGAGACTGGTGCGCGCACGCATGGAATGCCTTCTCTTGCCTGCTACTTTCTCCTTTTCTCTCCGTGTTTAAAGCCGCTCTAACCTTTTTCTAGTCGAGCGGACCTTCAGACCGGTGTGGCGACGGTCGACGAACTTGAAACGTCCGCTTCAATGATCGGGAAAAGTAGCAGCCGCCCGTCGTGTGCGGCCTGATGGCGTTCGGGAACCTGTGCGCCCGCCTACTGGCGACACGCCCGGTTCCCGAACGCCATTGACGGGCAGGAGCCGGCTGTGCAGTGCTCCGCCACAGCATTTTGTTGTCAAATCACGGAAAGGAACGGACGAACAGCCGACAGGAGGGCAGGATCCCGTGCGTGAACCCACTGACCTCTGCTACGCTACTACTGCGTGTGTCATCATGGCAGGCGCTTTCCTGGGCCGAGATGTGCGTGCAAGTCCGACTGGATTTGGACGCGGCTGGCCCGGTTTTGCGCTTGGCACGGCTTTGAAAGCAGCCAGGGGCCCACGTGCCTGCCATTGATGGGCGCTGCAGTAAACAGCTCCCATTGGTCAGCCAGAATGATGAGATTAGCAGGGGCGAAGCCGTGTCAAGGTCGGCGCGCCTGATGACCCAACTCAGCGGGCCTGATGACCCACGTAGTATCAACATATATGACGGAGACTGGTGCGCGCACGCATGGAATGCCTTCTCTTGCCTGCTACTTTCTCCTTTTCTTTCCGTGTTTAAAGCCGCTCTAACCTTTTTCTAGTCGAGCGGACCTTCAGACCGGTGTGGCAACGGTCGACGAACTTGAAAAGTCCGCTTCAATGATCGGGAAAAGTAGAAACCGCCCGTCGTGTGCGGCCTGATGGCGTTCGGGAACCTGTGCGCCCGCCTACTGGCGACAAGCCCGGTTCCCGAACGCCATTGACGGGCAGTAGCCGGCTGTGCAGTGCTCCGCCACAGCATTTTGTTGTCAAATCACGGAAAGGAACGGACGAACAGCCGACAGGAGGGCAGGATCCCGTGCGTGAACCCACTGACCTCTGCTACGCTACTACTGCGTGTGTCATCAGGCGCTTTCCTGGGCCGAGATGTGCGTGCAAGTCCGACTGGATTTGGACGCGGCTGGCCCGGTTTTGCGCTTGGCACGGCTTTGAAAGCAGCCAGGGGCCAGCGTGCCTGCCATTGATGGGCGCTGCAGTAAACAGCGCCCATTGGTCAGCCAGAATGATGAGATTAGCAGGGGCGAAGCCGTGTCAAGGTCGGTGCGCCTGATGACCCAACTCAGCGAGCCTGATGACCCACGTAGTATCAACATATATGACGGAGACTGGTGCGCACACGCATGGAAAGCCTTCTCTTGCCTGCTACTTTCTCCTTTTCTTTCCGTGTTTAAAGCCGCTCTAACCTTTTTCTAGTCGAGCGGACCTTCAGACCGGTGTGGCAACGGTCGACGAACTTTAAAAGTCCGCTTCAATGATCGGGAAAAGTAGCAGCCGCCCGTCCTGTGCGGCCTGATGGCGTTCGGGAACCTGTGCGCCCGCCTACTGGCGACACGCCCGTTTCCCGAACGCCATTGACGGGCAGGAGCCGGCTGTGCAGTGCTCCGCCACAGCATTTTGTTGTCAAATCACGGAAAGGAACGGACGAACAGCCGACAGGAGGGCAGGATCCCGTGCGTGAACCCACTGACCTCTGCTACGTTACTACTGCGTGTGTCATCAGGCGCTTTCCTGGGCCGAGATGTGCGTGCAAATCCGACCGGATTTGGACGCGGCTGGCCCGGTTTTGCGCTTGGCACGGCTTTGAAAGCAGCCAGGGGCCCACGTGCCTGCCATTGATGGGCGCTGCAGTAAACAGCGCCCATTGGTCAGCCAGAATGATGAGATTAGCAGGGGCGAAGCCGTGTCAAGGTCGGCGCGCCTGATGACCCAACTCAGCGAGCCTGATGACCCACGTAGTATCAACATATATGACGGAGTCTGGTGCGCGCACGCATGGAAAGCCTTCTCTTGCCTGCTACTTTCTCCTTTTCTTTCCGTGTTTAAAGCCGCTCTAACCTTTTTCTAGTCGAGCGGACCTTCAGACCGGTGTGGCAACGGTCGACGAACTTGAAAAGTCCGCTTCAATGATCGGGAAAAGTAGAAGCCGCCCGTCGTGTGCGGCCTGATGGCGTTCGGGAACCTGTGCGCCCGCCTCCTGGCGACACGCCCGGTTCCCGAACGCCATTGACGGGCAGGAGCCGGCTGTGCAGTGCTCCGCCACAGCATTTTGTTGTCAAATCACGGAAAGGAACGGACGAACAGCCGACAGGAGGGCAGGATCCCGTGCGTGAACCCACTGACCTCTGCTACGCTACTACTGCGTGTGTCATCATGGCAGGCGCTTTCCTGGGCCGAGATGTGCGTGCAATTCCGACTGGATTTGGACGCGGCTGGCCCGGTTTTGCGCTTGGCACGGCTTTGAAAGCAGCCAGGGGCCCACGTGCCTGCCATTGATGGGCGCTGCAGTAAACAGCGCCCATTGGTCAGCCAGAATGATGAGATTAGCAGGGGCGAAGCCGTGTCAAGGTCGGCGCGCCTGATGACCCAACTCAGCGAGCCTGATGACCCACGTAGTATCAACATATATGACGGAGACTGGTGCGCGCACGCATGGAAAGCCTTCTCTTGCCTGCTACTTTCTCCTTTTCTTTCCGTGTTTAAAGCCGCTCTAACCTTTTTCTAGTCGAGCGGACCTTCAGACCGGTGTGGCAACGGTCGACGAACTTGAAAAGTCCGCTTCAATGATCGGGAAAAGTAGAAGCCGCCCGTCGTGTGCGGCCTGGTGGCGTTCGGGAACCTGTGCGCCCGCCTCCTGGCGACACGCCCGGTTCCCGAACGCCATTGACGGGCAGGAGCCGGCTGTGCAGTGCTCCGCCACAGCATTTTGTTGTCAAATCACGGAAAGGAACGGACGAACAGCCGACAGGAGGGCAGGATCCCGTGCGTGAACCCACTGACCTCTGCTACGCTACTACTGCGTGTGTCATCATGGCAGGCGCTTTCCTGGGCCGAGATGTGCGTGCAATTCCGACTGGATTTGGACGCGGCTGGCCCGGTTTTGCGCTTGGCACGGCTTTGAAAGCAGCCAGGGGCCCACGTGCCTGCCATTGATGGGCGCTGCAGTAAACAGCGCCCATTGGTCAGCCAGAATGATGAGATTAGCAGGGGCGAAGCCGTGTCAAGGTCGGCGCGCCTGATGACCCAACTCAGCGAGCCTGATGACCCACGTAGTATCAACATATATGACGGAGACTGGTGCGCGCACGCATGGAAAGCCTTCTCTTGCCTGCTACTTTCTCCTTTTCTTTCCGTGTTTAAAGCCGCTCTAACCTTTTTCTAGTCGAGCGGACCTTCAGACCGGTGTGGCAACGGTCGACGAACTTGAAAAGTCCGCTTCAATGATCGGGAAAAGTAGAAGCCGCCCGTCGTGTGCGGCCTGATGGCGTTCGGGAACCTGTGCGCCCGCCTCCTGGCGACACGCCCGGTTCCCGAACGCCATTGACGGGCAGGAGCCGGCTGTGCAGTGCTCCGCCACAGCATTTTGTTGTCAAATCACGGAAAGGAACGGACGAACAGCCGACAGGAGGGCAGGATCCCGTGCGTGAACCCACTGACCTCTGCTACGCTACTACTGCGTGTGTCATCAGGCGCTTTCCTGGGCCGAGATGTGCGTGCAAGTCCGACTGGATTTGGACGCGGCTGGCCCGGTTTTGCGCTTGGCACGGCTTTGAAAGCAGCCAGGGGCCCACGTGCCTGCCATTGATGGGCGCTGCAGTAAACAGCGCCCATTGGTCAGCCAGAATGATGAGATTAGCAGGGGCGAAGCCGTGTCAAGGTCGGCGCGCCTGATGACCCAACTCAGCGAGCCTGATGACCCACGTAGTATCAACATATATGACGGAGACTGGTGCGCGCACGCATGGAAAGCCTTCTCTTGCCTGCTACTTTCTCCTTTTCTTTCCGTGTTTAAAGCCGCTCTAACCTTTTTCTAGTCGAGCGGACCTTCAGACCGGTGTGGCAACGGTCGACGAACTTGAAAAGTCCGCTTCAATGATCGGGAAAAGTAGAAGCCGCCCGTCGTGTGCGGCCTGATGGCGTTCGGGAACCTGTGCGCCCGCCTACTGGCGACACGCCCGGTTCCCGAACGCCATTGACGGGCAGGAGCCGGCTGTGCAGTGCTCCGCCACAGCATTTTGTTGTCAAATCACGGAAAGGAACGGACGAACAGCCGACAGGAGGGCAGGATCCCGTGCGTGAACCCACTGACCTCTGCTACGCTACTACTGCGTGTGTCATCAGGCGCTTTCCTGGGCCGAGATGTGCGTGCAAGTCCGACTGGATTTGGACGCGGCTGGCCCGGTTTTGCGCTTGACACGGCTTTGAAAGCAGCCAGGGGCCCACGTGCCTGCCATTGATGGGCGCTGCAGTAAACAGCGCCCATTGGTCAGCCAGAATGATGAGATTAGCAGGGGCGAAGCCGTGTCAAGGTCGGCGCGCCTGATGACCCAACTCAGCGAGCCTGATGACCCACGTAGTATCAACATATATGACGGAGACTGGTGCGCACACGCATGGAAAGCCTTCTCTTGCCTGCTACTTTCTCCTTTTCTTTCCGTGTTTAAAGCCGTTCTAACCTTTTTCTAGTCGAGCGGACCTTCAGACCGGTGTGGCAACGGTCGACGAACTTGAAAAGTCCGCTTCAATGATCGGGAAAAGTAGAAGCCGCCCGTCGTGTGCGGCCTGATGGCGTTCGGGAACCTGTGCGCCCGCCTACTGGCGACACGCCCGGTTCCCGAACGCCATTGACGGGCAGGAGCCGGCTGTGCAGTGCTCCGCCACAGCATTTTGTTGTCAAATCACGGAAAGGAACGGACGAACAGCCGACAGGAGGGCAGGATCCCGTGCGTGAACCCACTGACCTCTGCTACGCTACTACTGCGTGTGTCATCAGGCGCTTTCCTGGGCCGAGATGTGCGTGCAAGTCCGACTGGATTTGGACGCGGCTGGCCCGGTTTTGCGCTTGGCACGGCTTTGAAAGCAGCCAGGGGCCCACGTGCCTGCCATTGATGGGCGCTGCAGTAAACAGCGCCCATTGGTCAGCCAGAATGATGAGATTAGCAGGGGCGAAGCCGTGTCAAGGTCGGCGCGCCTGATGACCCAACTCAGCGAGCCTGATGACCCACGTAGTATCAACATATATGACGGAGACTGGTGCGCACACGCATGGAAAGCCTTCTCTTGCCTGCTACTTTCTCCTTTTCTCTCCGTGTTTAAAGCCGCTCTAACCTTTTTCTAGTCGAGCGGACCTTCAGACCGGTGTGGCAACGGTCGACGAACTTGAAAAGTCCGCTTCAATGATCGGGAAAAGTAGAAGCCGCCCGTCGTGTGCGGCCTGATGGCGTTCGGGAACCTGTGCGCCCGCCTCCTGGCGACACGCCCGGTTCCCGAACGCCATTGACGGGCAGGAGCCGGCTGTGCAGTGCTCCGCCACAGCATTTTGTTGTCAAATCACGGAAAGGAACGGACGAACAGCCGACAGGAGGGCAGGATCCCGTGCGTGAACCCACTGACCTCTGCTACGCTACTACTGCGTGTGTCATCAGGCGCTTTCCTGGGCCGAGATTTGCGTGCAAGTCCGACTGGATTTGGACACGGCTGGCCCGGTTTTGCGCTTGGCACGGCTTTGAAAGCAGCCAGGGGCCCACGTGCCTGCCATTGATGGGCGCTGCAGTAAACAGCGCCCATTGGTCAGCCAGAATGATGAGATTAGCAGGGGCGAAGCTGTGTCAAGGTCGGTGCGCCTGATGACCCAACTCAGCGAGCCTGATGACCCACGTAGTATCAACATATATGACGGAGACTGGTGCGCGCACGCATGGAAAGCCTTCTCTTGCCTGCTACTTTCTCCTTTTCTTTCCGTGTTTAAAGCCGCTCTAACCTTTTTCTAGTCGAGCGGACCTTCAGACCGGTGTGGCAACGGTCGACGAACTTGAAAAGTCCGCTTCAATGATCGGGAAAAGTAGCAGCCGCCCGTCGTGTGCGGCCTGATGGCGTTCGGGAACCTGTGCGCCCGCCTACTGGCGACACGCCCGGTTCCCGAACGCCATTGACGGGCAGGAGCCGGCTGTGCAGTGCTCCGCCACAG